>NW_004444035.1:5630420-5659302 GCF_000243295.1 Trichechus manatus latirostris | reverse complement strand
TCGTTGTTATGCTTGAGCCCATTGTTGCAGCCACTGTGTCAATCCATCTCATTGAGGGTCTTCCTCTTTTTCTCTGACCCTCTCCTTTATCAAGCATGATGTCCTTTTCCTGATAACATGTCCCTCCTGGTCCCTCCTGATAACATGTCCAAAGTATGTGAGATGAAGTCTCACCATCCTTGCTTCTAAGGAGCATTCTGCTGTACTTCTTCCAAGACATATTTGTTCATTCTTTTGGCCATCCGTGGTATATTCAATATTCTTCACCAACACCACAATTCAAAGGCATCAATACTTTTTTGGTCTTCCTTATTCATTGCCCAGCTTTCCCATACATATGAGGGATGGAAAACACCATGGCTTGGGTTAGGTGCACCTTAGTCCTTAAAGTGACACCTTTGCTTTTTAACACTTGAAAGAGGTCTTTTGCAACAGATTTACCCAATGCATTCCGTTGTTTGATTTTTTGACTGCTGCTTCCATGGGTGTTGATTGCAGATACAAGTAAAAGAAAATCCTTGACAACTTCAATGTTTTCTTCGTTTATCATGATGTTGCTTATTGGTCCAGTTGTGAGGACTTTTCTTTTCTTTATGTTGAAGTGTAATCCATACTGAAGGATGTAGTGTTTGATCTTCATCAGTAAGTACTTCAAGTCCTCTTCACTTTTAGCAAGCAAGGTTGGGTCATCTGAATAATGCAGGTTGTTGATGAGTCTTCCTCCAATCCTAACGTCACGTTCTTCTTCATATAGTCCAGCTTCTCAGATTATTTGCTCAGCATACAGATTAAATAAGCATGGTGAAAGGATACAACCCTGATGCACACCTTTCCTGAGTTTAAACCACACAGTATCACCTTGTTCTGTTTGAACGACGGCCTCTTGATCTATGTACAGGTTCCTTATGAGTACAGTTAAGTATTCCGGAATTCCCATTCTTCAAAATGTTAGCCATAATTTGTTATGATCCATGCAGTCAAATGCCTTTTCATAGTCAGTAAAACTCAGGTAAACATCTTTCTGGTATTCTATGTTTTCAGCCAGGATCCATGTGACGTCAGCAGTGATATCCCTGGTTCCATATCCTCTTCTGAATTCAGCTTGAATTTCTAGCAGTTCGCTGCTGATGTACTGCTGAAACTGCTTTTGATGATCTTCAGCAAAATTTGATTTGCATACGATATTGTTCGATAATTTCCGCAATCAGTTGGATCACCTTTATTTGGAATAGGCATAAATATGGATCTCTTCCAGTCAGTTGGTCAAGTTGTCTTTCAATTTTTTTGGCATAGACAAGTGAGCACTTCCAGCGCTGCATCTGTTTGTTGAAACATCTCAATTGGATTCCTGGAACCTTGTTTTTCACCAATGTCTTCAGTGCAGCTTGGACTTCTTCCTTCAGTACCATTGGTTCTTGATCATATGCTACCCCCTGAAATGACTGAATATTGACCAGTTCTTTTTGGTACAGTGACTCTGTATATTCCTTCCATCTTCGTTTGATGTTTCCTGCATTGTTCAATATTTTGCCCATAGAATCCTTCAATATTGCAACTCAAGCTTGAATTTTTTTTTTCAGTTCTTTCAGCTTGAGAATGTTGAGTGTGTTTTTCCCTTTTGGTTTTCCACCTCCAGGTCTTTGCACTTTCCATTATAATACTTTACTTTGTCTTCTCGAGCCACCCTTTGAAATCTTCTGTTTAGCTCTTTTATTTCATCATTTCTTTCATTCACTTTAGATACTCTACATTCAAAAGTAATTTTCAGAGTCTCTTCTGACATCCATTTTGGTTTTTTTTTCTTCCCTGTCTTTTTAATGGCCTTTTCCTTTCTTCATGTATGATATCTTTGATGTCATTCCACAACTCCTCTGGTCTCAGTCATTAGTGTTGAATGAATCAAGTCTATTCCTGAGATGGTCTCTAAATTCAGATGGAATATACTCAAGGTTGTACTTTGGTTCTCACGGACTTGTTTTAATTTTCTTCAGCTTCAACTTGAACTTGAATTGATGGTCTGTTCCACAGTCAGTGCCAAATCCATTAAATGGTGAAAGAATAGTCCCTTCGACAAATGGTGCTGGGACATCTGGATTTTCACATGCAAAAGACTAAATCTTGGCCCATACCTCACACCGTATACAAAAATTAACTCAAAATGGATCAAAGACCTACAGATAAGCTCTAAAAGTATAAAACCCCTGAAGAAAATATAGGAGTAAAGCTTCATACCTTCTTTTAAGCAATGGATTTTTAGATATGACACCAAAAGCATGAGCAACAAGAGAAAAAATAGATAAACTAGACTTTTTCAAAATTAAAAACTTTTTTGAATCATAGGCACTATCAAGAAAGTGAAAAGACAACCTACAGAGCGGGAGAATATATTTAGTAGTGATATATCACAAAGGTTTAATATCCAGAGTATATAGAGAACTGTTCAAACTCAACAACAAAGTCTAACAACCCAATTAAAACATGAGCAAAGAACTTGAATATACATTTCTCCAAAGGTATACAAATGGCCAACAAGCACATGAAAAGGTGTTCAACATCATTAGTTAAATCAAAACCACAATGAGCTACCACTTCACACTCACTAGCATGGCTACTATCAAAACCACAGAAAATAAGAAGTGTTGGTGAAGATGTGACAAAATTGGAATACTTCACTGCTGGTGGGAATTTAAAATGGTGCAACTGCTGTGGAAAACAGTTTGGCAGCTTCTAAAACAGTTAAACATAGAAATACCATATGACCCATCAATTCCACTCCTAGGTATATACCCAAAAGAATTGAAAGCAGTGACTCAAAGAGACACATGTATCCCAATGGTCACTGAAGCATTATTCACAGTAGCCAAAAGGTGGAAACAATCCATATGTCTATCAGCAGATGAATCGGTAAGCAAAATGTGGTATATACATACAACAGACTATTATTCAGCTATTAAAAGAAATGAAGTTCTTATACATGCCACCACATGGATGAACCTTGGAAACATTATGTTAAGTGAAATAAACCAGACACAAAAGGACAAATATTGTATGATCCAACTTACATAAAGCATATAGAATACGGAAATCCATTGAGAAAAGATTAGTGAAAAGGTTACCAAGAAATGGGAAAAGGAGGGAAAGGGGGAGTTATAAAAACGTTACATGACTTTTGAATGCTATCTAGTTATAAATACGATTTCATTAAAAACAAAGAAGTTGGTGGCATTAAAAAAAAATTGAAAATCAATGGTGTAGAGGATAAACTGGAAGGAAACCATACCGTCATAAGGGAAAATAGAAGGTCACTGCAATAGCCTAGCTACGAGAAAATAAGTCTCCAATATAGGCAGTGGAAGTGGGCTTGATAATTGCATTCATATATTAGAATGTTGTGGAACAAATAAAATACATAATACATAGTACTTATGGTATGTATTCACCCAGAAATATTAGAGATGAATTTTAGGCCTTCCTTATTCACCAAGTCACCATGACAGCAAAAGAAAAATAGACTAGATCCCACTGTACAGATAAAGCAAGTGATAATCTTCTATGGTTCTCCAAAGTGGGGAAGAATTCTTCCTTATGGTGATTTTAAGCTGATGATCGAAATCAAAACTATGAGCCCTTGGTGTCATTTGGGACTATGTGCTAAATGCCCTAGAGAAAAACAGCTGATATTTCATACATACATTTAAATATGCTTGGAAAAGGCATTTAGTCCATATAAAATGATTTTACTTTGATATACTTGGAAAAGACACTTATTTCATATAAAATGATTTTACTTTGATCTGCACAAACACTCCAGTTTTTTTTTTTTTAAAGAAAAAAGTCACATAATTCATGATTTTATGTTGCTAAAACATACACAATATTCAATTTTGGACTTCATCTGAACCCAGCAACTCTATATGATCAATTTTTCAAGGTAGACCAATCCATTACTACCCCTGCTGCATTACTTAATCTTGGCTCTTCTGCTTACTTACCACCATACGGTTCGTAGGCGCAACTACTGAGAGTGGTGGCAATACAACAGGAAAGCGTAATACTTATCTGTCATCAAAGCTTTGCTGTTTTTTCTTTAATAACTTATTTATGAAGTAATTGTAATCAATTATAATTTACAATGAATTTTTACAGAAGTGTCATGTCGCTACTACCCAGATTCAATTTGGATAGTTTCTGTTGCTACATCTTAAAGTTTTCTGATTTTTCTTCCTCAATGTCTAATCTGCTGTAAATATCTCATCCAGTGAATGTTTTATGACAGACTTTGTGTAATTCATCTCTAGAAGTTTGCCTTTATAAATTCTGTTTATTTCCTCATTATCCCTTGTTTACCTTTAAATCCTTGAGCATACTGTCTACATTTATAATTGTGCTAATGTTTTATCTGCTAATTCCATCATCACTCTCATTGCTTGGCCTGTTTATACTGAGTAATTTTTCTTCTGGTTATGGGTCACATTTTTCTGCTTCTTGGTATGTCTAGTAATTTTTTATTAGATGCTAGACATGTGACGTATTTTTTATTGTTGTTTTGATTGTTTGGATTTTGTGTCTGGATTTTGTCATCTTCCTTTAAAGAGTATCAAGCTTTGTTCTCAGAGGCAGTTAAATTGCTTGTAAATAAACTTGATTGTTTTGAGGCTTGTTTTTTAAGCTCTGTTATGGCCATTTAGATTTGCCTTTACTCTATAGCTAGTTTATCCCTATTACTAAAGCATGAATTTTCTGGTGTCCCTACTGAATGCCTCTGATAATAAATGAAGATGATGTAGTCTAACTGATGAGAACTCACATATCTCAAAGCCCAGCATGAACTCTGGGAATAGTTCATCTTACAGCAATCCAGTCATTTTTAAACTAGTCTCATGGGTTATTACCCTACACATACATATCTTATTATTCGGCAAAGCCTAATGGGGACCCCCTACAGATTTTTGGAGCTCTTGTTTTGTGGAGCTCTTTTTCTGCTCTCTGGAGCTATGCCCTGAAACTTCCAACCACCTCAGCCTTGCCAAGCTCTAACCTCTGTCTCTCGAGCTGAGCTAGACCACTTTGGTCTCCTTAAGATGCCTCTCCTTGATTCATCGTCCAGAATGTGTTTCCAGGGTAATCATAGGGCTCACCTTGAGTGTTCCTCTTTTCTCTGTAATCACTGTGCTATCTATTATCTAATTTCTGATTAAAGTTTGTTTTCATATATTTGCCCATTTCTTAACTGTTTATGGTGTGAATTTAAATCAGGCCCTGTTACACTATCTTAGCCAAAATCAGAGGCTTCCAAATTGATTATCTTTTATGTTAAATCAATCTTGCAATCCTGGAATAAACCCAATTTAGTCATTATGTATTAGCCTTTTTATATAGCATTAGATTCCATTCCTACTATTTTACTTAGGATTACTTAATATAGTTCCAAAAGGGAATTGGCTTATAATTTTCCTTTCCACTGGAAGAAAATTCTCAGTGGATATCTTGTGTTTCTGCACAGTCCTGTCCTGAGCAAAGGATATGTCTGAACAGTAAAAAGCCTTGGAAGCTAGAGATAGTGTATGCTTCCAGAAAGATTTAGAGATACACCTCCTTGGAGACAGTAAAGATAGTACTCTCTCCAGGATAGTAAAGATAAAACTCTCTTCTTCCTTTTCACAAAGGAGATTTGCTTATATTCCAGGGAGTTTATATTCTAGGTGGAAGGATGGGCAGATGTGCTACATAAAAGCTCAGTCTTCTAATTTGGGCAAAAATGAAATCCAGCCTTTATTACATTGTCCTGTGGGGACTGAGACATGGGGAACCAATGCAAGATGCTATTCTGACTGCTGCTTTTGCTGTGAGTAATAGTTATCTGTTTCTCTCATCCAGTAGTTTTATGTTCTTCTGTCAGCATATGTATATAAACCAGTGTGTCAAAGCAGGGGTAAATCTTAGACCTTCACATTTTCTGACCCAACATATTCCTGTAATATCCTTGTCAGATATTCGTACCAAGATTATGCTGGCCTCATAAAACATCTTAGAAAGTATCCCCTCTTTTTTATTCTCTGGAAAAGTTTATTAAAGATTGAGAGTATTATTTTCTTAAAAGTTTAGAAGAATTACCTAGGAAAGTCATCTGAGCATGGAGTTTTCTTTGCAGAAGATTTTTCATATAATATATTAATATATTTATTTGCTTAAGCAATTTGCCTTAGTAATATATTTATTTGCTAAAGTCTGGTTCCAATGTACTACCTTCCATTTATTTTATCTTCTATTCAGCTGTGTGTAAATTTGTCTTAAACTCATCTATTAATATTTTATTGACTCCTTCCACATCAGCTGTCATGCAAATTCCAGCCCTGGTTAAAATTTTCCTTCACAAATTTTGGAAGTTACCTGAGATACCCCACATGTGTTCATTAAAACAAGGTATCTTTATGTCCATGTGATACCTGCCATCCCTCCTCCCTTATACTGGTTGCTTATGTGATTTCTACTGCCTGAATACTGAGGCCAGGCCAAGGAGAACATGCTCAATGACAAAGGACTGGTGCTATTGTAAGCAGGTGGTGAAGCTTCCATCTTATTATTGCCAGAACTGCTGGCATCAGAGCTCTTGAATTTGCCAGTGCTGAGTTGTGCTTTCAAGGTTCTGCAAATATTTTAGTGACCTAGCTCTTTAGTTTTAATTACTATAGAGCCTCAGTCCCTGCAACTAGGCCAGAGAGAAACCATGTGAAAGCATTTTCTATCTTCTGCTAAAATAAGTAATAATTATTGGTATGTGCTTGTGTGTGAATGTGTATCCACGTATCTGATTCAATAATTTAGGTGAGGAAGATAATAAAATTAACTTAGGTTCTAAACAGACGTTCATAACCTATTTAACTTCCTCTGCAGCCAACCAAAGGATGACATGAGCTACTGGGGGATAAAGAGCCATCCATGCCTTGGTCTGCTCTGTATTTATCATAGCAGATATCAGAAGATCTTGAAAACAGTAGGCCCCTAATAAAAGTTGTTAAGTAAACAAATAAACACTGGTGATAATTGTCAAGTCATCTGCCTCAGCTTAAATAACCCCAAGAGAGGTCACTTCAGAGTTTTTCCTGTATTGTCTAGAACCCAGGGAGATGGAGCCACTGAATCACAGCATTTTATCAGCTCAGTACAAACCAAAAAAAAAAAAAAAAACCCATTGCCATCAAATTGATTCCAACTCATAGCGACCCTCCCTACAGGACAGAGTAGAACTGCCCCACAGGGTTTCCAAGGCTGTAATCTTTATGGAAGCAGACTGCCACATCTTTCTCCCACAGGGCGGCTCATGGGTTCAAACCACCAACCTTTCAGTTAGCAGCCAAGTGCTTTAACCTCTGTGCCACCAGGGCTTCAGCTACAATCAGGGATAATATAAATAAATTGTTGAAATATTGAAAACATTTCCATAATTATTAGTAAATATCCACTCTCCTGAGCTCTATGAGTAGTACTATGCCATCACTCTGGTCCCAAACAATTAATGCTTACCCTAGTAGGGTGACTCCAGACATCATTGCCCAATCCAGTCTGTACCACCTCCACACTGTCCCACCTACCAAATACCGCTATTGTCTTCCACAGAGAACCTATCCAGGCCCCACACCCAGAATCTAGGTTGCCAAGGATCTCTGATAGCCGTCAGAAAGGTCCTGTCCCTGCATGCTCTCCCAGCCAAAGTATACCTGGCGATATGGTACAGGAGATGGTGACCCTGCTGGTGGTGCCCAATATCATCTAACCTCCTGAAGCTGTGGTGTCTACGAAAGGCTGACATTCCCCTAGAATTACCCTCCTGTGACCACTCATGGAACTACATCCCACAAAGGAGTCTGGATCTAAGAAAAGGGAAAAAACAGGAAGAGCAGGCAGGTAGGTGGCAATGGGAGCCACCAGAGAAGCTGGTCAGATACTGTGAGTGCCGCTAACACATTGTGCACGCTCACAACCAGAGCAAGGCAGACGGTGCCTGCAGGAGAGATTTGAGGTGGGGAGATGCTTAGGTACAGGCTACAAAGTGCTTACTATGTGCCAGACACTATTCTAAGCATATATTCAAATCAAATTATTCAAACATTATGATTATTACTATCAATTGCATTTACAGGCAAGAAAATAGCCACAGAAAGAGGTTTCAAAACCAAAACCAAACCCGTTGCTGTCGAGTCATTTCCAACTCATAGCGACCCTACGGGATAGCGTAGAACTGCCTCATGGAGTTTCCAAGGAGCGCCTGGTGAATTCGAACTACCAACCTTTTGGTTAGCAGCTGTAGCACTTAACCACTATGCCACTAGGGTTTCCAGAGAGAGGTTATGTAATATAAAAACCCAGGCAACCTGGCAATAGAGCTATGCTCAACTATACCATACAATGCTGCTTCTCTTCTTAGGTTTGACTTAACCAAATATAACCCTCCACTACATTTTTTCTTTTACTTAGTATAGAATAGGTGTTATGATTGAATTATGTCCCCCCAAAATGTGTGTCAACTTGGCTAGGCCATGACACCCAGTATTGTGTGCTTGTCCTCCATCTTGTGTTTTGATGTAATGGCCTTTGTGTTGTAAATTCTAATCTCTGCCTGTGGTTAATGAGGCAGGATTAGGTTATGTTAAAAGCATTAGGGTGGGATGTGACACCTTTACTCAGGTCACAGCCCTGATTCAATGTAAAGAAGTCTCCCTGGGGTGTGGCCTGGATCACCTTTTATCTTACAAGAGATAAAAGGAGACAGAAGCAAGCAGAGAGAGAAGGACATCATCCCACCAAGAAAGAAGCGCTGGGAGTGGGGTGTGTTCTTTGGACCCCGGCTCCTACACTGAGAAGCTCCTACACCAGGGGAAGACTGATGACAAGGACCTTCCCCTAGAACGGACAGAGAAAGAAAGCCGTCCCCAGGAACTGGTGCCCTGAATTTGGACTTCTAGCCTTCTAGACTGTGAGACAATGAATTTTTGTTTGTTAAAGCCATCCACTTGTGATACTTCTGTTGTAGAAGCACTAGATAACTAAGACAACATGGATTACCAAAATATAAACATTATATACAGAATTAAAAGAACCAGAAAATGATTTTAATTTAATTGTGCAATGTTCAGCAGAAGCTGAGAAAAGATTGAGCACCACTGACAACATCACTATAGTTAAGAGAATTTCTCTCCTTACGGAAACTATAACTCACCTGAATATTACTTCAGTGGAGAAGAGCTGGAAGATTCTGATGTAGTTACTGATAGGGGATGACTAACTTGGCTAAGACTAAGGCCCTGTAGGCCATCCTCCCAGGAAAGGAACTGGCCTCCAGCAAGGTTCCATAAAAATCAGTTTAGTGCATGATTTAAAGTAATCACCCAGCAGCCAAGCGTGTATGCTGCTTGGCCATTGCACTTTATTATGACAATTTCTTAGGACAAATCATGACTCAGACAAGGGCATAAGCTAGCTGGTAACAGTCCTTAAAGTAAAAAGATTACACCAATAGTTTCTAAAACCCAATAAATGAAGTAGAAATTATTAGAATGCATTGATGATTTGCATTTCAACTTATACCACTTGGTTAGCAGTATTATACTGTAATTTATTTAGAGAAAAGAGTAATTCATTCTAAAGTTTTGATCTGTATATTAAATTACATCATTACACTAATGGTTAAATATTTTGCATGTCACTCCTAAACCCAACCATAAAAGAAAAATAAACAAAATAAAGAACTGAAAAAGTTACTTGACCTCTATTTTTTCAAGTTGCCATTTAGGTAGGAATAACCATCACAATAAAATTCACCAAATATTGAGGTATCAATATAGTCCACTTAATTGTTTTCTCCATGAAAGTTGCCCTTTAGGTGACATGACTCAATAAAAAGTTTTTAAATAGGAAATATGGTATCTTATGTAAGGCCAAGTAAATATATTCTAAAAACTCAAGAAATATCCCAGACAATATATTAGTAGCATGTAGAAGACTGGGAAGTTATCCATATCTGTAAGTAAATTCATTACAATATGCAACAATTTTGAATTTTAAAATGTATGATGTGTATATTAAGCAAGAAAGATTAACAAAGTATAAATGGAGATTAGCAAGATGTTCCTCTTTATACTTTTACTTTCAGTCCTATTTATTTGAACTAAACTCTTTAATACACATTAAGCCATTGGGCCTATCAACAAATGGCAGTATATCTGAACTGTATTAACATTTAGATTTCATACAGTTCTCATATCTTAAGAGGAAAAAAAAAAAACGAACCAGGTGTCATTCAGTCAATTCCCATTCGTGGAGACCTCATGTTCTATAGAGTAGAACTGTGCTCCGTAGGGTTTTTAATGGTTGATTTTTCGGAAGTAGATCACCAGGCCAAGGAATCCACATTTTTATAAGTATTACTTGTCAAGGAGATACACAAATGGAATGCAATTTGTGAATTTTCTGATTCATTGTTGGAGACTGGGTTCCGTACTCAACATACTCATTTTAGCCAGGTTAGCTAGAAATCAGGTTCTGATGAATCGCTTCAATAAGAATTAAACTATTATAACTCATCCCACTTTAAGATGGCATAGTCATTTTCCACAGATCTCTAGCACACACATACACACACACATACACACAAGTTAAACTGAAGAAGCCCATCCTAGTTCCTCTCAGAAAAAGATCCCCTTGGTTTAATGGACTTGTCCTGAGATTAAACCAAAAGCCAAACCCGTTGCTGTCGAGTCAATTCTGACTCATAATGACCCTATAGGACAGAGTAGAACTGCCTCGTAGGGTTTCCAAGGCTGTAGTCTTTACAGAAGCAGACTGCCACATCTTTCTCCCGAGGAGCAGCTGGTGGGTTCCAATCTCCAGCCTTTCAGTTAGCAGCCGAGCTCTTAACTGCTGTGCCACCTTTCAGCCAGCTGCAGAGGGTTTGGGAGACTAAGGAAACTGAAAGTAGTAGAAGATTCAAGAGGACAGATTATTGAACAGCATATCATTTGGTTATTATTTTAATTGTGTTAAAATTTATATGTGAAGCCATTCAAAAACTGTCCCCTATAATTTGTAGATTTGTATAAGAAAATATATTTTTGTGATGTATACATTTGCTATGAAACTTCTTTTGTCCTGAGAATCCTAAATAAGAAATCATTATAATAAATTATAATAAAAATAACAAATATTTATTGAATGCCTGACATGTGCTAAGCACTGGGCTGTAAGCTTGACATGCATTATTTCATTGATTCCACACAGTATCTTTATTTGGCAAACATTATTATCATGTTTGAAGTCTCTGGGTGGTACAAACAGTTAACACAGCTGCTAACCAAAAAGTTGGAACTTTGAATCTACCCAGAGGTGCCTCAGAAGAAAGGCCTGGGGTCTACTTTGAAAATCAGCCATTGGAAATCCTATGGAGCACAGTCCTACTCTGACACATATGAGGTCACTATGAATTGAAGTCAACTCAATGACAACTGGTTTTAATTATCATGCTTATTTTACATGTTGTTAATCTGCAGCTTAAATCCAAACCGAAAAGCCAAACTCCTTGCCGTCCAGTCTATTCCAACTCATTAGCGACCCTATAGGACAGGGCAGAACTGCCCTCTAGGGTTTACCAAGAAGTGCCCGGTGGATTTGAACTGCTGACATTTTGGTTGAGCAGCTGAACTCTTAACCACTACGCCACCAGGGTTTCTGCAGCTTAAGTAGTTTAGGTAAATTGGGAAAGCTAGTGCAGAGTTCGTTGAAGAGCTGGGATTTTAAGTTGTCTGGCAATGAAGCTCTTATTCAACACTATGCAATATTGCCTCTAAAATGTAAATTTAAAGTGCTTTAAGGTGTATGAAAAACTTTCACAGATTTACTCCTCACAGCCTTTCAAAGAGATATGCATACTTTTCATTGTGTGGTGAAATCCAGACTCAAACTCAGGTCTACAACTGTCTTAAGTAGGTTTCCTCACCCTGGCCTACTTTAAAAGACATAAATTGTTAAACCTAAACAGTTTCTTTGAGAGCAAAAATCACTTATATTTCTTTAAAAAAAAAAAAAAGGCATGGAGGAAAAACAATGTCACCGTAGAGGCATGTAACACACATTTAGTACATGTAAAATATCACCCAAAAAATTGTTAATTTTTAAAAAGTATTTTTAATGTAGCCTATCAGTCATTCTTCTATGCAGTTCTTTAAAGGTAACATGAAGGAAAACATTATTTTTCGCTATTTAGCTAATAAAAATTATGACTCTTCCAGTAGTGGGAACCATTTTCAAGATGGAAGATTTTCAGACGTATCAATAATGGAAAAATTAAAAATAAGAAGAGTAGAGCAATTTTCCAAGCTTTGCTTTTCACAGACATTCTTAGTAGGTCACTTTGGACAGACTTCCCTTGGCCAGTTTTCAAAATTTTTGAAAGAAAGGAAATAATAGGATTGAGGATGTTCCATGAGTCTAACTGCTGGAATCATCTTTTCGAAGACATGCGGGGTGGTTTTTGAGAGCACTCAGCACTTCCCTGTAAAATGCCCTGTTGAGACCTACAGTGGTGATTTAATTAATCGACAGAATCTTAATATATATTAAATATGCCAAGGCAACATTTATTTTGTGTGCATTCCTGTTACACGGACATTTGAAAACCAAAGAGACTCTTCTTTTGCTTTATCATAAACCTAAATGGTTTTTCTTTACAGTTTCATCATATGCATATTTATCTTGTACAAATCTGTGGTTGGGGAAAAAAAGATGCAATTGAAAAAACACTGCATACTGTAAAACTATACTTTGCATACTCACTTTTTATTATGTTATATTTTAATATATAGCTAATTATTATACAAGAGTTTTACATAAAACCAAATACACTGTGCTTTGTGTGAGATTTAAGGAATTTTCAAGCATAATCTTGATACGTCTACCATTTTTGCTTATACTCTAATGAGAAATTAGACTCTCTCTAAGATGCATAATCCCTGCATTGAAAACAAAAGCAAGCAGTTTTTATTCACCTTTTTCTTTGATGACAAAATTTTAATTTTTTAAGAAGATAAAGTTCCTGTTTAAAAACATCTATATTTATTACAAACTGCATAAATGTCTCCAGAAACACTCAAATTAACAAATTAAATGATATGCAAATATATATCCAATTTATACTGGTATGGAAGAATCAAATATCATGTATCCAAAAAAGTATATGCAAATTGTTACTTTCAGTTCAGCAACCTGAATAATTGACCATAGTGTTGGATTCTCCTCTTCATTTTCTTTCTTTCTTTTCTGTCCCTGTGATGTGATTGAAGCAATAGACAGTGTTCAGCATCTTTAACCTTTAAGGGAGCTCTAAAAGCATTCCACACCACCTGAACATCACCTGGCAGTGAAATAAGGTGAGGCACCTTACATCCAGAGCACATTTGATTTCCAGCCTGCAACCTCTTACTTTTAAGCTTTAACTGTCTCAGAAATTGCAAAGAAAACAGTATAAAAGCACCTCATAGATTAACAGACCATTGCTAGTCCTTAACACTCCAGCAGATGAAGCCTCCTTGATCCCAGACTATAAAAATGCCTTCTGAAGGCAATTGAGTTCCTCTTTGATTCTTGGCCCACGTCTGAATTTTTTCACACTGCTGAAGCTCTGTATTTCATTATGGATATCATCTTAAATTCCTCTGTGTCCTTACTTGTTTTAATGGGGTTTCTCCTCAATTCTATAGATTCTTTTGTATCTATTTTGATGGGCAACAAATAAATATCAAAATATATTTTAAAAACCTATTGATAATAAATACTTTTTGTTTTTTACATAAACCCAAAGGTTATGAGTTTGAATTTATCTCACTCCAATCTGATGTAATCACTTCTTCATATTGATTTCTTAGGCTAAAAACACACCTATTAGGTTTGGGTTCAGATTTTGTTCCGTAACCTTCTAAGCTATTCTTACAGTTTCCTGCCTCAACTAAATTTATATAATTTCAAATGGTGATTATCAAACATCACAAGGATCTTTTCACTTCACATAAATAATGGTGATAACAAAACTGGGGTCTGCAGTTCCCACACAAAGGCAAACTCTGAAAACCTGAATCTTGTTACAAGTTCAACCCCTAGTGTATCTCATGTCGTTTATTCTGTATTCATGCTGCTCCTTTGTAATTGTATTCCAAACAATGTATACCAAAAAATACTTTCCTCCAGTAATCATCTCATCTTCAACTTGATCCTCAAAAAAGTGGCCTATAGACTCACTGGTTCATTTTTAGTTTTTAAAACGTTAATAGATCCTTTTTTTTTTTTTTTTTGGACCTTTGATTATATAACCAACATGGTTTTTGTAGAAAATTTTAACAATACAAAAAAACAGAAGGAAGAAAGTAAATGTCAACTGAAATTATTTTTATTGTAATAATATCCAGTAATATTACTTTTAAACTATTTAGTCAAAACTGAAATTATTTGCCATGGCATTAAAAAAGGTACTGAAAAAATTGAGTAGCCAGCAAAATTCCTGTTTTTCAGTGCAAACCTATATCTGCTATATATATCTGCTAAGCCATTAGGTCGGCCATTTGTCATTGAGTAATCTATTTAAAAATCAATCTAATTGTCCCAAAATTATATTAGCATGATTTAAGTTGTTCAGATAATTAGATAAGAGTAGCCATTTAGCAACAAGCCATGGGTTCATAAATAACTGTTATTTCAATAGAATCATCTTTCATAAACCTGTAAAGAGATATAAATGTATAAAGACTTACAGACCCAAAATTAGAGTAAGTATTAATTACTTCATAGAATTAAGAAGTCACAAGTCCTAGAGAAAGGGCAGGAGCATAGCAGGGGGCTGTTAGAGCAAAGGAGAGTCCTCTGACTTATATTTCACTAAAAAGGAATGTTCCCAATTCAAAATTATTAACCAAGTCAGAGGCACATGGAGTTCGATTAAGCACCTTTACAGGGAAGATAGCAATATTGTAAATTACTCTAATTTATTCCAAATGAGATAATTTTGTTATACAAATTCAATTAAGACAAATGTGTCTAAGCGCCTCGAGCATGCTCTCGTTGGACCTAAATCTATGTTGACTCCCACAAATCTACCAAATAGTTTCTTTATATGAACATTAAAAAACGATCTTATGGGGGTGGGTTAGTGTGAGGTGAGCATAAGATTGATTTGGCTAAACCTCACAAATTGCGCTTCCTGAAAAGCAGTGCTCATAAAGAGGGGTACGTGGATGGATGGTTTGATCCTGGGCACCAGCAGTTACTGGTTGCATGACCTCAGGCAAGACAGAACATCGGTTTTCTAAATCAATTAGAATGAGGATAACGACATTTTGGGAGAATGTTGGAACGATTAGTGAGAAGATGTATGGACAGATTGCCTGGAACATTACAGATTCTCAACATGTTTGGGTTTCTTTCTATCTCGAGTGAAAACAGGAGCAACCTCACTCTCCCAAATAAAATGCAAATAACCCTACTGCTCCCACCACTGGACACTTTTATTAAGCATCTGTGTAAGAAAGTGTTACACAGTGTACAAGGCAAATTAAAGCAGTATGGCCTCTGCTTTAGAAAATGTATAATCCAAGGGAGGCAAGGCAGGCGGGCTTTAGAGAACATGAATACAAAGCAGATTTCCATTCCACGGGAGCTTCATGTGCTACCCAAAATAATAGTGTCCTGGCCTTAAATGGGAATCTGGTGGCGCAGGGGTTAAGAGCTCAGCTGCCCACCAAAAGGTCCGC
Source organism: Trichechus manatus latirostris (assembly GCF_000243295.1). Classification (NCBI taxonomy): domain Eukaryota; kingdom Metazoa; phylum Chordata; class Mammalia; order Sirenia; family Trichechidae; genus Trichechus; species Trichechus manatus. The sequence continues at coordinate 5,643,514 of NW_004444035.1, read as the reverse complement.
AGTTCAGATCTACCACCCACTCCTTGGAAACCCTATGGGGCAGTTCTACTCTGTCCTATAGGGTCCCTATGAGTTGGAATCGACCAGATGCAACAGGTTCGGTTTTGATTGGGTCCTTAAATAATAAGAACTTGCTCAGTCAGAACCATGTAATTGTGGTAACAGGAATACATTAGAGAAAGAGATTCATTAAGAATTGGATTGTTTATTGTGGATTCATTTAAAAAATGAAAATTATTAAAATTAACATAATTGTGAAAAACGTGACAGCACACGACCTATTTTGAAGAGTTGTCTTCATACAATTATGTGCGTATGTGTCTATGTGTACATATATAACATAACATATATATACACATACACGTATTTATACTCTATTGAAAATATTTTAAGTGACTTACAGAAATATATATAATATTATGCAAAATAATAAAAGTAGACACAATCAGAGAAAGGCTGCAAGAAATGTTAAGCAATGAAAGGCAGGCCTTAAGGTCCTTAAGGTCCCTGGGTGGTGTAAATGGTTGGCATTTCACTACTCACCTAAAAGTTGGCAGTTCAAACCCACCCAGCAGCACCATGGAAGAAAGGCCTGACAATCTGCTTCCATAAAAATTACAGTCAAGAAAATCCTATGGAGTTCAGTTCTACTCTGTAACACATGGAGTTGACATGATTCAGAACTGACTTCACAGTAATAGGTTTGGTTTCAGTTTTAGGGTCTTTAAAGTCAATTACTAAATGTCAGTTGCTAATTTGGAGCCCTGGAGGCACAGTGGTTAAGAGCTCAGCTGCTAACCAAAAGATCAGCAGTTCAAATCCACCAGCCACTCCGTGGAAACCCTCTGGGGCAGTTCTACTCTGTCCTATAGGGTTGCTATGAGTTAGAACCGACTCGATAACACCTAACAACAATTTGGCCCTGACCTTCCTGGTGGCCAATAGAAGGCAAAGCTCAAAGAAAACACTTCAGGACGCAGAATCCAGACTCATCATAAGACTAAGACGTGGTGGTTGCATCACAGATGCTTTTCCTCACACTGAGATCAGAGAGGTTTCTCTGATGAGGTTTCTCATAAATGAGATATTAGAGGATAAAGCAGACAAGATCGACAACATCAACCCTCAGTAAATAAAATAGATCATTTAAGAATCTATATTCTTAGAATGCCACAATGCAAGCCTGTGACACTTACTTTAAATAAATAAGTAAATTCTCTGGAAAGAATCCTACCGCTCATATCATAAAAATAAAGGCGCTTAAAGGGCAAGTCCTCCTGTGTCTCATTTTCTTATTCCTAAAATGAGGAACATGGACTAAGTTGGTTCTAAAATTTTTGATTCTACAATGAGCCTCCAAGTAGCTCATCTGGAAATTTGGGCACTAATGGTTCTATGAAAGGAAGAGTAACAACAATATCATTAATCTGGCTAATTGAGAAAGGGAAACCTTGAAGAATAGGGAAATATCATATCTTGGCTTGACTGGCAATCTATCATTTCTCTGGGCGAACTATGTGAAAAGAAAAACAGGCCCAATGATACAAACTGGAGACTTGGGGACAGTGTCGTTTATTTGGTTCATTCTTGCAAGCACAGCGTTAATTTTTTTTTTTAATTTGTTGGTAACATTAAAAAACGGAATATTTCACTAAAAAATGTGAATTTCCAGCATCTCCTAAAAAAATCAGAAACATTCTTAGACGACAACAACCAGCTGAAGCCACATGGCCAGTGTCCCCTTTAGCCAAGTCATACGCTCTCAAGCTTGACACAGTGCACAGCGCTCCTGCTGTGAAATTGTCTCAGCTGTCTTTCATCATCATGATTGTGCTGTTGTTTTCATTTTATATTTAGGAAAAAAAATCATATTTCTAATATCCAAATCTCCCAATTCAAAAGTAGGAAGATGACAGATTAATAAAGACAGTTTATTCCCAGAAAAAATTAAAGAAATCTTGTTTCTTGCTGGAAATAAAGATCCCTACATTTAATAAGAAGTAAGGAAGTAAAGAAGATCCCCACATATTTAAATATGCTCAGTAAATATATACCCTGTTTAGTACACCTAGCCTCTTCTTTAACATTAGTTACATAGCACCAAAGGCATTTCTGTACATAGCCTATACCTCACACAAATAGGAGCCCTGGTGGGGCACTGGTTAAGCACTTGGCTGCTAACCAGAAGGTGGGTGGTTCAAATCTGCCAGCTGCTCCACAGGAGAAAGATGTGGCAGTCTGCTTCAGTAAAGATTACAGTCTTAGAAACGCTATGGGGCAGTTCTACTCTGTCCAGTAGGGTCGCTGTAAGTCTGAATCGACTTGATGGCAACGAGTTTGGTTTTAGTTTGGGGTTGTATATTATACAATACCTTATTTTAATATAAAACAATATACATTAAATTAACTTGGTCCCTTTACTTCAAGTATCCTGTAATGACTGAGAAAAGAACAAATAATGATATCTCCAAAAAAAAGTAGTGAAGAACAATGTAGGAGAGAAAAAGGAAGCATCTCAAAAATTCAAAATTTAACTAACTTCCAAAAAATCATGAGCACGTAAGTTTCTTTAAGGCTTACATGAGTGTGAAAAACAAACTATAGTTTTTTAATCACATAAAAATATTACAGTTCAAGTGGGACAACCTGTAAACATGCATATTATAATCCCACTTACATTGGACTTAATAGTGTTTTAGTAATTACAGTTAATATAATGCTCTAGAGGTTAACAACGCATTCCTTCAATCAGAGGTGGATTAACTAGTAAAACACAGTGTGCCCCGGCTTACAGTAAGCAAGGTACACTTGGACTTAATTGTGTTTACTTACTAATCTGTAGTGAACAGTTTCACATGGGTTTCAACACATCTTTGATGTGATGAAAACCAGAAGAAATAGTGCACTACAGATTAGCAAGTAAGCACAATTAAGTCCATGCTTAACTTTCTCATTGGGTAATCTGTCCCTGACTTTAATGATATCATTAAATTCATTAATAGGAGTTTGAAGATGAACTCTCTAAGAAAGACAGAAAGCTGGCTAAATTGCTGTAATAAGTGGTGTCCAACAAAAGACAATTTAAGGTTGAAAAGAGGCTTTTAACAGGTGACCTGGGCTTAGAAGTTCAACCTGGTCTTGACTGAACTTCTTGTTTTTGTAACATTTATGTTAATGGATTGGCCTATTATAATAGACAGAGTTGACAGCCATACTATGAAGGATATAAAAATAAAAGTGGAAAAATCACCAAGGATATAAAGTAAGCTTTAATCAGGAGAAAATGCTGTATTCAGTTAAAAGTAAGAACCAAACATTTATTGAGTCCCTACTTTATGCAAGACACAGTGCTTGTCGTTTTGCATTTGTTAACTCATTTTTCTCCTCCATTTACCTGGGATTTAGATTTATTTTCTCTATAATCTTAATAATGTAAGGGTAAAAAGAGTTATAAGAATGATGAGAGCAAAATAACCACAAAATTCATAAGAAAGCTCAGCACACATTAACATTGCGGCACAGGATAAAAAGAACATCAGTTTCTCATCCAGCCCAGTTCTGACCAAACTTGTACAAACAGTGAGCACTAAAGCTGACTGACTCAGAAAGGGCCGAATAAACCAGAGACTCCATCAGCCTGAGACCAGAAGAACTAGATGGTGCCTGGCTACCACCAATGACCACCCTGACAGGGAATAGAAGAGAAAGTCCCAGACGGAGCAGGAGAAAGGTGGGGTGCAGAACTCAAATTCTAGTAAGAAGACCAGACTTAATGGTCTGACTGAGACTGGAGGTACCCCGGAAAACATGGCCCCTGGATTCTCTATCAGCCCAGAACTAAAACAATTTCCGAGGCCAACTCTTCAGACGGGGATTGGACTGGACTGTGAGACATAAAGTGATACTCGTGAGGAGTGTGCCTCTTAGCTCAAGCATGTACAAGAGACTAAACGGGCAGCTTCTGTCTGCAGGTGAGATGGGAAGGCAGAGAGGGTTAGGAGCTGGTTGAATGGACATGGGAAATGGGGTGGAAAGGAGGAGTGTGCTGTCACAGTATGGGGAGAACAATTAGAGTCACATAATAATGTATGTATAAATTTTTGTATGGGAAAAAATAAAAAATAAAAAAAAAGCTGACTGACTCAGGTGGCAGAGGCAGTATTTGAAGCAGGAAGGGCCAGTCTTCCTGCCTCTTTTCTTTCTCCAATATTACCATTTTTCAGTGGTAAGATTCAAGACACAATAAAATCTCAATAAAGACACTGTTGTTAGATGCTGCGGAGTTGATTTCAACTCATTGCAACTCCATGCAACAGAGTAGAACTGTCCCATCGGGTTTTCTAGGCTGTAATCTTTACAAGAACAGATCCTCAGGGCTTGTGTCCTTCAGAGCCGCTGGGTGGGTTCGAACTGCCAACCTTTCAGTTAGCAGCCGAGCACTTAACGGGTGTACCAGAAACACCAAGATCTTTAATTAACTGCTCTTTTTTTTTCTCTGTAATTTGAGAAGACAGTGGCAAATCATAAGAAAAACAACTTCACATTAGATTTCATTAAATGAATGCATATACCTTTTTCAATACATGCTGAGTTCAGTAGATATTCAAACTCAAACCTTACGAATCCTATACATTCAAATATGTGCAGTCAAAACTGATCTACAGAGTAACACTAGGATGCAGTATAGTTCCTGGAGTAAGAGAAGCCTGTGTTCAAATCCTGACTTCTGCTTGCTTGTTAAATTATTAAGCTTCAGTATATTAATCTGTTTAAAATGGAAATATAATACTAATACTCCACAGGGTTGTTGTAATAATTGAATGGAATGATCCATGTCAAGCACATAGGAAGTACTTCATATAATTTCAGCAATTCAGTTTTCCTATTTTAATGCTTTTAAAGCAAGTGTGTGTGTGTTTTAGAAGCCTTTTGGTAATAGTCAATCACATGCACATTTTGTTAATGAATGTACTTCAACCTGAAAATGTAATTAATTCTAATGCTATATTTCACAAGGCTTTCTTTTAAACTGAGGTTTGTGTGTTTTTGCTTTGTTTTTCCTATTTTTCTTTACTGAAAAGCATGTGCTATGGTGGAAAGAGAAGCTGTTTGAGAATCAGATTGATCTGGGTTTAAATTTCAGCTGTTACTTACTACCTGAGTGATCACAAGTTGCTTAAACTTTCCTACCCTCAGTTTTCTCATACTTTGTATAACCTTTATTATAAAGATTAAAGGAACTACTTCAAACAGTGAAGGCCCGAAATCAATAGTAGCTCTTATCATTATTGATAATGTATGTTGTTATTCAATCTTCAGGTGAAAATTGGTATTAGATCACTCACTATTTTATTTGTATTATAAGCAAGGTTTAATAATGTACATTAAAAACAATGTAAAATTTGAGGGACAATTTTTTTTTTAATTTACTAAATTACTGACATTTGTTGAGCCATGTGGCCATTTCTCCTGGGTGATATAAACCGAAATGTTAGATGACTAGAAACAAGAAACTTGTGATATTAAGAACGTTTAGGAAAACCAGTGCTGCCACATGTTGACACTATGGAGTCCCGGTAACCTTCCTGATACTTTCCCATGAGATGCAAATGAAAGACATGTTTTTCCATGCTAGCCATTCTCAGGTATGACCGTCATTCAAAGCATAATAGATGTGCTTTTCTACCTGAATTTCAGAGTAACAATGACATATCTAATCTTAACTAATATAAAATCATTATTATATTGTTTTGGCTACTTCAGAATGAACCAGAAAAGCATACGATGAACTCCAGCAACAACAGATTCTTAAATGGACAGCTGGTTACCATTATCGGAATGAATCATGTTGAGGCAGTGACAGCTGGATGGGAGCCAGGGAGGCCAAGAGATACGAGAGATCATTTCTGTGTTTTAAAGGGAGATATTTTTCAGTACCTCTGACCTGATGCTACATATGTCTTAATTTAAGGCGACAGGTAGTGTTGTAAAAAAACAAAGCGCAATTATACTTTAAACCCCAGGGATCTAAACAAATAGACATGCCATAAGGTGGTATATTCTTCAACCAGGGTAAGCCATCCACTTGGTCCACAAACTGCTGGATACATGCTGGAAACACCTAGTGTTCTGTGTAGAACTGCTTCATGTTGTTTTTTTTTTAAGTAAGGAATAAACTGTACCTGTTTTTATGGTCAAGTTAAAACAAGACTTCTACCTATAAGCTTGACAGATAAAGCCACACCAATCTTTCAGCTTTAAAACCAGTCAAAAAAAAAAAAAATCTGTTTTATGCTTCTCAGCCTAGACAACAAAGGTATGAGAGATTTTTTTCCCCTTCAGATGTAGTGTAAATGTCCCCACCTGACACACACAAAGGCCTAGATATCAAACAGAACGATGCTGATGCTCAACACCTGCACCTTCAGAACCATCAACAAAGGAGGACAGACTTCTCCTACCTCCACACCTGTCGGATGGGTGGATGCCTTTAACCTCATCTTCTCTTGATGGGTCCCCACAAGACAGAAATGGAAAAGAGCACTCTTCAAAGGTTGGTGCTTAGAAGAGCAGGCAAACAAAACAGGTCTACATTACAAGGTTTAAATGCTTAATTATAGAATATATCTGGCAACCTGCTAGGGAGGAAACTTTATATTAATAAAAGAAGAAGAAAAAACAAAAGGATTCACGGTGGCTTCCAACCAAAATAGAAGGAAAAAAAAAAAAAGTAGGGTTCTAAAACCACCAACAGAAGATAAATGATTATGTAGAGCGAGCTAAACTTAATACATTTTCATAGCATGTATGGCAGCCAATGTTTATTTTATTACTAGGAAATCTATCAAGTATAAATACAGCATGTGTGTATTACTAAAAGAAGTATTTCTGAAAGACAATAGTAAATTATGTCACAAGAACCAGACGTGTAATGTACGGAGCTTAAACATTTGCGTACTCAGCCAGGTTAGTGCCTTATGTGTCCATATTATTTAAAACATAATTGTTTTAATTGTTTAATTAATTGTTTTAATCTAGCTCTTTTGAACTTTGACTTGATAAGTAGATGAACCATTAAGAAATGAACAAATAAAGTATCTATTTGGGAAAATGTTTACTTAACCCAACTAGTTATTTAAAATAAGAAAAAAATAAAAATTCTAATAGTGGTGTAACTTGAAATATGTTATAGAAAAACCATATGAATTCATTTGAATCACCCTTTAAAATAGCAATATGTATAAAAAGTAATAAAGTATTGTGACTTTGTATATATTAAAGTAATAAAGTATTGTGACTTTGTATGTATTAAAGCAATTGGGACTTAATTACATTTAAAATTTTTTCAGACATGGGATTAAATACCTATGTCATCAAGCAACAAGATGTCATTTAACCATCTTAACTTATAAAACAATTAAATTACCATCTACATCTAAATTGGTTTTTACAAATAAGGCTTTTGTCTAGTTTTTATAGCTTATGTATGGATGCACGGAAATCATTGTATTCACTGAGAAAAAAGGGGGATACTCAAATACACCACCCTCACTTATAACACTGCAATTTATTTCCACGCTTGAGAGGGGAACTCAAGGTTGCATGTATTTCGAGTGTTAGATGTGGGCAGGAACAGAATCCCTTTGGAGTTTCTGGAAGATGAAAGGACGAACAACTCTCTTTCATGCTCTCGTCTCATCAGAAACAGAACATTTCTGTACATATTTTTGATGCTACCACCTAGCCAAATACTATGCTAAGCTCTGGAATTCCTCCCAAAAGTTGTGACTGGGTGATTCCTTTTATCTAAATAAAGTGATTTAGTCACTTGCATGATATCACCATTCAAGACAGCCGTCCACATACCAAACCAGAGCATCATTATAACAACCTGTATTTCAGTGGCCACCCTTCTAACCTATGATTGAACTTTGGCACTAGTTAAAATTCAAGTTGGATTGTCTACTACCTATAAGTGAAGCTAAAAACCATTGACAGTGTGAGGATAAGGTTCGAGCAAGCTAATAGGTTTTAGTGCCTGAAACTTTTGATAATCTGCCTTTAAGTGTGATGGCTCTTTCAAGGTGGATTCCATCTGTCCTATAAAGTTATGTATTGAAACATAATGCATCCCTTTGATCTCCTTTGTAAAAACCCTATGAAGTCAACAAAATGCCCCCATTTACTCAACAGCCAGATTCCCAACCTGCTGACGAAAGATTTTAACACTTGTGTTAGTAAACAGTAAGGGAGCTATGTGCTGAAAGCCTCTTAGTAAAAAGCTTCAGAGATGGGCTGCAATTCCGACCACGGGTACAGGCTGTCCTACTGCCATTTTGTACCAAAATAAAACAGAAGAGCACAGCACAAGCCAGGAGTAGGCTCCATAACATCTGTATACATGTTTTTTACATACACTTTACATAAATTTTCCAAAGATACTCCCTAATAAAGCATTTATCACAAAACGCGTAATATTATTTGATTTTCAAACTGCTTATGTTAATGGGTAAAAATATTCTTACAACATAGATCCATACCATGGTGAGTAATACATATAAGATACAGACATACACTGCCTTGGCTAGACATCACTTGTATGCACACAAATACATGGTGTTATAAGTATTAGAGACAACAGTAGGCAGTGGAAGTTGTACTGGCTTTTGCAGTCAGAAAGCTCCAAGTCCAAATATTGGCTGTTTCTGCTGAGTGATCCTGAGGATTGTTCTTATATTAAAAATGAGTAGGTACTAATACTTAACTTCACTGAGCTTTTTTGATTGGCTGAGATCACTTGGCAAATAGTAGCACTCAACAAATACTATTTCTTTTTTTTTCTTCCCTATATCAGCATCATGCCCAGACTTAGGTCTATGCCTTTATCCAATTCTAGAATTTAATTAGTCTCCTGCTTCAGCACTAACATATGCTCTTGTGTTCTTGAGTCATTGAACACAGCCTCAATATGCTCTCTTTGGATGGCAAGGAAACTGTGGTCTGTGTGCAATTCCCTGCTAACTTATCTCCTAACAAGACAAAATCTTGTCTATCCTTCAACACCCAGGTCAGGTGTCACCTCCTCTGTGAAGACTCCCACAATCCTACTGGGCAGCAATAATTGATTGTTCTTTTCTCTGTTCTCCCAAAATACTTGGTTCATGTCATTATCACAGTACTTATTACATTGAATTATAATTAGTTCTTGTCTGCTTCCTCTTAGAGAAACTGAGTTCCACGGGGTCAGGATCTCTGTCTTAATCTTCCTGATACACTTGCGCATAGCCCAGAGCCTGGCAGAGAGCAAACACTCAACAAAAAGGGGAAAGGGGAGGAAGAAAAGAAACCGGCAATAATATTTGCCTACTTTTCTTACATTGTGTCTTTGATCACGTACTCAGGCATAAGTAAGGTTTAAAAATAAATAAACAATGGTCTTTCACTGCTGATTTCCTGACACCATCTAGCCAAGGATATGAACAGATGGCTCTGAGCTCCACACTGTATTTTTGTGGATGAACCAACAAATGCTCTACCCAGTGGCATATGTGTGAATATATTAGCAATGCTAGATACTTCAAGCTTGCAAACAAAGCCCTAACTGAGGACATTTACACATGTCTTGCAAATTTACATAGACACATAGGGCTTTTTATTTAACTTAAAATTAGTAGAAGAGCTGCCCACGTATCGATTTATTCCTTTTTTTTTTTTTCCACTTAGCCAGTCTTATGCAGCTTGCCTTCAGGTTAAAGCTCTTTTCTAGGCATTTCTGTTGACACACACACACACACACACACACACACACACACACACACACACATACACACACACACATCTACACATATATATATCTGAGGGCCATTTCTCTCAGTCACCTTCCACAGTGATTGCTACCAAAGTGATCCCCCTACAGCTCAAATCTGATCATGTCAATTCCATACTTAAAATTCTATATCACCAATGATGAAGTCTAAACTAAATATACACTAAGCATAAGCAAGCTACCTACCACTAGCCAAATATGCCAAGCCCATTATGGCTGTATTTCTCCTCAAATAACTTCCCACATTCCCAAATACCTGTTTCATGCTTTTTCTATTAAAAAATTATCTTCTTTCCTCTTGATTTCAGACCAATTTTTAGCTTCTCTGAAAATCTTTCCATGACAACACTTTCTCCTCTTGCCATGTGAAGAGCTAGGTACCAATGCACTCCACCCCGAGGACTCTGTGCAGATGCATATACTGTACCACATAATACTGTACTGTAATTTTTACATATAGATTTATCTCACTAGGTAGTATGTTACTTGAAAATAGCAAGTGAGTCTTGTTCATTAATTGTATTTCAGCACCTAGAATGCTGCATGTGCTTAATTATTTGTTGAATGAGTAAATTATTATACACTGTCCATAAAGAATTCACGGTATCCTTATATACACATACATGAAAATACAAAGTTTAAAGAGAACACTAGAAGATATCATTGAAAATCTGGGGATCAAGAATAAGATGGTTAGCAGATTAGGGGCAAGCTGAGCCTTCTGTTCAGTCAAGGGAATAAAAAATTTGATTCAGCATGTGAACAAAGCACTCTATATTATAACTATAAATGTGTTTAAAGTGATCAAGGTAATCTATATTACAGACTATAAATGTGTTAGAAGTTGATAAGACAATGAGAATGAACAGCTACCTTACACAATAATATGGATGAACCTCACAATGTTGAGTAAAAGCCAAACACAAAAGAAAGTCCAAAATTGGGCAATATTAATCTATGCTGAATTCTAAGTCAGGCTTAGTGGTTACCCTTAAGGAATGAGTAGTAACTGGACAGGAATTCAAGTGGGGCCTCCGGAGAGCTGGCCAGTTTGTTTCTTGCTCTAGCTGCTGGTTAGACGGGTGCGTTCAATTTGTGGAAGTTCATCACACTTGTAATATATGCACTTTTCTGTAGGTTTATTATTCTTCAACAAAAATATTTTTAAAAGTCAAAACATATAAATCGATACACTTCAGTTTTAAAAAAAAGGCAAATTAAAGTTAATTCCATCAAAAAAGAAGAAGCAGGTTACCAGATTACAGTGGCATTGGTCACATACAAAAACAGAGTCTTGAAATTTTGGCATGTCATTTCTTTAAGTAAAACTATATTAAGTAAGATTTCTATAACCAAGTAACACAAACTGGCTGTCATAAAGCAACAGAAATTCATTCTCTCACATCTGTGGAGTCTAGAGGTCCAAAATCAAGCTGTCAGCAAGGCCATGCTCCCTCCGAGGCCTCTCAAGGAGGAATCATTCCATACCTCCTCTCGTGCCAGGTGGTCCCAGGCATCCTCGGCTTGTGGAAGCATAATTCTAATTCTACCTCTATCTGTTACATGGCCGTCCTCCCCCTGCATCTGTCTCCGTGTCTCTTCTCCTCTTTTTATAAGGGCACCAATCATATTGAATTAGGGTTCACCCTACCCCCATTAAGACCTCAAGTTAATTTAACTAATTACATTGCAAATATGCAATTTCCAAATAAGGTCACATTCACAGGCAAGAGTTAGGACTTGAACATACTGTGGGTGGAGATACCATTAAAACCATAGCAAAGACCAAGTCAATACGAAATCTTTACTTGTGCCCCTTACTAGGCAAGAATTCTTTAATTCTACCAGATAAACAATAGCAGCCATTGGCACACATTTCAAGGGGGTGCATTTTTATCATCCCAGTAACTGTCAAATGTCATAGTTCCATGCCACGTGCTCAGAGAATAAGTGGCAAATAGTCCTCCTTGATGAGCACTGCCTTTGGGCTGCTGCTGGCAATATCAGAAAATCACCGCCCTTCTCAGATCCTTTGGAAAACACACAGCACCACCTTTGGAAGCAACGGGAGTGCTGCGATGCACAGTAAGCAAGGTTGACACACAAGCCCTTCACCACCTAGTTCTGCCTTTGACTCTCTTTCCATGTCTGGCTCCAAGCCATGAAACTAGATCAATCAGCTTCAGAATTATAAGAATAAATCTACTACAGTGTTGTTTTGTCACAAATATACTAGAGGGCTTGTCATTTTTGCCTCCCCAGGAACTGATCAGCTAGACTAGAAGGAAGCAAGGCCTTGTCTCCCTCCATGGAAGAGAAAGACGCAGAGATTCCAGGTAGCTGGAGCATGAGCAAGGGACTTGAACCTGGCTGGCTGGTTACTTATGAGACTTTGCATCTTTAGGGAGTGATGGGAAAAAATAAACAAAGGAAGAAACAGAGCTAGTCAAAGATTATTCACAGTATGGGAAGCAGAGTATAGGGCCCAGCAGTACAGTGGCTGTATTGCTAGTTGAAGCATTCTTTTTGTTTGACCCTGGCAGTGGGATTCTCTACTGTTTGTTCTATCCATGCTTTTTTCATAAAAGCCCCAAATTCTCACATTTTCTACCTTTAAAACCTTTATTTGGTGCCTAGGTCTCTATATCCATTATCTGCAGCTGTCCCATATGCTTGCGAAAGAAATCTCTAATCTCTGTGTCCATGAATATTGAAGGGAATATGGCACAACAATGCCCTATAAAGCAAGACGCAACTATACATTATGTAGTTCAGGCTTCGCATCTTTCAGATGAAGAAAATGAAGACATGGAAGCTAAATGACCAATTCTGACACCAACCCTCCTCCCCACAGCACTCTCTTCTTATCTGCTGGGTTCCATAATCCACTGCAGTGTCCCCACAGAACTCACAAGCCATACTTACAGTTAAGTGGTTTACTAAGGAAGTAACAGGATACAACTCAGGATCAGGATCAGGAAGTATGTAGGCCAAGTCTCCCTCCTCAATGGAGGACAGCTCTCTCAGCTCCTGTGGACCACACAGGGCTCCCTTCGCCCTGCCCCTGCCCCCTGAGGACGGGGTCCCCCACCCCGCCTCCCCCTCAGGACGGGCTCCGCCCCCCCCAGCCTCCCCTGCTCCCGCCGGCCTCCCCCTCAGGACGGGCTCCCCCCGGCCTCCCCCTCGGGACTGGCTCCCTCCCCCAACCCGCCCTCCCCCTCAGGACTGGCTGCCCCCGCCTCCCGCCTCGGGACTGGCTCCTCTCGTC
>NW_004444035.1:5616506-5630299 GCF_000243295.1 Trichechus manatus latirostris | reverse complement strand
TCGGCCCCCTCAGGCACAGGCTCCTCGTCCCCTCAGGACAGGCTGCTCTCGGCTCCCTCAAGACAAACTCCCCTTGCCCCCCGCCCCTGGACAAACTCCCCTTGGCCACCCCAGGACAGGTTCCTCTCAGCACCCCCAGGACAGGCTCACCTTAGCCCCCTTCAGGACGGGCTCTTCTCTGCCCCTTCAGGACAGGCTTTCCTTGGCTCCCTCAGGACAGGCCCCTCAGACCCCCCAGGACAGGCTTCTCTCAGCTCCCTCAGATGGGCTCCCCTCGGCCCCCTCAGCACAGGTTCCTCTTGCCCCCTGAGGACAGGCTTCTCTTGTCCCCTCAGAACAGGCTCTTCTTGGCTCCCCCAGAATAGGTTCCTCTGCCACCCCCCCCCCCACCCCCAGGACAAGCCTCCTCTAGGCCCCCTTCAGGACAGGCTCCCCTCAGCCCACCCTCCTCAGGACAGGCTCCTCTAGGTCCCCTCAGTTCAGGCTTCTCTCGGCCCCCTCAGTACAGGCTTCTCTTGGCCCTACTTTCTGTCACCACTGATTCTGCTGCTGGGCCCCTTCTGGACCTGTTACCACCAGCTCTTGCTGTGACCTTCCGGGCCTGTCTCTGTCTTCAGTGTTCTAGCCCTTGACCTGTGTTACAGCTTTTTTAGGATGTTCCTTGCCTCCTCCTCTCTCTGCTTCTTCTTTCTTCCTTCTGCTTCCTGCTGCTTTTCTTCCTGCTTCTTTCTCTCTGAAAAACCTCCGTGGGAACCAAGATGGCGGACCCCATGGATCTGGGGTTGAAGAAGGCGTTTTCAGAGGTTCAAGCCAAAAGTCATTGACACTCAACAGAAGGTAAGCTTGCAGACATACAGATTGAACAGCTAAGCAGAACAAAAAAGCATGTACATCTTACAGACTTTATGACTTTGGTAGATGAGACTAACACGTATGAAGGTGTAGGAAGAAAGTTTACTCTTCAGTCCAAGAAGGTAATTCACAACCAGCAGTTAGAGAAACAGAAAGTAACAGAAGAAAAAATTAAAGAACTGTAATTAAGTTTTGAGTGAATATTGGCAGTAGCAGTCAACTTTTAGGGAAAAAATAACACCGCTATGTTTAAGCCATATTAAATGAAAATGTATGCCTGCCGAAAAAACCTTTGTGGGTTGGCTGCATGTATTCACAACTCCTTGTCAATTTCAAGGCCTGGGCCCTCCCAGTGGTAGGGGGGCCACAAACTGACCAATCCCCTCTCAGTAGGCCACAGACCTTAATTTGCATAATCTATTGACCAATCCCCCTGCAAGGTGCATACCAATCACAGGGCAGGCTGCAGCCCAGGGCCAGACAAAAAATATCAAACCACAAGTTGTTTGCAGCTTACCCAGGAAATATTAATCAACCTGAACAAATGTAACAAACTTTCTGGGGTAGAAAACTAGGACAAAGGTAACTCCTTTGGGCTTAGGGAAAAACCTCTCAAGCTATTTTTCCAAAGAACCAAGGCAAAAGGCCACATAAAGGAACCCATTTCATCACAGCTTCTCTCCCACTACTCATCTGTCAGTGTGTGGTACTGTGTTGGCTTGCATGTTGCTATGATGCTGGAAGCTATGCTACTGGTATTTCTAATGCCATCAGGGTCACCCATGGTGGACAGGTTTCAGTGGAGCTTGCAGACTAAGAAAGACTAGGAAGAAAGGCCTGGTGATCTACTTCCTGAAAATTAGCCAATGAAAACTTCATGGATCACAACGGAACATTGTCCAACTCTCTTGCTCTTGACATGTTGTCAGGAGAGATCAATTGCTGGAGGAGGACAACATGTTTGGTGAAGTAGAGGGCCAGCGAGGCATGGGAGACCCTCAGTGAGATGGCTTGGCACAATAGCTGCAATGATGCTGGCATGCTGGTGATTGTGAAGGTGATGCAGGATCCAGCAACGTTTTGTTTGGTTGTACATCTCCATTAGTTGAAATCAAATTCATGGCAGCTAACAACAACCAGTCTTCTCTCTGTTATTCTAAATTGTTCAAAGAAAAGAAGCTCCCCATTACTTCACCTTCAATGTGTTCAAGTCCTTGTTAATACACATCTGTATTATTTTCTGACATGGGGTATGTAATGGGAGAGACCACATCTGAACATAATCAGTGCTCATCACTGGAATTCAGACATGTCTAGTTATGCTAAAGCAATTTCTAGCACAGAGGTGCAATATAAATTGTCCATTTCATTCGTTCAACAACTATTTACTGAGTATCTACTA
Organism: Trichechus manatus latirostris; assembly: GCF_000243295.1. Taxonomy (NCBI): domain Eukaryota; kingdom Metazoa; phylum Chordata; class Mammalia; order Sirenia; family Trichechidae; genus Trichechus; species Trichechus manatus. Next base: position 5,628,045 of record NW_004444035.1, on the reverse strand, counting down.
TATGCTAGGCACTGTATAGACAATGAGCATGCAATGATAAGCAAAGGAGACTTCATTCCAGCCCTCATGGAGCTTACAGTTTAGTGAAAGAGACACAGACACACATACACAAATAATCACACATACACACACACACAAAATCCATGTTCTGCTAAGTGGTGTGAAAGAAATGCCCAGAGTGCAATGAATGAGGCGGGGTATCAGGCTTGGTGAGAAGTTACGTTTAGGTTAAACACCAAAAAGGAAGAGGCATTTTTCTACAAAACAAGAGCATTTATAAAACTGTGCTAAGGAGATGGTTTTTGTTATTCTACATTGGTGAGTATGCTCTGCCCAAAACTAATTCTAGTTACTGGCGGCCAATTAAATAGTTAAACATAGGTTATCCATTCAGCTTAGACTGCCTCTGTGAAATCAGTCATGTCTCATAGACGAGCGTTGTACCAATCCTGATATACACAAAGATGAGCAAACTCTTTAGTGTCACAGCTCTTTTTCCATGTACTGGTTCAGAAATGCCTCACATACTGTCTTTAATTATTTGTTGAAATGAAGGAAGAGTTCAATTATCTTCCTACCAAGCCCTTGCTTTGGAATTTCTTGCCGGTAGTGATGTTCACTCATACCCTTGACAAGAGATGGTTCTCGTCTACCTGAGAAGGTTGAACACAGACCAAATAAACACTTTTTGGATGAATGCATGGAAGAGGTGAACAGGGAAGGTATACCTGATCACGTTTGTAGTTGGCATCTACTTTTTTCGAGCTATCAAGAAATACATACTAGTGTTGAAACACAGAAAAAAATAGACTATCCAAGTATCAGTTTCACATGATTTGAAAAGTTTCTATAACTTAAGTTCATGAAAGATAATCATTTATTACTATACGATTTTCACTTCAACTTGCATATTAATTATACCAGGGGAACAACATAGTATATGATGCATACTTTTTCAACCATTGAGAGCAACCCATGAGCCCCCAAAAATTATCAGTAGATTATTCTTGCCTCTGAGAAGACAAAAATTAAGGGGCTGTATATATACATACATATATATCTCCACTTTATTTAAACCATTTTATATATATATATATACACACACACACACACTAAATAAATAATTAAACCATTAAAAAAAAACTAAACTCATTGCTGTTTAGTCAATTCCAATTCATAGCAACCCTGTAGGACAGAGTAGAACTGCCCCATAGGGTTTCCAAGGAGCAGCTGGTGGATTCAAACTGCTGACCTTTTGGTTAGCAGCTGTAGCTTTTAACCAATGCACCACCAGGGCTCCATTTAAACCATTTTATATATATATATGGAGCCCTGATGGTGCAGTGGTTGAGCACTATGGCTATTAACAAAGGGTCGGCAGTTTGAATCCAGCAGCCACTGCTTGGAAACCCTATGGGGTAGTTCTTCTCTGTCCTATAGGGTTGCTATGAGTCAGAGTCAACTTGACAGCAACGGGTTTGGTTTATATATATATATGTGTGTATATATATGTATGGATATATAAAATGATTTAAATAAATTAGAACTTCATTCTAGAGACAAAGTCAGGACTAACAACATTATAAGACACAACTCAATTTCTACTAGACTAGTCAAGCTTTTTGAATCATCTAGGGCAGTGTTTCTGTGCCCATAACATACTGCAGCTCATTCTAATTCTCTAGTTCAGACTCCAGGCATGAGACAGAAGAAGAGTGAAGAGGAGGAGAAAAGAACTTGTCTTCAACCGCTCTAGTAGGCGAAAAGAATTACGAAGAAAGAAGGAACAAGAAAGTAAAAATTTAGCCCCATGGATCTGTAGTTGAAATATTGGCCCAGAGGCTCCTTAAGGGTTTTTCATACTAGGAGAGTTGCCAATCAAAATCCCAAGTGATTTGTGATCATATGCAGATTTTTTTTCTTAGCAAATTTATTTGGTAGATATTTGATTAAAAAAAAATTTGGAAGAGAGTGGATTTATTAAAATGCAATTAAGTAGTCATTTCTGTTAAGTTTTACATTGAATTTTAGCCAGGATGTTGAATTTCCACTTTATATCTGATTCCATTCTGATTGTCAGTCACTAAAGGTTAGAGATATCTGTGCTAAGCTAATTTTGAAGACTAATCTAGCCAAAATACTTAACATTAATGTGCTGGATTATCATAATAAAAATAATAACATGACCTTGTGGTTTATCAAATAAATGTGACATTTTAAGATCTCAGTTCAGGGGGGAAATCAAGATTATATATGTTTTATAAATATGTAGTTTAAGTCTAAAACAAAGAAACCAAAACAGGTAGAGGAAACTCTTGTCTTAGCAATCACAAAGAACAAGGTACAGAAACAACTGCCAGGAAGAAGAAAAAGTATATGAACTAGAGGCGAACTGTGACTTAAGGTGGCCACCATCTATGGATTAAGTTTCTAGCTCTTGGGAAACTCTTGCATATGCACAGCACGCATAAAATGACAAAAACTGAATCCACAGTAAGAAATTTTTGTATGGTATTTTAAGTTGTTAGTGGGTCTTAATTTAGTTTTGTCTGAGTGTTGCTGCATGATCAGTCAAAATCCTCACACAGGCTTCTCTGCCTCAATATGTCCATTTCTTATGGAATTCTTAAAGCTTAACCACGTCTATGATGTCCTGTGAGATATTTCATGCAAAACTGGCTTCTGAATGAAATATATTGTGATCTGTTGCCTTTAAATTTCCAGTCCCAGGTAAGCTATTTTTGAGTCCCAGAGGTGGAAAACAAAATGCAGTCTCCTATTTTCACACCCCCAAGCTCTTGCAAATTTTCCCTTTAGGCTCCATTTTATGGTAAAGAAATTGCCTGCATTTCAGGTCAGTAAAAGGTCAAATCAGATTTGTTTTGTAAATAAAAGTGTGACCCATATAATGATGTGTTTCATTTTCTTGTGCAAATGTTATTTGAAGTAAAGACACATCTGTAATAGATATAATCTCCATCAGCTTTGTACATTGGGTGCTTTCAGACTTCAAGAGAGCTGTCTGCATGCTTCTACTTGCTTGGATGCAAGGAGCTGGATCACCAATTAACATTCCCCTCAAGTCTTTGGAACTCCATGAAGGTTAGAAGACGTTCTTGAAGAAAAAGCTATAGCTACAGCAGAAAAAAAAAAGGGGGGGGGGGAATTTATGTAATTCATATTTGCCTCATTAGATGGCAGCACAGCATCCAAAACCAGTCTAACATGTTAGTGGGAAATATGATATCTCTTAGAAGTTACAAAAGGGAATTAAATGTGTTGGAAAGTATATATGTGAAATTTCTCTATACTATCTTTAATATATCCATCTAAACTCAGATATAATTTTTGAAAATAGACTTAACATCCCACAAAATTACACTCATGGTTATTCATTAAAATATATATATATTTTATGCATTTACTAAGTGCCAGGGACTGTTCTGGATGCTTCAGTTATACATATGAACAAAACAGATAATGGAGCTTACCTTCCAAAGCGGGAAGACATATAAAAAGCAATGAAAATAATACATTAGTAAATTATCTAATATATTAGAAAGTGATAAATACCTATAGAAGAAATAATGTAGAGTAGGGTAGGAAGGGAATGAGGAGTGTTGGGTAGGGGATCCGAATGTAATGTTAAATAGGGAGACTGGTATAAGTCTCACTGGAAAAAATTATATTGAGGAAAGACAGGAAGGAGGTGAGGGACTTTGTCATGTAGATAACTGAAAGACGACTGCTCCAGACAGAAGAAATAGCTGTTGTAAAAGGCTAAGATGTTGCTGAAAGAGAGTGAAAATGGAGAGATGAATAGGAAATTAGATTAAAGAGAGAAGGGTATTGGAGAGGGAGCAGATAATATGTGGCCTCATAAGCTAGTAGAAACACTTTGGCTTTCACTCTGACTAAAATGGGGACAAATTGCAAGGTATGGAACAAAGGAATGACTCAATCTTCATTGAGTTTTAAAAGCATCACTCTGGCTGCTGTATTGAGAATAGCCCAGCCAGGAGGTGGTGGCAAGGGTAAAGCAGGGAGACCTGTCAGGAGGCCATTGTGCAATCCATGTAAAAAATGATGGTAGCACAGACTAGCACTAAAGCAGTGGAGATGGTGAAACATGGTTGGATTCTAAACACAATTTGAAGATAGACCCTCAAGATTCTGGAGAGATTGGATGGGAAGAGAAAGTGAGTTGAGTCAAGAATTCAAGGTTTTTAGCTGAGCAACTGGAAGAATGGAGTTGTCCTTGAGGTGAGATCTCAAAGACTGTGGGTAAAATAAGTTTAGGGGAGAAAAATAGTTCTGAACAAGTAGAGTTTAAGATTAGACATCAAAGAGGGATGTCAATCTAGCATTTGGATATATGAGTCTGGAGTTCAGAGGAAAGATCTAGGCTGGAGATATAGAATTGGGAGTCATTGGGTGTATATATATATGTATGTATATATAAACTAAACCAAACCTATTGCCATGGAGTAGATTTTGAGTCATAGCAACACTATAGACAGGGTAGAACTGCCCCATAGGGTATCCAAGGCTGTAATCTTTACGGAAGCAGACTGTCACATCTTTCTCCCACGAAACAGCTGGTGGGTTTGAACCACCGGCTTTTTGGTAGCAGACAAGCGCTTAACCACTGTGCAACCCGGGGTCATATATATATATAGAGAGAGAGAGAGAGTGATATTTGAAATCATGAGACTGAATGAGATCATGAAGGGTAGGGGTGCAGAAAGGGAAAAGAAGAGACTCAAAGTTAAAAAGTTAGGGAAGAACTACCAGCAAGGAGACTGAGAAGGAAGGATAGTGAGACTGGAAAACCAAAGGAGTATGGTGTATGGATGCTGATTTAAAAAAGAAAATGGGCTGGTAACTGGTGGGAGAAGTGGGGTCAAGAGAAAGTTATTTTTGTTTTGGAAGATGGAAATATAACACCATGTTTGTGTGTTGGTTGGAATGGTCCAATAGAGAAAAAAAAAAAGTAGAGGGCCAGCGAAAAGAAGGAAAACCCTGAATGAGGTGAACTGGCACAATAGCCACAATGGACTCCAATAAATCAAAGATTATGGTGATGGTGTAGAACTAGGCAAGGCAAAGTTTTGTTCTGTTATATATAAGGTTGCCAAGAGTTAGAGCCGATACAACAGCACCTAACAACAACAACATAGGTATCAGTAATAGGTCGCTGAGGAAGAGTGGCTGAAACAGGGTTTGATCATTACATGTGTTGCTGTCAGGGCTTCGAACCGGTTCTTCCTGGTTTAGTCATGGCTAAGGATGTGAAACCAAAACAGACTCAACTTTTCAAAATCTGAGTGAAGTGGAACAATAATTGGAACAGGAAAATTTACTAGTCAAAGCCCTGCTGGAAACTTAGAAGACTCTCTCTTAGAAAACAAGGGCATCATACATACTGCATAGCAACCAATTGTCTTGCCCCTTGGCTTTGAGCAGAGTTGGAAACAGCGGTGCCCTGCTCAAAGATGGCGACCAACCATGCTGCTTTGAATATGTGCCAATAATCCAATCTCATACATCAGGCTCCTGAAAGGGTTCACTACGCCTCTTCCGAGTCTCCCATTCCAGGGATTCAACCCATAATTTTTCCCATTCTGGTTATCGTTCTGGGTCACCCAAGTTTTAAAACTTCAGGTCTGTTCCCAATTTGCTTCATCAGCCGTAACAGAACCAGTTCGAACTGGTTCGAAGCCCTAGTTGCTGTCTATGGTCTTCATCATTCTGGAAACACTTTTATTATTTGAAACTCCTGAGTGATGCAAATGGTTAAGTACTTAACTACTAGCCAAAAGGTCGTCAGTTCTAACTCACCCAGAGACACCTTGGGAGAAAGGCCTGCTGATCTGCTTCCAAAAAGTCACAGCCATGAAAACCCTATGGAGCAGTTCTACTCTGCAGGCATGGGGTCGCCATGGGTCAGAATGGACTCAACAGCAACTAATACAACAACAATATATTGTTTACATATAAGAGCTAGAATCAACTTTGATATTTTATTCATATTTATCATTAACAAAATCTCTTTCAATTTCATCCCAGTAGCTTTATTTTTGGTAGTAAACTATGGCAAGAGAGTAAAGTTCAGTTGTGCCATTTTTCCTATACTACCTGCTTCTTTCTAACCTTTGTTAGTCAGATGACTATTTCCCATCATCTTACCATTGTTTCCCACTGTGTGGTCCACATGCAACGGCTGTCTTTAATCACGGCAATCATTGCTTCTCACCAACTTATGTATTATTAATGATGGGTAGTGTTACATTTCAGCATATTACAATAAAGTACCCATTACTGGTTCTCGAAATTCCTGCTTTTCTGTGTTTGTTAACTTATTGTTCTTTCTAGAAAATACTATAGCTTCTAAGAAGCCAAATACAGCTTCACTATTGGCTGTTCTCTAGGTTTCAGAACACAGGGATTCTTCAAATGTTATTTTGTGGACCCAAAACAATGAAAGGCCTCTGATTTTGATAACTCATTTTAAAATCATCTACTTAAAAAAAAAAAAAGACATAGCACATTAACCTAGAGTTACTGATATTTTTATCTAGATGCAGTTTCTCATGCATGTAGATCCTATAGAAGCCTCCAGAGACAGCTTCTCTTCTTCCCCTTTCATTTTTTTAGTTTTCTTTGTTTAGCAAAAGGAACTTTTTTTTTTTTTTTTTTTTTTTACTTTTTCCCTTCTCTAGTTGCTTTCAGAGTGATTATTTTCTAGAATGTAATCAAATGTGTGCCTCTGTGGTTTCTTCTTACATATAACATTACTTAAAGCTAATTTGGAATGGGATATTGTCCATGAATAGAACTGTTTTTTCCAAATCCAAAACATCATTTATTTTACCAGCTATTATATGGTTTGTAGCTATTTTATGATACTTATATGAGCAATAGACTTCGTTACTTTATTTGAATAAATTCTTACATGCATTCGTGTCTATATACATGCAAATATTCAACATCTTATTTAAATGTCTATGCAAAGTAGAATAACAGAATTAAAGATAGGAAATATCTAAGCTATTCCATCACTTCTGAAAAGGATTGCAAAGAAATTTTATAATGGCAAAAAAAAAAATAACTCTAACATTTTTAAAAATATTCAGAGAAACTCATAGCATCTTTTGGAAATACATTTCAGCGTTTCACAACCCTTATCCAGTTGCTCAACTTTTTTGCATTGCCTGCTATGCACATCACTGCATTAGCCATAGGCAAAAGAGATGAAATAAAGCATTGTCCTTACCCTGAAGTAGCTAATTGTTTAGTGATGTAGACACTTATATAGCTCATTTCAAAATATAAAGATGTGTGCTGAAATCAAGGCGTCAATGAAACGCAGGAAGATTAAGGATCCAGGGAATAAATCACAGACAAAAATGGCATTTAACCTGCAGACTTAAAATTGAGTTCATTTGGCAAAGAAAAAAAAGACATTTTTCAGGCGGGGGGAGAAATATTTACAAAGCCTCTAAGAATTTTTAAAAGACAATTCTTTTTCTTTGTATAAAAATATATTTAATTTCTATGATTAAATATACTATACATACCTGGGGAAACCCTGGTGGCAATAGTGGTTAAGAGCTCTGCTGTTAACCAAAAGGTCAACAGTTTGAATCTACCAGGTGCTCCTTGGAAACCCTATGGAGAAGTTCTCTTCTGTCCTATAGGGTTACTATGAGTCGGCATTGACTCGATGGCAGTGGGTTTGTTTTTTGGTTTATATATGTCTCGAGTCTCAGACAGTGAGAAAATAGTGAGAGAGAAAACTAGAAAGAGTGCTAAAACAAAACAAAACAAACCTTGTTCAAACGTTCATTCAACACACATTTGTCTGGCCCCAACTGTAGCCTTGCACTGTGACAGGTGTTAGAGAAATGATGGCGGTTACAATAGCTATTCGGTGCTTAATAGCATAGGATAGTTGAATGAGTAAACGCTCAGAGTTTGGAGTTAGACTTTCTGTGTTCGAACCCCCACTTACATCATTTACTAGTTGTGTGACCTCAGTTAAGTTAGTTTTCCTCCCTGAGCCTCATGTCTGTGAAATGGGTTAACACTATACCCACCTCACAGGGTTTTTGTACAGATTAAATGAAATAATCTAGGTAAAGGGCTTATCTCTGTGCCTGAAAAATTATAAATTCTTAATAAGGTTGGCTACCATCAGTACAGAGCCCTGGTGGTATGGTGCTTAGAGCTCGACTGCTAACCAAAAGGTCGGCAGTTCAAATCCACCAGCCACTCCTTGGAAACCCCATGGGGCAGTTCTACTCTGTCCTACGGGGCTGCTGTGAATCGGAATCAACTCAATGGCAATAGATTTGTTTTTGTTACTATCGGTATGTGCCACCACCGTGCTAGGTGCTTCCCCAGGATTCTCTCATTTCATCTGAGCAACAGCCCTGTAAAGTGGTTGTTGCATCCTTCCCATTTCACACACGGAGGCTCTGAGAGGAAAAGTTGCATGGCCATATAGTCACATATTCTACAAGCGATAGAACCAGGTTAAAGGGACTTTCGATCTAGTGAAAGAAACAGAGAAGAGATGCGTTTAGGGCAGTAGAATAAGGAATGCACTGTAGGTGAGCAAGACTCCTGGACAGACAAAAGAGATGGAGTCCCTAATCCAGAATGGAGGGTTTTAGGAATGATTTCCTGGAAAAAGTCATGCCAGATCTAAATTCTGAACGATGGTCTATTGAAGAATGGGAGGGAGGCATTCCTGGCTAAGGAGTTATCTGGATGTCAACAAACTTGCCTCATCTGAATAATGCCATAAGTAAGTTTGTTCTTAGAAACGATCCTCTGGTAACAATGTGGAGAGTAAATGGATTACAAGGACAGGAAGGCTGATGAAATGGTATGCGTATGAGACGTTCAGGTCCTGCAATAGCAAAAGCGACCACCATCTCGAGTGGAAACTAGAATCAGGAGTCATTTCCATGGGGGAACTGCCTTCGCCTACACAGAACACCAAATCCTCATTTTGTCTGCAATGGTCCTTCCCCCGTCTCATTTTTTGAGGCTGCCAAAACAAAGACAGGAGAGCCAAGGATGTGAAACAAGAGTGGGTGTGCTGGGGTGGGGGACTTGTTTACAGCACACAAACTTCACCTACAGCAACTATCCCCACTTTGCAGACAAGCCATTGGCACTTACCCTCTTGCAGGGTTGCTGGTAAAACCTGGTTCAAGATTTCAGAAGGAATACTGTCTCTTCTGAGCTGTCCTTGGGATAACATCCACAGCCGTGACTGGTAGAATACAGAAAGGTTTACAGTCAGACAAAGCTTTCATAATTAATTAGACAGCTAAGTACCTTGATACTGCATTGAAGGAGTCTATACATAAAAACAGAAACGAAGTAACAATTTGCTTAAATTTACACCCTTTATCTACAAGTCAGAAACAACTCAACAGCAACGGGTTTGTTTTTTTTTTTGGTACCATTAGTGGCAATTTTGAATAGCAGCTTCATAGATAAATAATATTATAATGTTTGCAAACATATAATGATAAATGTGGCATCTCCTATAGGCCAAGAGTGTGTCCCTACTTATTAAAGTCCTATTAATTTTAATAAATGATTTATTAATAATTTTAATAACTAATAATTTCATTCCATCGTACATAGGGTTGCTATGAGTGGAAACCAACTCGACGGCACCCAACAACAATTTTAATAAAGGTTTTCCCGCTTTAACTTATATCTGATCTACATTTAGGCCTGTTACTTTATGTGCCTTCTCTCTGGTAATGTATAGCCTCTCTATTGAAATACGGATCTAGCACAGAGGAGTTTTGCCCTTTATTCCTATTTTTTGCACTACTTTAATCCCTTCTTAGAGGTCTCAGGGATTTTTACTTAATCGTTTTCCCAGATTATTGGTAGCTGGTTACTGATAGTTAATATGTAATTTCATAGGATTAATATGTGAAAAACTTCAAAGATTTAAAAAAAAAAATACTCCCATGGATGTGAATTATTTGCTAAAACAGTTTTCCTCCTCATTTTAGTATAAGATTGATCGGACCACAAATTATGTGAAACATACATGAGAATGAGGATCTGCCTTTGATGAGAATGAAGCTGTTTGCACCCACAGTGGCCTCCCCCTCCTCCTGACATCTTGTTACTCCCAGGAAGGAACCATCGTTTTGAATTGCGTGGTTGCAACAGGAGATGTTAAGTAACCTATTAATGTTGAAGGATGGCTGATCCAATATTTCAGTTCCTTATGTGGTCCTTGGTCATTTTAGGTTGCCCCGCGGGATTTGATATCCAAACGAAGACTTGGATTTCCTTGACCCTGTGGGTCTGTGACAGGTTGAGTCTGAATTTATGACCTGCTGGGGTTAGAACAATAGAGTCTCTACAGAAGGTTAACACTCCTCTCCTTTTTATGACCTACCCCTGCCCTATTTTCTATTTCTCATCTTTCAATTTTGTTTTCCCTCTGTGCTCTCTGGCCTCTCTAACAAGAGGTTTTTTCTGTGAGAAAGATGTGTTTGAACAAAGTGAAGGTGGTCTGCCCAGCAATTTGTTACCATCTAGCTGAGAGCTCTGTTAGATGTGGTGGAAGATGCTACTCCACACAGCCCTGTGCTTTGATGGTTTCCCAGTTCACCGGGCAATAATTCAATCTGTAATCACCCGATTTCATCGCTCCCCGAAGACATTCCTTGAAAGCAGTTCTCAGGTGAGTTTCCTTTTCAAACTAGCATGGAAAAGAGAAAAACAGCTTGTGGGGTCCAGCTACATAAAATATCCTTATCTGCAGTTGCCGGGTATCTCAACATGAACTCCCTTGTTTGAGGATTTGCTGATTAAAAAATACATAAAGAAGTTGGAATCTTATATGCAAAGTGACATTTTCACACTTTTTGTGATTCCAGGAATACGGAAATTTTTATGCCAGTCCAAATAAATTTAGATTTGAGAACAGAATGCATGAAGAGCATCATGGATGTATCTTTTGAGAATTGAATTGTGTATATAATGGTAACATCAATTCAAATATATGCCTAAACATACAAATAATCGGTGGTGTACCAGCTCTTCTAGGACTTCTTTTATTTCAGAAGCTTTAACTTTTTCTGTTACTTTGTCATTCAATATTTAAACAATTACAGTAATAACGTTCCTTAAGGGAAATGTGGAGAATAAAATAAAATGAAGGTTAAGGGGGACAATATCTTTGATTTGTTCTAACTCAAAAATTCTATCTTTATATTTTAGCTCCCTTTTAAACTCTTTTCCTATGTACTGGTTATTTTTATATTATATATAAAATACTATAAACTCACTACCATCGAGTTGATTCTGACTCATAGTGACCCTGTAGGGTTTCCAAGGCTGTAAATCTTTATGGAAGCAGACTGCCACATCTTTCTCCTGTGGAGACGCTGGTGGTTTCAAACTGCCGACATTTGGGTAAGCAGTTGAGTGCTTTAACCACCAGGGATCCTTATAAAATACTATAGCATTTTGTAAAATTTTATATTAT
>NW_004444035.1:5589824-5616406 GCF_000243295.1 Trichechus manatus latirostris | reverse complement strand
TATATCCCAATTATTTATTTATATATACTGTATGTATATAAATTGTATATTATATATACAATTGTACATTATATATAAAATACTATAGTATTTTATAATATAAAAATAACCAATACATAGGAAAAGTATTTAGAAGGAAGGGTACTAATACACACACATACAGTTTCTCTCATACATTTTATGATGTTACTACATTCTCAGATAATTTTAAACATAATTTTAATGAATGTTTTAATAGTCATTCAGTGATTGTCTAATGGTTCCTATATCCATTATTGGTGTCAAGTTTATTTTTTCTATTATGAACAATTTCATGATGATCCTCTTCGTGTAAATAGATGCCCCCCGCCGCCACCCCCCCCCCGCCAATAATTCTGATCGTTTCCTTAAGGCATAGCACAGAGAGGGAAATACTTTCAAACTCTAGATGTATATTATCATATTATTTTTGTAAGGGTTGTCTTAATTTGTATTGTCACCAGCCAAGTTTGAAAGTGCCTGCTTCACCTTGCTTTAAAGGGTTAACTTAGATATCTCATAATATAGATCAATTATTTCTGTCCTTTCATTTAAATGGAGCCCCAATATATAGTTTCTTGTCCCTGTTTCAAAAAAAAAAAAAAAAATCTGTTGCTGTTGAGTCAATGCCAACTCATAGCAACCCTATAGGACAGAGTAGAACTGCCTCATAGGGTTTCCAAGGAGCAGCTGGTGGATTCAAACTGCTGAGCTTTTGGTTAGCAGCTGAACACTTAACCACTGTGCCACCAGGTCTCCTGTCCCTGTTTAGTGCTGATGTATTCTTTACCTTCCCATGTGCCAAGCACCATGCTGAGAGTTATACAAAATACAAAAGGACAAGGAGGACTATACCATCAAGGAGTTGACAGTCAAGTAGGAGACATTCATTAGGATTAAGGTTTAGCTGCAACTAGCAGGACACACCAAACAACAGGGGCTTGATCTAACAAGATGTAAGTATATTTCTCTCAAACATAAAAAGAAGTCCAGAGTTAGGCAGTTGAGGCCTCGCATGGGACTCTGAGAAGTTGTAAGGGGCTCAGACACCAGTTCACCATCCACCCCACCAAAGTGAGGCCATCAGCCTCATGATACAAGATGGCTGCAGACTTCTAACCAACTATCTGAGTCCTGAGCAAGATAAAAGGAGTGAAGAAAAAAATGACCTATCTCTAAAATGAAACTTCCTGGAAATGGACTTCACAATTCCACTCACGTTGGCTGAAACTTAGTCCCATGGCCGTAGCTGGCTGCAGGTAGACTGCAGAATTTGAATTGACTCAATGGCAATGGGTATGTATCGTGTTACGACAGTATAGCAAAATTCAGCTTTCTGACCTACAGTGAGACTATCCCAGCTTACCATTTTATTCTTTATTCAAATCAAATGGCTTCTCTGTAGAACTGTTTATCTTTGTTATATCTGAATGTAACTAATTGTCCTGAGTAATCATGACATTTTTTGATGATTTGTTTTCATAAGGCATTGAGCACAGTCAAGTGCACATTTCTTAAAAGTCAGATTTTTATATAGCTTAAAAGATGATACATTTATCAGTAAAAGGAAAAGGCAACCTATCGAGAGAAAATTTTCTTGACCAATCAGGGTCTAATATTCAAAATATATTTAAAAAAAAAAAACTTCTACAATTGAACAACAAAAAAATAAACAACCCAATCAAAAAATGGGCAAAGGACTTGAACAGATAGTTCACCAAAGAGGATATTAAAATGGCCAACAAGCACATAAAAAGGTGCTCCTCATCATTAGTCATTAACCAAAAACCAAGCCCACTGCCATCGAGTCAATTCCAACTCATACCGATACTGCAGGTCAGAGTAGAAGTGCCCCATAGGATTTCCAAGGCTGTAATCTTTACGGAAGCAGACTGCCACATCTTTCTCCCACCCAGCGGCTGGTGGGTTCGAACCACTGACATTTTGGTTAGCAGCCAAGTGCTTTAACCACTGCACCACCAGGGCTCCCCTCATTAGTCATCAAAAAACCAAACCCGTAGCCACAGAGTCAATTCTGATTCATAGTGACCCTTTAGGACAGAGTAGAACTGCCCCATAGGATTTCCAAGGAGCGACTGGTAGATTCGGACTGTTGGCCTTTTGGTTAGCAACTGAGTTCTTAACCACTGCGTCACCAGGACTCCCATTAGTTATTAGGATAATTCAAACCAAAACCACAATGAGATACCACCTCAACCCTATTAAAATGACAAAAGAAAAACAACAGATGTCGGCAAGGTTCAAAGGCGTAGTGAAGAGGTGGCAGAGGGGACACTTGCCCCCCAGGGTACAAGTCCAATGGGACACCAGGCGAGGTGTGGAATGACATTCTGAGGCTCCACAAATACGAAAGGTGCCTAAGACAGCCAGATTAGAGGAGAGAAGGCATTTCTGCTGACCTGTTGCCACTATCAACCTCTATTCATCTTGAAATTGAGGGGAAGGTGCAATTTAGAGACTGTCCCTGGTCGCTCGAATTGAGGGTGGAGTGCAATTTAGAGATTCCCTCTGAATGCTCGTTTACATTACCCTTGCTACACCCCTGGGAAGGTTGTGGAGAAACTGGAACCCTCATCCATTGCTGATGGGAATGTAAAATGGTATAGCTACTATGGAAAACAGTTCCTCAAAAGGTTGAAGAAAGAACTCATATGACCCAGCAACCCCAATCCTAGGCATGTACCATAAGAAAAGAAAGCAGGAACACCAATAGAAACCTAAACACCAATGTTCAATGTAGCGATTTTCACAATAATCAAAAGGTGGAAACAACCAAAATGTCCATCAACAGATGAATGAATAAACAAAATGTGGTCTATACATATCCAAACCAAACCCATTGCTGTCAAGTCCATTTTGACTTATAGAAGGAGCCCTGGCGGCACAGTGGTTAAGCACTCAGCTGCTAACCAAAAGGTCTGCAGTTCCAACTTACCAGTCACTCTGTGGCAGAAAGATGTGGCAGTTTGCTTCTCTAAAGATTATAGCCTTGGAAACCCTATGGGACTGTTCTACTCTGTCCTATAGGGTCACTATGAGTCAGAATTAACTTGATGGCAATGGGTTTATATACAGACAATGGGATATTAATCAGTTAGAAAAAGAAATGAAGTTCTGATATACTCCACGACATGAATGAATCTTGAAAACATTATGTTGAACAAAATAAGTCAGTGGCAAAGGACAAAAAACTGTATGATCTCACTTACATGAAACAAGCAAATATATAGAAATCAAAGATTATTAGTTGCTGCTGGGAGTAGGAGAGAGGGGAAAAGGAGGGTTTTGGCTTGCGGGCCGTGAGTTTATGTTAATGGTGGCAGGGGCGGGTTATCCAACAGGCAAGGTAAGCAAGGTGATTACCTTGCTTACTGGATCATCTGTAGTGAACAATTTCACATTTTTTCACCACATCGAAGATTGTGTTTCTAAGTATGGCTGGCATCTGTCTCTCTCCCAAGCCAACAGCACCTTCTTACAGAATCAAAGCCTCTTTTCAAATACAATCCCTCACAAAGGTGGGTGACCCAGTAAGCAAGGTAAGCACGGGTTTATTTGTGCTTACTTACTAATCTGCAGTGAACAGCTTTCACATGATATGGTGAAACCCATGGAAATTGTTCACTACAGATTAGGTTTACCTTGCCTATTGGATTGTCCGCCCCTGGGTGGTAGAATAATTTGGAGAAGGACAGAGATAATGGTTGCACAACATGAAGAATGTAGTCAATGTCCCTGAAATACATACACGTAGAAATTGTTGAATTGACCGAAAAGAAAAAAAAAAGATACACCAAACGTTTAAACACTGTTTATTCAATTGCTTAGCAAAATGCGTGTTCTCAAAATCATGAATAACATTTAATAACACTTATAAACCACTTTCCAGTTTACGAAATGCATTTACAAGCCTTAATCTTGACAATAAATGAATGAAGCAGGTTTATTCCTATTTTGAAAATGAACAAACTAAAGCATAGAGTAGCACCTGTAAAATTTTCAGGAAACTGATTATCACTATTGGAAATGAATGCTGTCAACATCAAGTATACAGGTATATGGATTTGAGTGTGATAAACTCAAGGCTTTCTACTATTTCAGGAGAGTCCATTTTAATCAATTCTTATTTTAAAGATGATTCTGAAGCATAAAGCTCAATGCCTAGAAAGTCACAATAATGATGGCATGCACCCAATTTACAGATGCAAAATAATTTCGTATATATATATGATCACATTTGATCCTCACATCAACTCTATAAAATAGGTAGCAAGATCATTACTATATCCCTTTCTGTAATAAAAGAATTAAAACTCAGATTGCTTGTCCAAAATAATACAGCTAATACATGGTATAACCAGAACTCATACTCACATTTTCTCACGCCCAACTCTTTGGCTTTCTCGTATACTTTCCCTCTTATAATCTATGCATGCACATAAATTACAGAAACGCCATCCAATGCTTGATCTTTCTTGATACAGAAAGTGTGCTGCACATGCATTACTAACTTCAGGGGAAATATACCTCTAAAACTTGTGGGAGTTTTAATCACATAAATAGCTTGTTTTTGAGACTTTGGGAAGGCAATGTGGTTGTTAGGTGCGGTCAAATCGGTTCCGACTCATAGAGACCTTATGTACAACAAAACAAAACACTGCTCAGTCCTGTGCCATCCTCACAATCATTGCTATGTTTGAACCCATTGTTGTAGCCACTGTGTCAATCCATCTCATTGAGGGTCTTCCTCTTTTTCATGGATCTCCTCTTTACAAGCATGATGTCCTTCTCCAGGGACTGGTTACTCCTGCTGACATGGCCAAAATATGTGAGACAAAGTCTTGCCACCCTTGCTTCTAAGGAGCATTCTGGCTGTACTTCTTCCAAGACAGATTTGTTCATTCTTTTGGTAGTCCACGGTATATTCAATAGTCTTTGCCAACACCATAATTCATATCATTAAGTCTAGATTTCTAGAAGTTGTTTTAAGTAGAGTTTCAACTTAAAGAGTGTGGAAATCACATGCAAAGACTTCAAAGACTATTTTTTGTCATTCAAAGGCTATTTAACATTAGCTTGGAGCCCTGGTGATCAATTGGTTAAGAGCAGGGCTGCTAACAAAAAGGTCAGCAGTTCAAATCCACTAGCCACTCTTTGGAAACCCTATTGGGCAGTTCTGCTCTGTCCTATAGGGTTGCTGTGAGTTGGAATTTACACGACGGCAACAGGTTTTTTTTGGTTTACTACCTGGTGAGAGTAGAAATAACCCACAGAGAGTTTAGTACTTGAGAATATAGGCTCTGATGCCAGTGTACCTAGGTTTGAATCTTAGCCTTACCACTTTTCAGCTGTGACCTTGGTCATGTGACTCAACATCTCTGGTTCTCAATTTTCTTATCTATAAAATGGGCTACCTCATTGGTATATTATTTTAGATATCATAGAAGTGCATGAACTTAACATAATGCCTAGCATGTGGTAAGTATTGGCATACGTTACCAATTATTATTACAGTACACACTCAAATATTTGCTGATTGAATTAGTTATATAAAAAAAAGGATAAAACCTCACGTCTTGGTTATCTAGTGCTGCTGTGACAGAAATACCATAAGTGGATGGCTTTAACAAAGAGAAATTTATTTTCTCACAGTCTAGTAGGCTAGAAGTCCAAATTCAGGGCACCAGCTCCAGGGGAAGGCTTTCTGTCTCTGTTGTCTCTGGAGGAAGGTCTTTGTCATCAATCTTCTCTTGGTCTAGGAGCTTCTCCGTGCAGGAACCTCAGGTCACCAAATGACTTGCTCTGCTTCCGGCTTTGCTTTCTTGGTGGTATGGGGTCCCCATGTCTCTCTGCTCACTTCTCTCTTTTATATCTCAAGAGATTGGCTTAAGATACTATCTAATCTTGTAGATCTCATCAATATAATGCCACTAATCCATCTCATTACATCATACTGATAGGGAAATCACATCAGACAACAAAATGGTAGACAATCAAACAATACTGGGAATCATGACCTAGCCAAGTTGACAGACATTTTGGGGAGACAAAATTCAACCCATGACACCTCTTCAAAAATCACTTCTAAACAACTTTAACAAGAAGTGTGAGCAAAACTGAGAATATTTCAAATCTTACAGAATGCGAGCAATTTTTTATAAAGTTAGGCTTTCTCTGATTTTTCTCACGTGGATTAGTACCAGACTTAAAACTGCACGTCTAAGCCTTTTTCCACAAAACAATTGTCAGAATCTCTTACCAGGAAGAAAAAACAAAGCACATGTATTCTCTTTCCTTTAATGTCCTTCTAAATTGTTCTTTTTTTGTGTGGGGGGTATTGTTTGTTTGTTTGTTAGTTTGCAAGTTAGTCCTGCGTTGCCTGGGATTCTCTTTTTCTCTTTGTTAACTAGAAAACCCTAAATTTAAATTTTGAATCTGCTACTTATTATCTATATGTCCTTGGACAAGTCACTGAATGAGAGATGAGATAATAATACTGATACCACAGAGCTGTTATGAGGATTAAACCATAATATATTTTAGATGCATGGTACAGAGACTGATACGCTGAAATTTTAATTAGCCATAGTTTGCTCTTCCTCTTCTAGTATTTCAGACCAGAAGAAGAAAGACTTCCCCTGTATGATATTTATTCTCAAACTAAGGTGCAGAAGAATCACCTGAAATCTGTGAAAAAGACAAATTTCTGGGCCAAACCATACCCACTGCCGTGGAGTCACTTCCAACTCATAGCAACCCTATAGAACAGAGTAGAACTGCCCCATAGGGTTTCCAAGGACCAGCTGGTGGATTCAAACTGCTGACCTTGTGGTTAGCAGCCCTCTTCGTAACCACCACGCCAGCATGGCTCCGTATTAGGCATTAGAGAAATGCAAATTAAAACCATAATGAGTTACTGCCTTGCATTTTGAGATCCACATGGGGCGGTTGGAACCAATCCCCCGCAGATATCAAGGGACAACTGTGTTTGAAAAATATAGGAAACTTCTTTTTTCTTACAATCTTGATAAAGGTCCGTAAAGGTAGATCTGTAATCCATAAAGAAAAAGATTGATAAATTTAACTATATGAAAAATAAATATTTTATAGGATCACAAAAATCACTTTTAAATGAATAAAAAAAAAAAAAAAAAAACCTGAAAAAAAACATTTGCAGCACAGGTAGCAAAGGACTAGTTTATTTACTGTAAAAAAAGAAAAAATTACAAATGAGGACCCAATAACTGAACAGGAAAAAGAAAATGAGTAAGGATAGAGACAAGCAATTCCCCAGGAAAAAATAGAAAATGAATATATAAAATATTTTCAATTAAGAAATAAAAATGCTATCATACAATACTTCTAAATATCTGATAGGACCAAATTCTGTCTTAGATCCTTTGCTTTCAGAGTTTTCCTAAATATTCTCCCATTTTTTAAAAATTCAACTATAGTCAGTTTAAAAGGCCAGGTTTAGCATACACACACACCCCCCCACACACACAGGCATTAAGATAATTAATATACAACAATAATATATTACATTTCACTTCTCAACTTACATAGATTTCAATTCTTGATAATACGCAAATCTTGATAATACACATATCAAATATTAATACATGTTGGTAAGTATTCAAAAACAGGTGCATAAACACTGTTTCTGGGAATATAAATTCTTGTTATTTGATAATATCTCACAAAATATAAAATGTACTTGCTCTTGCCCAGCAATTCCACTGCCAGGAGTTGATTGATCCTTAAATATGCTTTCACACATGTGCAAAGTGTACATGAATACATGTTCCTTGAAACATTGTCTATAATAATAAATAACCTAACCATCCGTAGGAGATGGGATTAAATAAATTATAGTATATCCACATAATAAACCAAAACCCACTGCCATCCAGTCGATTCCAACTCATTGTGACCCTATAGGACAGAGTAGAACTGCCCCCATGGGGTTTCCAAGGAGCAGCTAGTGGATTCGACCTGCCGACCTTTTGGTTAACACCAAGCTCTTAACCACTGCGCCACCAGGGCTCCAACCACATAACAGAATACTAAAAAACCCAGTTGCCTTTGAGTCGACTTCGACTCATGGTGACCCCATGTGTGTCAGAGTAGAACTGCAGGCCACAGGTTTTCAATGGCTGTGATCTTTTGAAGTAGAACACTAAGCCTATCTTTCAAGATGCCTCTGGGTGGATTGGAACCTCCAACCTTTCAGTTAACAGCTAAGCAGGTTAACTGTTTGCACCACCCAGGAACTCCAGTAGAATACTAGGTAGTATTAAGAAGAATAAAGTAAATGCATAGGTGCTGGTATGAAAAGTTCTCCAAAACATACACATAAACCTGTTAGCGTCAAGTTGATTCCGACTCATAGCGACGCTATAGGACAGAGTAGATCTGCCCC
The DNA here is from genome assembly GCF_000243295.1 of Trichechus manatus latirostris. Lineage (NCBI taxonomy): Eukaryota > Metazoa > Chordata > Mammalia > Sirenia > Trichechidae > Trichechus > Trichechus manatus. The sequence goes on along the minus strand of NW_004444035.1, from coordinate 5,607,945 downwards.
ATTGAGTTTCCAAGGAGCTTTTGGTGGATTCGAACGGTCAACCTTTTGGTTAGCAGCCAAACTCTTAACCACTACGCCACAGGGTTTCCAAAATATACAGTTAAAAGAAATATAAAATCTGCAGAAAAAATAAGTATAATATGTTCACTTTGGAAAGTGAAATAGTTTTAGAAGAACTTGTTTTGGTTGCCTCTCTGGAGGGTGCCTGTGGCTCTCGGGGAGGAGGTAGGGCAGATATTTTTATATTGTATGGGATTTTTGTGACACTTTGGATTTTCACTTTAGGAGAAAAAAAAGCTAGTTTTTGTTTGTTTGTTTTTTAAGCTGATGCAGTCTAAGGTACTACCGTGTTTCTGTGTGCATGTTTATACTAACTGGAGCCCTGATGGCACAGTGGCCAAGAGCTTGGTGTTAACCAGAAGGTCAGCATTTGGAATCCACCAGCCGTTCCTTGGAAACCCTATGGGGCAGTTCTACTCTGTCATATAGGGTCGCTATGAGTCGGAATCGACTAGACAGCAACGGGTTTGGTTGCTTTTATACTAATAATTATCCACATATATCTCAAATGCGTGCTGTAGGTCAGGCACTGCTCTAAGAATTTTACTTTTATTAACTCATTTAATTATCTTAATACAAAGTAGATGTGATTATTAGCCTCGTGGAAATTCTATGACTTTTTCCAAGGACTCAAAGCTAGCAAACAGCAGGGCCAGGATTAGAACCCAGATAATCTGTCTTGAAAACCTCTTGAGATAAATCTAAAAATTTATCTGTCACTTTACTTTTTTTTTCTTTGAATTGAAAAGATTTTTCAAGCTAATACAAACCCTTTATGCAAAAGAAAATTTGGGGACAAATTTAGTTATAACTCTAAATCTCTGGAAAGATAATGCTATGGATTGGATTGTATCCTCCGAAAATATATGTTGAAGTCTTAACCCCTGTACCCGTGAATGTGATCCATTTAGAAACAGGGTTGTTTTTGTTATGTTAATGTGAGTCCTAAACCTAATCCCTTCTGAGTGGTATTTTATAAAGGGGAGTACAGACACAGACAGACAGACACACACACAGGGAGAGATATTATGTGATGACAGAGGCAGATGCATTTATGATCAACAAAGGAATGAGGTTTGGCAGCAGTCACCAGAATCTCTGAGAGAGTCCCACAGAAGGAACTGACCCAGCTGAGACCCTAGGTTGGATGATCAGCCTACAGAATGGTGAGAAAATTAATTTCTGTTCTTTAAAGCCATCTACTTTGTGGTATTTTGTTATAGCAGCACTAGGAAACCAAGATAGCTAAATATTACGCATTGTGCAGCGTAAGTTTTTCTAAAATTTAGTTGACCTTATAGGTATATAGGTTTTCCTTTGTCATGACTCTTACTGATTTTCTTTCTTGTTCTCAAACCTCAATTCCTCAGTTTCCTTTGCTCTTTTCTGCCACCTACCTCTTAAACACTATCACTTCCCTGAATTCCATCCTTGGCCAACTTTTTGTTGTTGGTGGTGTTATTGCTTTGCTCTTCATCCCTAGGAAATTCACCCTCACAACTCCATACTTTCACTGGTGAGGAAACAGCATCAAAAACATTACGTGCCCTGCTCAGGTGTCAGAGTGCCAGAGTCTTACACAGAAATGTGGGTATCTGATTCTTGGCAGAGTACGCTTTGCCCTAAGTCGCTACTCTACATCTTCAAAACACTATATATTTCTATACTTTAAAAAAAAATTAAACTTAAATACTCTACTACAGCAGGCTTTCTGTCAGGCTTGTATAATTCTATTTAATATTTCTTTGATTATGTTATAAATATACAGTGAATTTCCTTCAGTCTAAATGTAAAGTTGCTTGGTAATAAAATCCTTATTGAATGCTTCTTAATATGGTCAGTCATTCAACAGTTCAACTCCCTCCCCTGATATCTTTAGGGAAAGCTTATCATTCCAGTAGGGTTGGCCTGGTAAAATCAACATTCAATCCTAGTGTGTAACTGCTGGCCGAAAGCCAGGTGAATCAAAAGAGCAGGTCTGAGCAAGGGGAAACCAGGCAAGTGTAGACCAGCACACGAGTGAAGCCTTCCTTCAATAAACGCCATAGAAAGTGTGTTATCTTCTGCAGGAAATGAACAGCTCCGACAGGCTCAGTGATCCCTGATTGTGTCTCCCACTCACCTGATTGTAACCTTGGGCATTTTAATTAATTTCTCTAAACCTTGATTAACTTGACTGAAAATAAGAGTAATTATACCTCCCAAAGTTGCTGGGGGTTTAGTTGAAATATTATACATAGAACACATTGCACAATAGCAAGCAAGCAATGCATTATAGTAATTATAATTGTTGATGTTGTTATGTTAGATTGTAAAAGGTTCTTCAGGTTAAATAGAGTAATTGCTCATTATCGGTACTGGAGTGTTGAAATAATACCCCCAAACTGAAGCTATTTTGTTAGCTGTGATAATATTTTATTTAGAATGTTAATGTTATCCTAGGTTAAGACTGGGAGGAAGATATTGGCCAGATTTGTATAAAATGCTCAAGGCTAAGCCAATCATGTGGCAGGAAGAATGAGACCACAATGATTGGTTTGAATAATATCAATTCATTCACTAGGATTGGGGAGAAAAAGTGAAGCATCCCCTAAAGAAGCTGACCACTCAGACACTATTAAAAAAAAATCCTATCAGCAGCAGGAAAACTGCTGTTGGATTGTGAACCAACGGTGTCTACTATTTGTGCATCTTTTCTTCATGCCCTCATTTCCCTTTCACTCTTCAACTCACTCCAATATGATATCATTCCCTCCCGTTCTGATACACTGTTCTTACTGATGTCCCCATTGAATCCTGTGTTGTTAACTTCAGCTGACATTGTTTAGCCCTCATCTTGTGTGACCTCTCAGTAGCAGTCAACACAGTTGACCACACCCTCCTTCTAGAAATGCTCTCTTCTTCGTATATGTGATGCGAAGCTTTACTGGTTTTCTTTTTATCTAGCATCTTCGTCTTCCTCTTTGGATGACTATCCCTCTTCTACTTGACCTGATGTAATCAGGACTTTTGTTTTTTTCGTCCTACCATCTATATGCCCATAACTCCAAATTTATATCCCTATCCCACATTTCCAGACCTATATGTTCAATTACTTACTTAGCCTATTCACTTGTTCATCTCGCTGGCATCTCAAAATTAACATTTCTAAAACTTAACTCTTATATTTTTCCTAAAATTGTTTCTCTTCCAATCTTCCATTACTTCAATAAAAGGTACTATCACCCTCTGCCCATTAGCTTTAGCCAAAAATCTAGGCACATCTTACCACATCTTTCTTTCACCTCCACCTTCAATATATTACTTAGACCCACCGATTATCTCCCCAAAATACCCTACATCCATCTACTGCTCTCTATTTCCTGCCACCATCCCTGTCCAAGCTATCATCCTCTCTTAACCTGGACTGATGCAATTGTCTCCTAGCAAATGTCTTACCTTCCTCCACTCTTACTCCAACCCAGTCCAAAGTCCACACTGCACCCAATGTGGTCTTTTGAAGATACAGATAAAACGATGCACTTTCCTGATTAAATTCCTTCTATAATCTCCCATTGCACTGAAATAAGACCCAAACAATTCAGTGTAGTCTACAAGGCCTTGCATGATGTGATCCATCCATGCCAACTTCTTCAATCTCATCTCATGCTACTTTTCCCTTCACCAACTGTATTTTAGCCACCCTGGCCTTCTTTTAGTTTCTTGAACATATCACTCTCCTTCCCAACTGAAAGGCTTTTTTCATGATGTTCCCTCTGCCTAGATTGCTGTCCATACACACCCTGCCTCCCACACGCAAACTGCACAAACTCTTTGTCTAACACCTATTCATCCTTCAGATATCCCTTTTCTGACTGTCTCAGCTAAAGGAGATGCCCCTGGAGTCTTTCTTATAGCACCTTGTTCTTCTCCTTCATAGCAAGTACCATCATCCGTAATTTCAAAACTTATTTTAACTTTAAAAATAAATTACAAAGTTGTAATTAGTAAATTTGTTTCACCTGTTTGCTGTCTGGTTAAAATTGGGTGTAATTTAGAGCATTTGTTAATTTACCTACATGCCCAGGTTCTTTAACTAGATGTTTGAAATCCATCTTCCTTTGGAGCTACTACTATAGGAAAACACACACACGAGGATGCAGAAGTTGCTCTATCACTTTGAGAAACCAGTGTTGAAGTCTAAAATTACTTCACGTAACTATCGGATTCCAACCACTATTGTCATACAACAAAATTCAGTCCTTGATAAAAGTTATTTCATTCTTACAAAACGTTAGATGCAAAAAAAGGAAATGTAAGTTCAATTTTATCCAACTTCAAGCTTCACTATCAATATTGAATGAGAAATCTCTCATTCAACCAAATCTATTGTATTTCAATAGGTATCTATCAATAAAATATCTGTATGTATTTATGGACCTCTGTATTATCCTTGATTTTAATTTATTGTGTCAATTGATCAATGTCAATTATTTTGTAGGAACATCTCACATAGGAAATCCCCATTAGTATAATAAATAACATATCTGTGGCAGGGAATTGGCAAGCCATCTTAATCAGAAAACTTCCTGGCTGACAATCACACAAAATTGAGACCGCAAAGCATGTCTTAAATGTTTCAGCACTTGGATTTTCCTAAATACTGTCTTTTAAGTTCTTTCTGAACAACTTGCACAAAGATCAAAACATGCAGATTTCCTCACTGACGGCCAACATCATAAAAGAATCCTATGAAAGCATGTGAATACATTTACTAACTTATAAACAGCAAAAAGTTCCATAGCTTCATTGAAAAGAGTCAATAAGATAAAAGATTTTCCTTATTTTTGTCAAATGAAGAGATTGAACTAGATGATAGCTAAGCTATCTTCAAGTTCTAAAAATGATCATTTTTTTCTCTTAAAATAAATAGTCCATATTTTCCTCTCCTCACAATGAAAGGTCATACTACATGTCACTTACATGCTTTATCATACCTGTTTTTACTTTGTATTTATTAATGGGGTGATATATTGAACTGGTATACTAGGAGATGTAGGCCCAGTCTTGCTTCTCTGAGAATTGGAAAGCTAAGTGTTCTTAGCTTGAACGAGCAGCCAATCTGGTGGACTGAGCAACCTCTCCATTCTCTCCTTCTGTATTCTCCTCTTCTCCTGCCCCGCCCCTTGCCATTCTACTACACACACACACACACACAGACACACACACATATGCACGCACACATACCACCAGCATGTTCATTGTAGATATAATCATTTCTAATTTATAGAGAAGGTCCTTGGGTCGTGCAAGTAGTTGGTGATTTGAACCCATCCAGCAGTGCCATGGAAGAAAAGCATGGTGATCTGCTTCCATAAAGGTTACAACCAAGAAAACCCTATGGAGCAGTTCTATTCTGTGACACATGGGGGTCGTCATGAGTCGGAATCAACTTGACAGCAATGAGCTTGGTTTTGGGTTTTTTGTTTGTTTGCTTGCTTTGTTTTGTTTTTAATCTATACAGGACAACAGAAAACACCCTCCAGAAATCACAGAGTAGAAACAATCCCTCAAGGATCCATTTCAGGTGGCTCCCCTGACAGCTCAACTAGAGCAGCTGCCCTGTGAAGTCACTTTGTTCAGATCCATGTTCACAGCCCTCGGAAATGGTGCTGAAAGTAACAGAGTTCAAATCAAATAGTAACTTCCCCTAAGCAAGCAAGTGATTTCCCTGGGCTGTCTATGGTCAGGCCCAATCTATACCTCTGCCACTTGAGCCAGAGGTATCAGTAGTGAGAAAAGATACCATATGGAATTTATGGCAAGCCTCAGTGGTAAAGTCACAGCGCAGGCCCCTGGGGTACTGGAGCAAGGTCATGCCATTTGCAAGGTCTAGGATATGCATCTTTTGAAATGAAACTCTTGGCAGTTACTGAGCTTGACTCTGGAACACTAAGAGGTCATATGGCTACAATTTCCCATCATGAGCTGGGTCCTGTCAGACCCGTCAACTCATGAGGAAAGGCAGGTCCAGCCACAACCCATCGTATGACAGAAGTGGTACATCGAAAACTGAAGCAAGCAGGACGAAAGGGCACAAGCAAGCTACATGAGCAAAGAGCTCAGACGCCATGTCATCTGCCATTGTGGCTCCAGCACCTCTCCCTCAGCTAACTCCTGGTGACCCATAAGGGGTATGCCTGAGGCTCAGCCAATGGAGGAGAAAAATGCCCCCAGATTGGTTTACAGGTAGGTCAGCCCAGTATGCGGGTACAAGCTACTATAACCCCTCAGAAAATCCTCCCAGCAGGCAGAGTTTTGGACAGTGCATCAGGTCATCCATTTTGCATGAAGCGGCCTGAGATTAGTATACATAAGGACCTATGACTAGTGGCGGAGCCCTGGTGGCACTATAGTTAAGAGCTCGGCTGCTAACCCAAAGGTCGGCAGTTCGAATCCACCAGCCACTCCTTAGCAACCCTATGGGGCAGTTCCACTCCGTCCTACAGGGTGTCTATGCATTGGAATCAACTAGACAGCAATGGGTTAGGTTAGATTAGGTCATGAGTAGTGGCAAATATCCTGACTGGCTAATCAAAGTCCTAGAAGAATAAAGATTGGAAGATCGGGGACAAAGTAGTCTAGCAGAAAGGAATATATGTAGATAAATGAGAATTGGCATAAAAGTGTGAAGATCTTTGTATTAAAAGTTAACAACAATCAGAGGGCATCTACCATGTAAGAGGCACTGAACCAAGTAGACAGAATGAAGAAGCTAGTTTACAGCAGCCAGTCTCTGTCACTGGCCATTCCAGGGCCAGAACAATGGACACATAAAAAAAAGCAGTCCTGGTGGCAGACGTAGAGATTAGGCATCAGCCCAGCAACATGGGCTGCTACTTTCCATGATCACTGTATCTACTGCTGCCTCTAAATGTCCAGTCTGCCAGAAACAGTGGCCAGTGTTGAGCTCCAGTATGGCACCCTTCCTCAAGGAGACTATCTGGCCACTTGGAGGCAAGTTATCTACACTGAACCCTTTCTACCCTGAAAAAGTCTGTGATTGAATCTGGGTACGGATTTGCCTTTCCTTCCCACAGCCAACACCACCATCCAAGGGCTTGTTCCACCTGCACAGAATCCCATATACATCAGAGAAGGTATGGGAGTAAGCCAGACAGGACGCACCAGTCATATCATATTCAGCACCATCCAGAAGTTGCCATCCTGATAGAGTGTTGGAACAACACAGTGAAGGCATTAATGAAGCACAAGCTCAGAGGTAATACTCTACAAGATGGGGCACCACCCTCCAGAATGCAGTATATACCGTGATTCAAAGATTTCTATATTGTGTTTGGTCCTCAATAAGAAAGAACCAAGAAATTCCCCAGAGTTACTTATCACTCTCAGTATCACCTAGGGAATTCATACTTCCCATCCCCAAAACCCTTGGCTCTGCAATGTTAAAGGTCCTGGTCCCCAAAGGAAAATACTTCCTCCAGCGGACATAGAAAAAGTCTCATCAAGTTATAAGCTAAAGCTGCCCTTGACACTTCATTTCCTTTGTGCCAGGAATCAGAAAAAAAGAACAGGAACCACTGTCTTAATAGGGATAAACCGTCCTGATCATCAGGAGGAGATAGGGCTACTGTTATTCAGTTAGAACATGGAGAAGTAAGTGTAGATCCTGGTTGATCCATGTGGGCATCACTTAGTACTCCCTTCATATTGGGAACACAAACAGACAAATTCAACAATCTCAGCCTGAGAAAGGCAAGGTGAGGTGACCAAGGGCTTAGACTCCTCAGTGTTTGGGTCTGATTCTCACCACCCTAAGCCACCAAGAGTAGCAGAAGGGTTAGGTGAGGGTGAGGGGAAGCTAGACTGGATAATAGTGTGGGGAAGTAATGAATATCAGTTGTGGTCCTAGAGAGTACGGTTTGCCCCACCAACCTTTCTCTTCTAAATTTCACCCAGAAAGAGAAGGCTGATGGAATCTTGGAAGAGTGCTCCCCCAAATAATGACGAAAATGTGGATCTGAGCACCAAGGGGTAGACTGTTATGGACATGCCTGTATTCCTCTTCAAGGAAGGAGTCATTGCCCCAACCGTCCAAGCACTGTTAGCCTCTTCAGGGATTGTCTCAGCAGCAGAGAGCCTCATTCCCTGGAGTGGTCCACATCCAACAACTGCTCCAAATATATATAAGAACTTCCAGCCATTTCTGCCCAATGAGTAGGGCGGTTTAGCTCTGGAGTTCACTGTCATAATGGTCACACTTGGCATCAGGTCTGCATCACAGCTCAATTTCTCCCACCCAATCTTGCTTTCTTGCTTTTCCTTGATGATTACTGTTGTTCCCAAGAACACTGCCTAATAAACATCCCACTCTCTAAACTTCAGCTCTGAGACTAAAAGACCTCAACCTGTGATGAATCCTATTTGGTACCTGGATTTTCTTTTCTGAATGAGATGTAGAGCAGAATGAGCCACAGGAAGCCCCAGAGTACATAATATCTCAGGATATTTTCATCAATCTATACAATGCATCTGTAAGTATTGTTTTAGAATTATTGTATTTTACACAAGTAACACACGCCTTCTACATTCGTTTGCCAACCATGCCCCCTCAAGAGGTATTTCCATAAACGCCTCTATGACAATTTTTTTTTACATGTTGCTGTAAAAAATTAGCATAGCACACTTACAAAAATATCCTGAGGGGGAGAGCACAGTAACATAGAAGGTACAGGTTATTTGCATAAAAATACAGTACTCTTCTGTCTGTACTTGTAGCACTATAATAATTCAAGTGGCATGTATATAAATTCTCAAATATCTATAATTGAGATGTATAGATAATGTATATTATACATATTTTAAAATTCTAAAAATTTCACAGACAAAAATAATTGCAAAATGGATACAGGCCTAAATGTAAAGGTTAAAACTTTAAAACTTCTAGAAGAAAGCATACGAGAAATTGTTAACGACCTTGGGCTTGGCAAAACAAAACACAAAACAAAGAGCATTAACAGAAAATAAATAAATTCGATTTCATCAAAATTAAAATATTTGCTTATCAAAAGACACTGTTAACAAAAGGGGGGGCACAGACTGAGAGAAGATATTTTCAAAGCATTTATTTGACAAAGGACTTATACCTAAAATATATGAACAACTCTTACAAATCAACAATTAAACAAATAACCCAATAAATATAGACAAAACCTCTGAAATGATGCTTTACCGAAGAGTAATATAAAGATAGTAAATAAGCACATGAAAATATGTTCAATATTATTAGTCATTAGGGAATTTAATTAATTGAACAAAAATGCATTTTCAATGCAAATTAAAACCACAATGAGATACCACTACATCACTAGAGTTTCTAAAACTAAAAAAATTTCTTCATACTAAGTATTATAAAGGATGTGGAGAAACTGGAACTCTTATACAATGTTATTTTAAATGTAAAATGGTACAACCACTTTAGAAAACTGTTGGCAATTTCTTATAAATGCAACTCAGCAACTGTAGTTATTCAAGAAAACTGAAAGCATATGTCCACAAAAAGACTTGTATACAGATGTTCAAAGCAGCTTTATTCGTACTAGCCCTAAACTGGAAACAACCCAAATTTCTATCAACTGTTGAATAAGAAAATTGTGACCTATTCTTACAATGGAATACTACTCAGTAATAAAGAGGAAGGAACTCCCGGTATGTGAAACAATATGGATAAATCTCAAAAACATTAAGAGTTCAGAATGAATAATTCCATCCATACTAAATTATAGAAAATAAAAACTAATCTATAGTGACAATAAGCAGATCAGTGGTTGCCTGGAGCTTGGAGTGGATGAAGGTATGACTTCAACTGTGCAAGGGCAAACATTCTGGGCTGATAGAAATAGTCTACATGATGATTTGTCGTGGTGATTACACCGGAGTATTTATACGTTAAAAGTCATCAAACTGTACACTTGAAATCTGTGAGTCATTCTATGTAAATTATACCTCCAAGTTTTTTTTTTAAATATTTAAATTTTTTTAAAAAGAAGAGTAGTGAATACAATATGCGGAGGAGTAGAGACGCCATTAAAATGTAATGCTTTGTTTCCATGGATGGGGAGTGCATGGAGATCACTATGGACTGATTTGTGAGACATAATGGGGCAGCCCTGGCCAAGAGTTATGGAGTGAATTGTGTCCTCCCTTTAAAGCTATTTGAAATCCTAACCCTGATACCTCTGAATATGGCCTTGTTTAGAAACAGAGTCTTTAAAGATGTTATCAGTTAACATGAGGTCACACTCAAGTAGGATGGGTCCCAACCCCGTCTAAGTGGTTCCTTACTAAAGAGAAGAACAGACGTGGAGAGACAGACAGTGGGAACATGGCTATGTGATGACAGACATATGTTGCCACAAGCCAAGGAACGCTTGGAGCTACCAAATTCTGGGAGAGACAGGAAGAGATCTTCCCCTAGAGCCTTCAGAGAGAACATGGCCCTGCCAATGTCATGCATTTAGACTACTAGCCTGCAGAACAGTAAGACAATAAATTTCTGACGTTTAAAACCACCCACTTTGTGTTACTCATATACCATGGAAAACTGATAAGCAAAGCATCAGGGAGCTTAGAAGCGAGGAACTTCAAATAGCTATCATCCTGATGAACAGGATAGGTGAACCCAGCTACCCAGATGATTAGCCTCACACTGAAATGCAAAGAAATTGGCATCTTAAGTGTACTGCTGGTGGTTTGTGTTTCTACCTTCCCAAAAGCTTTTAATGGAAGCATGAATTTCATGGAAAATTGCTGGAGAAGTAGCTAACAGAAAAATCTGGATTTAGATTTGTTCCCATTGTGTTTACTATGATCTCCCTGTGGATTAAGAGACAAAAGGTCATTAGATGTGGAATAACAACACCCCAAATTTATTGGAGGAACACTGACGAGTTGCTAAAATTCAGAGGAGATCGATAGGACACAAGAATCAGTCAAACTCAAAGGCACTGTAGCCATGGCAACAACCTTGGCAAATCCTCCACACACACAGAAAACAGCCACTTCAAAATCGCTGGGAGCTGAGCCAAAAGAGGGAAAACCGAGACAAGGAGTTCGTAAATCTTAAGGATAAACTTCTCCCTGCATGTAAAAAACAAGAGGCAACTTCTAATGCACTTCCTTTGATTTCTCCTAATCTCTCTAAGTTTAAGAAGCCTGACCCTAATTCTGGGGATCAGGCCCAGTCTTCTCAAAGGGAAGGACAAATTGCGCCAAAGTCCCTAACATCCAGTTCCATTAAAACATCAGATCTGCCTAGAGAGAGACCCTAACCACTGAGACCTGTTTGGAACAAAAGATAATATTCAAGAATCACAGGGGCTTATAGATACAGGATCAAAGATAATATTAATTCTGAGAAACTTAAATATCAGGCTTCTTAGGCTGAGTTCTCTAGAGGAGCAAAACCAGATGGCAAGACTTCATCTCACGTACTTTGGACATGTTATCAGGAGGGACCAGTCCCTGGAGAAGGACATCATGCTTGATAAGGTAGAGTGTTGGCATAAAAGAGGAAGACCCGCAACGAGATGGATCGACACAGTGGCTGGAATAATGGGCTCAAAAATAACAAAGATTGTGAGGATGGCACAGGACTGGGCAGTATTTCATTCTGCTGCCCATGTGGTTGCTATGAGTCGAAAACAACTCGACAGTACCTAACTCCAGCTATACATATATATATATATATAGAGAGAGAGAGAGATTTATTTCAAGAAAATGGCTCACACAGCTGTGGGGGCTGACAAGTCCCATATCCTTCGGTCAGGCATCTGACTGGAGGCTTCTCCTAACTCATGTGGTTGCCAGGGCTGACGAACCCAAAATCGGTAGGTCAGGGCAGGCTGCTGGGTAATGTCCCAAGAACTGGAGGTCAGACAATGACGAGTCAGCTGCAGGACCCAGAGAGGGTGAGCTTTCCCAGAACATCTATATATAGGCTGTAGCCAAGCCCTTAATGAAACTCCCCTTTCAACTGATTGGCTGCTTACATCAGATCACAAATCGGAGGATGATTACATAACGTCTTCCAGACCACTGGAGTCATGGCCTAGCCAAGTTGACACATAATCTTAACCATCATGTAAAGAGAGTAATTATTTTGACTATTGAAGGGTACGGAGGGGTAAGTAGCTGAAGTTGCTGGGTTGTAGGAACTGCTGGACACAGAGGACCCAAGAAGTTTTCTTGGGTGGAGTCTCCTTTCCCTCAGCATGTAGTTGCAAGAGATTTATTGCAGTAATAGAGAAGAAAAGAGCCTCTTCTCAAAAGGTTATCTCTAACCTTCAAAAGAAAATCTCTAGAGCAACCGTTTGCCATCAAAACTGCATATATGAAATAGGACCAAGTTGCAGTAGGAGTACACCCAAATTGCATAGTAGGGGTGTTGAAGAAGTGGGATAATTTCCTACACAACTTACCCCTTTAACTGGGTGGACTAGTCCAAATAGAAACGGGCACTGGAAATTAACTGTGAGTTATGGACACTCAGTGAATTTGTTCCAGCTATACCTAGCCCTGTGCATGACTTTTTTTTTTTAATTGAAAGTACTTTCTAAATCAACCTTTGGAAAATCTGTGGCCACTAATGTGGCAAATGCATTCTTTTAGATTCCTGTGAATTTTGGTAACCAATGTAGTTTGCCTTCGTTTGGCCATAATTATGCCTTGTTGTCCAACTACAGGGATAAATAAATCCTCCGGCACTGTGTCACGATCTAATAAAGTGAAATTTAAACAGATGCCCTTGACCTAATTCACACAGAAGAATTACTCATTTCAGAGATGGCATATTGATTAGCAGTGACTCAGAAATGATTGTATCTGAGACGCTGTCTTCCCTTATTAGTTAGATAACTAACAGTAATAGAAAATTTAAAAGAAACAAAATTCAAGAGCCCTTCACCAAAAATATTTTTTCTGGAAGTACTGTTATTTGGAGCACATAAGAAATTGTGCACTGAACAGACAAAAAATGTTTGTCCTTGAAGCCCACGTCTCTAAAAACGAGGCAAAGAAATGAAGTGCCGTGTATAGCTATTGACACATTTGGGTATTATGCTCCAGTCTCATCATTAGATTAAACTAGATCCTGATCAACAAGGTCACACAGGCAACGTTCTGATCTCTCAGCCCATACAACCAAGACGTGACTCTCTAGTAGCAACTATGCAGGTGGCAAAGTTGTCAGTGTGCCAAATGGTGTACTTATTTTGAAAGTCAGTTGCCAGGCACTTATTGGGCCATAATTAAAACAGAGTAACTAATAGAGAGTACACCAAGTTCTTTAGCCACCACCATGAATCGGATCTCTCCCAATCACCCTCACAGAGAAATGGGGTTCAGTTTTGAACTGTTCAACCAATTGAATTAACTATCCTCCCCCTTCAACTTCTTCAGCCCTACCCCTGTGTACGTTACTAGTACACAGTATGTTTGGTTAATAGGCTCAGCTTGGGAACCTTAGTATTAGTTGCAAGTTCTATAAAAATATCTGGGTTGTCATCTGGAGCAAGGGAGAATGAAGAAAACCGAAGACGCGAAGGAAAGATTAGTCCAAATGACTAATGGACCGCAACTACCACAGCCTCCACCAGACTGAGTCCAGCACAACTAGATGGTGCCCAGCTACCACCACTGACTGCTTTGACAGGGCTCACAATAGAGGGTCCTGGACAGAGCTGGAGAAAAATGTAGAACAAAATTCTAACTCACAAAAGGAAAAAAAAAAGCCCAGACTTACTTGTCTGACAGAGACTGGAGAAACCCTGAAATTATGGCCCCCAGACACCCTTTTAGCTCAGAAATGAAGTCACTCCTGAGGTTCACCCTACAGTCAAAGATTAGACAGGCCCATAAAACAAAACGAGACTAAATGGGCACAACAGCTGAGGGGCAAGGATGAAAAGGCAGGAGGGGACAGAAAAGCTGGTAATGGGGAACCCAAGGTTGAGAAGGGGAGAGTGTTGACGTGTCGTGGGGGTGGCAACCAATGTCACAAAACAGTATGTGTACTAATTGTTTGATGAGAAGCTAGTTCTGTAAACCTTCGTCTAAAGTACAATAAATATATATATATATCTGGGTTGTTCTATAGAACTAGAGACGCCATACTGGCCCTCTTCTTTGTGAGTAGGAAGAACATTGTGTCAAAGAATTGTTGTTATTTACAGTCAAGTTGGCACCAACTCATGGCATTCTTATGTATAGCAGAATAAACCCTTGCCCACTCGTGAAAATGGAAAAGCCATTTAAATTAAAATCAAATGACTTGATGGTAGTGGTTTTTTTTTTTTTTAAACATGTGGATAGTTATTAGTATAAAACCAAGCAAACCCATTGTCCTTGAGTTGATTCCAACTCATAGCAACGCTATAGGACAGAGTAGAACCTCCCCCATAGGGTTTCCAAGGAGTGGCTGGTAGATTCGAACTGCTGACCCTTTAGTTAGCAGCCTTAGCTCTTAACTACTGCACCAAATTGGGATGGATCTTCATTTGCTAATGTGGCACGAATCAAAATGAGAGGAAACAACTGCAAACATCCATTGATAATCAGAATGTGGAATGTACGAAGTATGGATCTAGGAAAACTGGAAGTTGTCAAAAATGAAATGGAACACTTGAAGATCAATACGTTAGGTATTAGTGAGCTAAAATGGACTGGTATTGGCCATTCTGAATTGGACAAACATATGGTCTACTATGCCAGGAATGACAAACTGAAGAGGAATGGTATCACATTCACCATCAAAAACAACATTTCAAGTTCTGTCCTGAAATACAACGCTGTTAGTGATAGGATAATATTCATACGCCTACAAGGAAGACCAGTTAACAGGACTGTTATTCAAATTTACACAACAACCACTAATGCCAAAGATGAAGAAATTGAAGATTTTTACCAACTGCTGCAATCTGAAACTGATCAAACATGTAATCAAGGTGCGTTGATAATTACTGGTGACTGGGATGAAAAGTTGGAAACAAAGACAAAGGATCAGTAGTTGGAAAATATTGCCTTGGTGATAGAAACGATTCCAGAGATCACATGATAGAATTTTACAAGACCAACGACTTCCTCACTGTAAATACCTTTTTTTCAACAATATAAACAATGACTACAAATGTGGACCTCATCAGATCGACTACATCTGTGGAAAGAGATGGTGGAAAAGCTCAGTATCATCAGTCAAAGCAAGGCCAGGGGCCAACTACAGAACAGACCATCAATTGCTCATATGCAAGTTCAAGTTTAAGTTGAAGAAAATTAAAACAAGTCCACAAAAGCCAAAGTATGACCTTGAGTATATCCCACCTGAATTTAAAGACCATTTCAAGAATAAATTTGACGCATTGAACACTAATGACTGAAAAGCAGACAAGTTGTGGGATGACATCAAGGACATCATACATGAAAAAAGCAAAAGGTCATTAAAAAGACAGGAAAGAAAAAAAAGAACATAATGGATGTCAAAAGAGACTCTGAAACTTGCTCTTAAACTTAGAGTAGTTAAAGTGAAAGGAAGAAATGATGAAGTAAAAGAGCCGGATAGAAGACTTCAAAGGGTGGCTCGAGAAGACAAAGTAAAGTACTATAATGAAATATGCAAAGACCTGGAGCTAGAAAACCAAAATGGAAGAACATGCTTAGCATTTCTTAAGCTGAAAAAACTGAAGAAAATATTCAAGCCTTGCGATACTGAACAATTCCATAGGCAAAAAATTGAACAAAGAAGGAAGCATCAAAAGAAGATGGAAGGGATACACAGAGTCACTGTACCAAAAAGAATTGGTCGATGTTTGACCATTTCAGAAGGTTGCATATGATCAAGAACCAGTAGTACTGAAGGAAGTCTAAGCTGCACTGAAGGTGTTGGTGAAAAACAAGGCTCCAGAAATTGACAGAATACCAACTGAGATGTTTCAACAAGCAAATGCAATGCTGGAAGTGCTCACTCATCCATGCCAAGAAATTTGGAAGACTGCTATCTGGCCAACCAACTGGAAGAGATCCATATTTGTACCCTTTCCAAAGAAAAGTGATCCAACAGAATGTGGAAATTATCAAACAATATCATTAATATAACATGTTAGTAAAATTAATCTGAAGATAATTCGAAAACAGTTGCAGCAGTACATCGACAGGGAACTTCCAGAAATTCAAGTCAGATTCAGAAGAGGATGTGGAACAAGGGATATCATTGCTGATGCCAGATGGATCTTGGCTAAAAGAAGAGAGTACTAGAAAGATGTTCACCTGTGTTTATTGACTATGCAAAGGCATTCGACTGTGTGGATCATGACAAATTATGGATAACATTGCAAAGAATGGGAATTCCAGAACATTTAGTTGTGCTCATGAGGAACCTGTGCATAGACCAAGAGGCAGTCATTGGAACAGAACAAGAGATTACTGCATGGTTTAAAGTCAAGAAAGGTGTGCATCAGGGTTGTATCCTTTCACCATACTTGTTCAGTCTGTATGCTGAGGAAATAATACGAGAAGCTGGACTCTATGAAGAAGAACTTGGCATCAGGATTGGAGGAAGACTCATTAACAACCTGTGATATGCTGCTGACACAACCTTGCTTGCTAAAAGAGGACTTGAAGCACTTACTGATTGTCATGGATTGAATCGTGTCCCCCAAAAATATGTGTATCAACTTGGCTAGGCCGTGATTCCCAGTATTAAGTGATTGTCCACCATTTTGTCATCTGATATAATTTTCCTATGTGCTGTAAATCCTACCTCTATGATGTTAATGAGGTGGGATAGGCAGCAGTTATGTTGATAAGGCAGGATTCAATCTACAAGATTGGATTGTGTCTTGAGCCAATCTCTTTAGAAATATAAAACAGAGAAGCGAGCAGAGAGACAGGGGAAACTCATACCACCAAGAAAGCAGCACCGGGAGCAGAACGTGTCCTTTGGACCCAGGGTTCCTGCGCGGAGGAGCTCCTAGTCCAGGAGAAGATTGATGACAAGGACCTTCCTCCAGAGCCAACAGAGAGAAAAAGCCTTCCCCTGGAGCTAGCGCCCTGAATTTGGACTTCTAGCCTATTAGACTGTGAGAGAATAAATTTCTCTGTTAAAGCCATCCACTTGCGGTATTTCTATTACAGCAGCACTAGATAACTAAGACACTGATGAAGATCAAAGACTCAGCCTTCAGTATGAATGACATCTTAATATAAAGGAAACAAAAATCCTTAAAACTGGACCAATAAACAACATCATGATAAACAAAGAAAATATTGAAGTTGCCAAGGATTTCATTTTACTTGGATCCACAATCAACACCCATGGAAGCAGCAATCAAGAAATCAAGTGATGTATATGGCCTTGGGCAATTTTGCTGCAGAAGACCCCTCTAAAAGATATCACTTTGAGGACTAAGGTGTGGCTGATTCAAGTCACACGGCAACATTAATTAAGTAATGAGAGAATGCACTAATAGGAATAATTCACGATAGTATTAGAGCAACAGTCAGCGTTATTCAAAGTGTGCTGTTCAAAGTATGGTCCACAATCTAGCAGCAACAACATCACCTCGGTCCTTCTTACAACTACAAAACCTCAGACTCCACCTCAAACCTAGAGTTTAAGAGATCTATAGTTTAACAAAGGGGGCCTCTTGGCACACAATGGTTAAGCGCTCTTCTGCTAACCGAAAGGTCAGTGGTTTGAACCCACCAACTGCTCTGCAGGATAAAAGACCTGGTGATCTGATCTTGTCGAGTTCAGCCTAGGAAACTCTATGGGGCAATTCTACTCTGTCGTACAGGTCGCTATACGCTGGAATCGACTAGACGGCACCTAACAACAACATAGTTTAACAAGATCCACCACATGATTTGTATATACATTAAAATTCAAGAAAGAGCTCTACCCTGCCAGGGAAGACAACAGAGAGTCCCTGATGGAGCAGGAGAAAGGTGGGGTGCAGAACTCAAATTCTAGTAAAAAGACCAGACTTAATGGTCTGACTGAGACTGGAGG
>NW_004444035.1:5575282-5589253 GCF_000243295.1 Trichechus manatus latirostris | reverse complement strand
ATATATATATATATACACACACACACGTTTGTGTGTGCTGTATATGTATTCATATACACAATAAAGCCCATAGGGGGCACTGTTACAGATACTTTCTAGACGTAACCAAACACCTCACAGGGTTGGTTTACTGGGTTTGAAGGCTTAGGACCATAATCTCGTGGGACAACTTGGTCAACTGGTATAACATAGTTCATAAATATAATGTTCTACATCCTAGTTTGGTGAGTAGTGTCTAGGGTCTTGAAAGTTTGTGAGTGGCCATCTAAGATACAACTATTGGTCTGTACTTGTCTGGAACAAAAGAGAAAGAAGGAAACCAAAGACTCAAAGAAACTAGTCTACAGGACTAATAACCCACACAAACTACAGCTTCATCTATCCTGAGATCAGAAGAACTAGATGGTGCCCAGCTACCACTACCAACTGTTCTGACTGGGGACACAATAGATGGTCTTAGATAGAATGTGAGAAAAATGTAGAACAAAACTTAAATTCCTAAAAAAGTCCAGATTTACTGAACCGGTAGAGACCAGAGGAACCCCTGAGACTATTATCCTGAGATACCCTGTAAATTTGGAGCTGAAGCCACTCCCAAAGGTCATCTTTCAGCCAAATAACAGAGTGGCTCATAAAACAAACAATATTGCCCTTCAGTACTGTGTTCCTTTAAATAATCATCTATATGAGACTAAACAGTCAACATTTACCCTAAAGCAAAGACGAGAAGTTAAAGGGGATAGGGGGAACAGGGAAGCTAGATTAATGGAAGTAGAACAACCAGAATGGAAATAATAAGAATGCTGACACATAGTGAAAAATGTAACCAATGTCACTGAACAATACGTATAGAAATTGTTAAATGGGAACATAATTTGCTGTGTAAACTTTCACCAATAACACAAAAAAATTTATAAAAAAAGAAAGAGTTCTAGACTAGCTGTTCTCTGGGGGAGTGAAGAGTTACTTTACTCAAAGAATTTGGTCTTTGTCCTTGGTTCCTGGACAACCCTTGGAATGTCCTCAGTGATTGAAATGTCTTTGTTATTCATGGAGGACTTCAGATCACACTTGACAGTTTATGCTAATGAGGTGATCATGTTGGGTGGGGGCTGGCCATGCCAGAAAGACCCACCACATGGTATCAGTCTAACCTCCAGGAAGGAAGAAGCAGACAGGAGATTGAGTTCAACCATGTGGGCAATGATTCAAACAATCATATCTACTAAATAAACTCCAGTAAAAACTCTGGACACTGAAGCTCAGGTGAGTTCCTGGTTGGTAATAGATATCAATGCACAAGAGGTTAATGCATCTCTTGGGACATGAAACCTCCATGTTGGGGACCCTTCCAAGTGGTAGCAGCTACTACCATTAACATGACCACACCCACAATGATTGCTATTTTTACAGGTGCTGACATTGATGACTGCTGGGCAGCAGCAAATAAAACTTCAGAAGAACCTACAGGATTTGTACCTACATAGCTTTCTAAACTCATCTGTGCTGTCCTCCCAATTGCTTACTAAGCTCCAGCCACAAAGCTCTTTCTTGCCTTACCTGCTGCCATCAAGTCAATTCTGACTCATAGCAATCCTTAAAAAAATAACTACACCTGTTGCCATCGAGTCAATGCCAACTCATAGCAACTCTTATGTCACCAAATTCTGTTTCCTCTTCATGAAAGGCTCTTATCCTCCACTTGCCATAGCTTGCTTCTTCTTATCCCTCAGGGCCCATTAGAAATGTCACCTCCTTAGGGAGGTCTTCTCCAACCCATCCTATCTAAATTGGTTCTCTCTTTTTATTCTGTATCAGAACCTTGTTTTCCTCATAGAACAATCACAAGTCATAATTATGGTATGTGTTGGTTTACATGTTTATCAACTGTCTCCCCACTAGACTTTAAGCTCCATGATGCAGGGACCACCTGACTCTTGATCATATTTTCCTTAGTGTCTCACACAGTGACTTGTGTATAGTAGCATTTAATAAATACTTTTTGAATAAATTACCAAATAGAAGGTATAATAAAAAAGACACCAGACTCAGATAGGTAGATGAGGTCTTACTACTGTTAATGGTGGTGCCACAAAGACACATTCTCTGTATGACTGTAGTGAGTAAAAGAAATGATCTTTGTCACACTGAATCAAGGAAAAAAAAAACATAATTTGGCTATAATGTTTGGCAATTTCAACATGAGAAGCTCCCTAAACACCAGAGTAAGTTTTCCCCTAGGGCTTTTAGAATTTTGTAATTTTAGAACATGTTATATAAGTAGAATAACTATCACCTGAAAAGCAATAAAACCAAACCATAAAATAAAAATGTTTAATTCCCTTTTGAATGTGTGTTGAATTCAATACAAATTGATAAAGCATGTTTCTAGGTCAAAAGGGACCAATGTTACATTCAGAAGACAACTGATGTGCATAAAAATATAATCTACACTATATTTTTAAAAAGAAATTTAAGATCTTATTCTACGTTTAATGTGTTGCAATAATGTCTTCTTTACAGCCCGAGACACCAGAACAAAGTAATGGCACAATAAAGGAATATTTGTTTTTTGTTTTTTCCTCTTTGTATTATCTTTATATACCAGTAAAAAATAAACTCTTTAATAAATAAATATATAAAATAAATATTTGCAAATCGAAAATGTATAAATAAGTCCGTCCTTTAAAAAAAAGTTCCATCTTGGTGTGGCTTGTCTTATAGTCCAAGGTTCACTCAGGTTTTTAATGTGTAATGCCATAACCTTCAAAAGTCCTACAGGGTCTTCAGAATTTACGTAGTAATAATCTCAGTCATTTAAGTCAATCCATCTCTTCAACACGAAGTATCTATTTTTAACGTAACTCTTAAAGTAAACATCATCCAGAGAGGTGAGGCGCCAGCCGCTAGCTAAGTGATATTCCCTTTATTTGCAGTTAAGGAGATTTTCAGCTTCAATCAACTAGGAATATCTAAGGGAACTTCATCCACTTATAAAGAGTGATCTTGATCTACTTCGAGTAGAAAAAAATTGCTTGTTGTAGTTTTTACTCAGTATTCTTTCCAAATTCAGTCTCTCAGTGGAAAATAGACTCCATAACATTCTGAATGTCTTCCTGGGTTATTACTTTTGCCATGGAAATTGTGATAAGAAAGAATGGTTGTGCTTTGGTGTTCCTGTAAAGACATTATCACATTTCAACTGTATATCAGTAGGTCCTTGTACAATTCTGGGACTCTTTCTGGATCTACAGGTCTAGGAAGGAAATGTGTAAATTTCTGATGTCTTTTGGACCTGGAACCATCTCTTGGAGTTCCATCTTTGTTAAGCGCCACAAAATACCTGCGGCCAGTGTCTCCATGTTTATAGATGTTGGATGAATAGGTATTATACCAGTTCTCTTCAAATTGCTCCCTAAAAATGCATTCAGAAGTCAGTTTCTCCTAAAAGAGAGAAGATAATTACCATTAAAAAGTACTTGTAAGAGAATTTCTTTAGAATAGTCTAAACTCTATTATGTCTTTGCTTATAATAATATCCTTGTTAAAGAAGGATAAATGTTAAATTGTTTTTGCTTTGTTTTGTTTTAGTTATGTTACCTGGAATTCTTCCTAGCAGGTACTTCATACAGTAGTTTAAAGAACTTGAAGTCAAATGTCAATTCCCAATTTTATTTTCAAATATTTAATGAGTATCCTGAACTTTCCCATGCTCCATTTTATCTTTCTCCTACCACCATCACCAACAAAACGTTTATCTTGTTGCATCAATAGATGTCAAAGTTCTACACGTCATCTCTCTACTGTCACCTTGGAACATTTCAGGACCTTGCTAAGATCCAAATTCCTAATTCAGAATCATCACTTCAAATTATATATCTTTCCTTTATGAATTTATTGTTTGATGATACATTTCCCATGATTAATTTTTATCTGGACCTGCTACTACTAAGGTAAATGTAGTAAAACCTCAATGATTTGTCTTTCCAAGATGGAATATATATTATCTTAAGGAATAGACCAGAGTTGCTTTTTTTATTCTAACACATACATGAATAAGGAAGATTATATATGTTTTTCATTGTAATTCTACTCTTATGATTATCGTATTTTTACACAAATAACCTACGCCTTCTAGTTTGTCAACCACACCTTCCTCCTGCAAGGTATTTCCATAAGCACCACTATGCCAATTTTTTTTTACAGCAAAATGTAAAAAAAAAAAAAAAATTGGCATAGTGGAGCTAACAAAAATACCTCATGCAGGGGAGAGCTTGGTTAGCAAACACATGTAGAAAGTATGTGTTATTTGTGTACAAATACGATATTATACACTATATCATTTCTCTTTATTCTGAGCTGACAGAAAGCCTGGAAAGGACAAGTTTTGCCCTTAGAAAGGACAGATGTTTGTCTACCTGTTACTTCTTGCCACCATGTCAACTCTGACTCATAGTGCTCCCACAGGACAGAGTAGAACTGTCTCACAGGGTTTCCAACTATAATCTTTATAGAGGGAGCCCTGGGGCACAGTGGTTAAACTTCTCAGCTGTTCACCCAAAGGCTGACAGTTTGAAACCACCAGTCGCTCCATAAGAGAAAGACGTGGCAGTCTGCTTCCGTAAAGATCACAGCCGTGGAAACCCTGTGGGGCAGTTCTGCTCTGTCCTATATGGTCACCATGAGTCAGAATCACCTTGATGGCAATGGGTTTTCTTGGGAATCTTTATGGAAGCAGACCGTCACATCTTTCTCCCGTGGAGCCGCTGATGGATTTGCACTGCCCACCTTTCAGTTAACAGCAGAGTGCTTTAACCACTGCACCACCAGGGCTCCTTGATGTTAGTCTACATACCACAATATTATGATCAATTTTTCCCAGTGTAGATTGAGATTCTAACTTTGTATTGTGGTCTCAATTGAAATTTTTAAAAAAATAAACAACCAGATAGTGCCGTCTGCTGAATCATAAAAAGAAAATTCTCTGCGGAAATAGTTATAGGGACTTTGGCTATAACAAGGGATTTGACGTGGGAGGACGGGTAAGACAATGGCACACACTTACACCTTCTCAGTTTTCTTAAAACTAGATAAGCAACCATGAACAAACGCAAAATGTTCATAGTGAAACAGAATAATCTATACTGTACTGCTTTTGAGTTTTATAGTATCCTGTTACTCTCTAATTCTTCTGTTGTTCTTGAAAAAATATTCTTCTCATATTGATGAAATATTAACCTGAGAAGTTTGCTTTCAACCACACACCTAGAACATTTATAGCAGACCTACAGGTGTGCTCTCATCCTCAGTGGCAAGTTAAAAATCGCCCATTGCCAGTTACTCGGGGCTACTATAATGATCAGGACACAGATACGGTGGACTGGGGGTGTTGCCATTTTCCACCATTCTTTACAGTATCCTCAGGTTTTAGCCACTCCTCTCCTATGCAGGAAAATCAGCAAGTAAATTACTATATATATATAGTTGGCTATGGGAGATAATTCTGGTTAGAGAATATTTGCATTAAGTGAATGTAAACGTGAAAAGAATCTGACTTGGCAAGGAAAAAATATTCTCATTTTTCTCGGTCACTGCTTGGAATGATCAAAATATGAAGTAAACTAGAAAGACTCAGAATACTGGGTAGGAAGAAATTAGAGAGCTAAAGGCAGTACTGGTAATAGTTTGGGGTTAAAGAAATGAAAGTGAGTTATTATACTCTTGCCCAGACACATGGAAATTCAGCAGGCTATAGATTTCTAATTTCTACATAAGTATATCTTAAATGTTTCTTCTAGCATGCATTGTTGGTAAATATTTTTAATATAAATTGATAGACATTTTAAAAATTACAATAATTTAAAAAAATACATACTGATCCATATAGTTCTCCTTTGTCATTCATTCCAAGGTAAAGACCACTGTCCACACCTCTAATACTGACCAGTCCCACTGCCACACTGATGAATTCCAGGATACCTGAATTCAGGAAACAAAATAATGATTTGTATTTATTAATGAGCATATGACTAATAAAAATCTTCCAAACAACAGTAGTAGCAGACCCATATTGCTAAATATAATGATGCCTGTGAAAGTCTTTTGTAAACTGAAAAGTGCTATTACAATTGTTTTATCATTATGATCCTCTCATTTTACAGATCGGTTTAAAAAAAAAGGAAAAAATTGTTCATCATGGTATAATGTTAAAGGTATGAAACCTTATAGCAGATTGACCTGGATTTGTATTCCAGTCAAGCATTTTACTAGCTAGGCTGACTAGGCAAGTCATTGTCTTCTTTAAGCTTCAATTTCCTCATATTCAAAAACAGGTGAAATGCCTCCCTGCAAGGGATTGGTTAGGACAGACATATACCAGACAGTCAACAAATGGAAGCTATTATTATCATCAATTAGCAATATTAGAGGTGTCCTTAGCCCCCCAAAAACCAAACTTGTTGCTGTCGAGTCAATTCTAACTCATAACAACCCTGTAGGACAGAGTAGAACTGCCCCACAGGGTTTCCAAGGCTGTAATCTTTACAGCAGACTGCCACATCTTTCTCCCTCAGAGCGGCCAGTGGATTCACACTGCTGACCTTTCGGTTAGCAGCCGTAGCTCTTAACCACTGCACCACCAGGGCTCCCAAGACGTCATAGATTTTATATTATGCTATGTTTCCTGGCATATATAACTTTAAAATAAATTGTATAGTTCAGAGAAGTAAAATGGATTTTATAATTCATTAAAAATGATAGCCAAATATCAAGAATTTAGCATACAAGCAAATTTTTCTATCAATACCTTCCTGAAATACTTTTCATTTATTAATAAGTAACCCAATATCAAAAACTGTCCACTTAATACACGGATATAGTATCGTTGAAAAAAAGAAAACCCTCAAGGCCTCCCTCTGTGTTACCCTCAATGCCTCCGTGTGACCCTCAGTGCCTCCCTCTGTGTGACCCTCAGTG
The DNA here is from genome assembly GCF_000243295.1 of Trichechus manatus latirostris. Taxonomy (NCBI): domain Eukaryota; kingdom Metazoa; phylum Chordata; class Mammalia; order Sirenia; family Trichechidae; genus Trichechus; species Trichechus manatus. The sequence goes on along the minus strand of NW_004444035.1, from coordinate 5,582,278 downwards.
CCTCCCTCTGTGTGACCCTAAGGCCCTCCTCTGTGTGACCCTTTCTCTCTGTATACGCTAACCTCTGGACTAATGCTTTTGTCTACTTCTTCCCCCAGACTCTCTGCTGCAGAAGTACAGACATACTTTCTATGCTTGCAACTGCCTTCCTCAGTAGCTTTCTGCCTTCACCTCTGCACCCCGTAAGCCCTACAAACAGTAAAAAATGTATCCATTTCACATCATTTAGCCTAACTCTTGCTCTTAAGTCATTTCTTGATTTATTAGACAAGTTCCTGTTTGGCCACGTGATGTTGCCAAGGACAAGCAAAGTACAGAGCCTGGCTATCTGCTTATACGGAAGACTCTATTCTGTCCAGAGCCTAATTCACTCTGGCAGAAACAGATGTAGGGAGACAAATGAGCTTTTCAAACTATTAGGAGATCATGTAGAACACTGGCACTATCTATCCAGGGTCTTACAGCAAAGATACAGGACTACAGGGATCACCTGCTTTTCAAAAGTTCACTTTACGCCACTTCGCCTTTACAAAAGACCTACATTAGTACCTGTTTTTACTAAACGAAAGAAATCCGAAGAGAATTTTTGCTCTTACAAAAAAAAAAAAGGTGAAAAGCGGAAACAGCATTCAGCGTTTGTTTTGCAGTAAGCCGTTAAAGAGGCAGCATGCACCCCGAGCAGCAAGAGTGGCATCGCTGTACATACATTATTCCTACTTAATATGTTGCTGGTGTTAGGTGCCGGCAAGTCAGTTCTGACTCACAGCAACCCTGTGTACAACACAACAAAACACTGCCTGGTCCTGCGCCATCCTCACAATCCTTGCTATGCTTGAGCCCATCACTGCAGCCACTGTGTCAATCCATCTCGTTGAAGGTCTTCCTCTCTTTTGCTGGCCCTTCACTTTACCAAGTATGATGTCCTTCTCCAGGGACTAGTCCCTCCTGATAACATGTCCAAAGTATGTGAGATAAATCTTACCATTTTCGCTTCTAAGGAGCATTCTGGCTGTACTTCTTCCAAGACTGATTCGTTCATTCTTCTGAAGTCCATGGTATATTTGATATTCTTCACCAATACCAAATTCAAACCTATCAATTCTTCTTCGGTCTTCCTCACTCATTGTCCAGCTTTCGCATGCATATGAGGCAGCTGAAAATATCATGGCTTGGATCAAGTACACCTTAGTCCGTGAGGTGGTATCTTTGCTTTTTAACACTTTAAAGTGGTCTTTTGCAGCAGATTTGCCCAATGCAATATATCATTTGATTTCTTGACTACTGCTTCCATGGGCGTTGATTGTGGATCCAAGTACAATGAAATCCTTGACAACTTCAATCTCTTCTGTTTATATGATGTTGCTTACTGGTCCAGTTGTGAGGATTTTTGTTTTCTTTACGTTGAAGTGTAATCCATACTGAAGGCTGTAGTCTTTGATCTTCGTCAGTAAGCGGGACAAGTCCTCTTCACTTCCAGCAAGCAAGGTTGTGTCACCCGCATATCGCAGGTTGTTAATGAATCTTCCTCCAATCCTGATGCTGCGTTCTTCTTCATATAGTCCAGCTTCTCAGATTATCTGCTCAGCATACAGATTGAGTAAGTATGGTGAAAGCATACAACCCTGACAAACATCTTTGCTAATTTTAAACCATGCAGTATCGCCTTGCTCTGTTCAAATGACTGTCTCTTGGTCCATGAACAGGTTTCTCATGAGCACAATTAGGTGTTCTTGAATTCCCATTCTTCGCAATGTTATCCATAATTTTTTATAATCCACACAGCCTAATGCCTTTGCATAGTCAATAAAACACGGGTGAACATCTTTCTGATATTCTCTGCTTTCAGCCAAGATCCATCTGGCATCAGCAATGATATGCCTTGTTCCACGTCCTCTTCTGCATGTGGCTTGAATTTCTGGCAGTTCCCTGTCGATGTACTGCTGCAACCACTTTTGAATTATCTTCAGCAAATTTTTACTTATGTGTGATATTAACGATATTGTTCGATAATTTCCACATTCTGTTCAATCACCTTTCTTTGGAATGGACACAAATATGGATCTCTTCCAGTTGGTTGGCCAGGTAAGCTCTGTTCCAAATTTCCCGGTATAGCCATGTGAGCACCTCCGGTGCTGCATCCATTTGCTGAAACATCTCAATTGATATTCTATCAATTCCTGGAGCCTTGTTTTTCGCCAATGCCTTCCGTGCAGCTTTGACTCTTCCTCCATTACCATCAGTTCCTGATCATATACTACCTCCTGAAATGGCTGAATGTCGACCAATTATTTTTGGTATAGTGACTCTGTGTATACCTTCCATTTTCTTTTAATACTTCCTGCATAGTTCAATAATTTTTTCCATAGAATCCTTCAAGATTGCAACTTGGGGCTTGAATTTTTTCTTCAGTCTTTCAGCTTGAGAAATGTCGAGTGTGTTCTTCCCTTTTGATTTTCTAATTCCAAGTCTTTGCACATTTCATTATTAAACTTTACTTTGTCTTCTAGAGCCACGCTTTGAAATCTTCTGTTCAGCTCTTTTACTTCATCATTTCTTCTATTCGCTTTATCTGCTCTATGTTCAAGAGCAAGTTTCAGAGTCTCTTCTGACATGCAGTTTGGTCTTTTCTTGCTTTCTTGTCTTTGTAATGACCTTTTTCTCTCTTTATGTATGATGTCCTTGATGTCATCCCGCAACTCATCTGCTCTTTAATTATTAGTGTTTAACGCATCAAATCTATTCTTGAGATGGTCTCTAAATTCAGATATACTCAAGGTCATACTTGGGCTCTTGTGTATTTGTTTTAATTTTCTTCAGCATCATCTTGAACTTGTATATGAGCAATTGATGGTCTGTTCTGCAGTCAGCCTCTGGCCTTGTTCTAACTGATACTGAGCTGCTCCATCATCTCTTTCCATACTACTTTATATATGCTGTGTATTTATCATATAATTCCTGCTTTTACTAATATTAGTGTTATCTTAGATTTTACGTGTTATTTGGTATGATTTGGTAGGTTGTTTTTTGGATCTGGGAACACTCGAATTTTTTTCCCATATAAATTAATGGTAATTGCTTTTTCACTTTATGCCATTTTGGCTTATGAAAAGTTTCATAGGAACACACTACTTTCAGATAGCAGGGGAAACCTATAAATAGTTTATAAGCGGCTTGAAAGAGTCAGCCTCCTTAACTGAGAAGATAAGATATAGCAGAGAAGACCCAAACTCCATAGCACAGCCATCATGATGGCAAGAATAGAGGTGAAGAGTAAACAAGAATTCAACTCCCTTCCAAGCTCATTAGTGAGTGATTCCCGATAGAAACAAACACATAGGCCCCAAATACGATTGGCAGAAAAAACGTATCAATGGAATTTCATCCAGGATATAAACGTGTGACGACTGCAGGTTGTGCTGAATGTGACATCCCAATTGACAAGTATACACTATAGCTGACACGTAACTGAAGCCCCTTTAAGTATCTGATTTACATTAAGATGCTCTGGACTTTCAAAGAACAAGAACCGATTAACTGATGAGAATGTATAATAGAATGAGTTTTCAAGAACAGTAAAATAAAAGCTTAATTTCCATAGAAGTTAATTATACAACAGATCTCATGAAGTAACCATTTTTCTTGGAAAACTAAATGATAAACCACCCATACTTCAATTTTCATCTTAAAATAATGGTGTCATTTTGTCAAAAGTTATGTAGTTTTAGAAAGTAAAAAAGATTAAACACATTCTTAGAATAATTATATTCAATAACTTCAACCTTATTAAACAACATCTAAAACCCGATACACAACCAGGCGTAAATAATTTTTCAGTGGCTCGTGAGGGCTGATGGGAAAAAGTTATGTGTTTTTTGTCTTCTTCTTAAAGATTTTAGCCACACTTTTTAATTCGGATCCTTTTTCTCCTCATGGAAATAGTATACCACATAGTAATTTGTAATCATTTGATTCTTAAATGAGATTTGACAAGTCTTTCTTATTCATAAGATGAGGTGGCAACTAACTAATTCCTTTACAAAGAGTAGACATAAAAAACTTTCCTTAAGAGGTAATCACCAATTTTAGATAGATTTTCTAATGCCCAGTGTCCCATAAAAAGACCTGGAGGTACTTTGTCTTTCTGGTATCATTTTCAAAGCCAGCCTTTTTAAAAATCATAATAAACAGGTGAGTCAACCCACAATGCAACCACATCAGACAAATCTCTGGAGAAAGGGGGAGAATAAAGGCAAAGCCTTTAAAGGAATATGTTTGATCTCCAGCTACACTTTTTTTTAAAGTAATGATTCCATGTTTACATATTAGGTAAATTCTTACTTCTATATACTACTACGCCGAAAAACTCTATTCATAAATACAAAGCTAACTCAGATAAGAAATTATATTTTAACTTCACTGAAACCTTTTTGTTTATAATCTACTGGTATGGTTTTAAAGTTTAAAAATACAGTATTCTGAATGTGTTTATTCAATCATGGCCAAATTAGTATAAAATTATCAAAAATGTTATTTACTTTAACATCTCAAATAGCCATTCTTGAACTTTCTCAAAGTTTACTTTCATGACACAGACACCAGTTTAAAAGAAAAACAGCAATATAATTTCATAATTAATGATCGCTGTGCTAGCAACAGGAGGCAAACAGAGAGAGAGCATGTGTCCTACAGGTTGGCTATCAACTTGCTTCTCACACTGTAGTAAATTACAACGTCTAAGCTAGCAAATACCACTAGGATGCACTGTAGTGCGTTGCAAAGAGACTCTTCACTCCTTAAGACTATCAGACGGATAAGGAGCTATCTTGCCCTTGTTTAACAGTGACAGTTTTGTTCAGATACGTAACCTCCCACCATAGAGTGACTTAAAGCAGCATAAAATCAGTCTAGGTCACATGTTTCCAACTGCCAAATACTGATACAAATTTTTTGCAAAAATTGTGCTGGCAAGATGGTAATTCTGATGCACAGTATCTGAATACCAAGTAAAAGAACGTTATTAAATGTACAGGTATTCACTAATCTCTTCCCATAGGGTCAGTCTTATAGAAAGGCTCAAAGCTGAAGAAACAATTGGTGTCACTGGAAAGATTACAGCTGAATTACAAGGGTCTTAAAAACAGAATTTCCAGTGCTATACCGTGTGTTATGGAGGGGGTCAGTACCTGAATATCACCTAAGCTTAACCTCTACCTGCTCTATCTATAGGCATTATCACACACGTGTCCATTCCTAAACCTTTCTGGGAGCTGTAGGGGTTTTTTTTTTTTTCTGTAGTAAGTGGAGTACATTCTTACAGGCACGAGAACTGAGCCACCTGGTGTCAGCAAAGTTCTTTAGAATCAGAATCTCAGACTCCTCAATTTAAAAAACCGCTTTCCCAAAGTGACCCCAGGCTGGCCGCTAGGTCATGACACTCTCAGCTCATACTCAATGGGAGCTTGGAAGAGGTCAGTGGAAGCGGCAAACACATGGGTTGAAAAACGTTAATTTTCTAAGCCTTTAAGTGCTGCCGAATGACCACCACATGGTCATTTCTACATCTAGAGTTTACAATGTCCTTCAAACTGAGATTTATACTTCGCCAAAGTTTTAATGAGTCTTACAAGTGGACAAAAAGGAACAGAAGTAGAGGAACAAGGGGCGAGGACAAGATAAGAGGGCCTTTCAGAGCTGCGATTCTCCAGGAATTCCAGAGCGCTAAGGAAGGAAGAGAAACGAAAGTGAACACTGTTGGCCCCTTTCTCATTGCTGCTGACAAGCAAACGTTATCTTTCTTTAAATACAATGTATGTCTCCAATGACGTCACAAGGTTTCAGGATAAAATCACTCGAGAGGGTTATCAGGTTAATACTGTCTCTCTCCGCGGAAGAGCCTAGGATGTTAGAAGGCAAAGCAACCTCAAGTGATCACCTAATTGTACAGACAAGAAAACTGAGACTCACATTGGTGAGGGGTTTGCTAGTTACAATGGCTAGTTGGGAAATAAGAAACAGCAAAGGCCTTACGATTTTCCAGTCCGCTGTCTGAAGTGGACACTGCCTTAAGGATCCTTCCTTTCTTTCTTTCTTTTAACCCCTTCTGCTCTCAGGCACTGCCTGAGGGACTCTGAAGCGCGCTCCTCTGTGTTCCCACCCATATCTTCTTTCACTTCCCCGTTTCCTCCTACCTGTGGTCAATACCAACATCGCGGCTTCCAGCTTTCACAGCTTCTAAAGAGGATCTTGGCCAGAAGGACTGAGCATGCTCGGTATTTTATTTATTTATTTTTCTTTCTTTCTCTTTATCACCCAAATACAACTCTAGGTTCGCAAAGAACTGCCGCCAGGTAAAGCTGACGGTATCGACGGTACCCACGGAGGGTTAATTTGTCACCACCGCAGGTGAACGTTTACAGTTCTCTAAGTAGACACTGTTGGCGCCGTGGTTGAGAGCTACAGCTGCTAACCAAAAGGTCAGCAGTTCGAATCCACCAGCTGCTCCTTGGAAACCCTATGGGGCAGTTCTACTCTGTCCTCTAGGGTCGCTGTGAGTCGGAGTGACCGCAATAAGTAGACACGTAAACGCTGGCACCCGGTGAAAGAGCGACCCCTGAGCATTAGTCGCGGGTGGAGAATCAACTCCATAACCGTGGGGAATGTCTAAAGGAGCGGGGTGCTTCCCGGGGTGAAGTTTTGTAAAGTGGACGGCACTGCGGGAAACGCGCGAGAAAGTAGGAGAAACACAAGCGTTTAAAAAACAAAAGCCCGCCCGCAGGTGAGGCGCGAGGGCAGGCGGTGATTCCTGGACGGGGTCTGGGTGTCCCAGGCGCAGGAAGGGAAGGGCTCTGGGGAGCAGGGCCCGCCCGCGCGCCCACCCTTTCTCCTCCCACCCCCGGACCCGCTGGCGACGGCGGCGGCCAGCGGGCAGGAACGTCCTCGGTGCCCCGGAGCCGCCCGCCCGGCAGCCCCAGCCCTGTCTCGCGCCCCGTGGGTGCC
>NW_004444035.1:5552884-5575039 GCF_000243295.1 Trichechus manatus latirostris | reverse complement strand
GCAGGGGCGGCCGCTCCCCCGCGGGGGGCAGCAGGAAGTGCGAGCCCACCTGCTGGCCCAGGCCCTCCAGGCCGCCCAGGAAGCCCCCGACCTCGCCTAGGGGAGCCATGACGGCGCCAGCGGGGAGGCGGAGGGGCCGGGAAACAAAGACCCCCCTCCACCGGAGCGCCGCGGGGCGAGGGGCGACTGCGGCGGACGAAAACTGATCGCAACGCGGGGGCCAGAAGTCGAAGGCCGGTTACTCCCGCGAGGCCGCCGGGTGGACTTCGCAGTGAGGTAGCAGGGACGCCCTGACGGTCTCGGGGCGATCTTCCGTCCGTGGGTAGGTGGGAGCCGGCCGCCGGCTCCGCGGGAACATCTATAGCGGCCGGGGCCGGGGCCGGGGCTCCTGCTGCGCAAACGGATCAGCTCGGAAGCCTGTGTACATACACGCCGAGTATATATGCGGCGCCTCTTGACATATGCTAATCAAGTCCTTCCGTGCGCGCTGGGGAGGTTCTGTTTGAAATCTTAAACCGGCCTCTTCCCAACACGTTTTCGCTCCTCGGAAGTGACCAAGAGAGGCCCTTGGCAGTTCTCTATCCATGCAGTCGCAAAAATCATTCCCACACTTGGGCCAAGCAACTTCGGGGAGGCGCAGTCAAGGCCCCTCTTTGGGGTTGGCTTTGGGGCAACGGTGAGGCTGTTTGGGCTGCTGCGGTGGCCCGCCTTTGATGTGAGTTCCTTGGCAGTGATAGATCGCCGCTAAAGGGAGCCCCGCTTGGCAAGTATAGAGAAGGGAGGGGGGCGAGTGGGAGAGGAAGAAGGAGGGGATGGCTAGGAGGAGAGGAGAGGGGGGAGTTGGAGTCCCCGGAGCCGCTGGGGGCTGCAGCAGACAGGTGCAAAGAAAGGTAAGAGAGGCAGGAGGAGAAAAGGGCGTTACCTGAGGCCTAGACCTGCCCAGACACACATGAAAGGAGAATCTAGCTTTGACAGTTTAACTCACTAATTTTAAAACACTAATAAAATGTATAAGCATTACTCTTTTCTTTTATCATTTAGATGGGGGATTTTCTTTACATAATCAAGGTTGGGTCAGGAACACCGCCCCCCCCCCCCAGGTTCTCTTTAATGTTTATCTTTACTCAGCTAGCACATGATGGAATCAAGGTTGCTTTATATCTGTATGGAAGTCTTACATCGTATGCTAAGATCGTGGTCTTTTAATTAGCATAATATAATAACATAAAGCAACACGAATTTCAGGATGAAGGGTAATTCAAATAGGTTGAAGAGAGATGGTTTAGATTCTTATATTTTGCTAAATAGAAAATGAATATCTGCAATAGTGTCACCAATGATGAGTAGACTCTGGGACCCTTATCCAATCGAAGAGCATTTTCTTTAAGGCTAGATTTTTTTGTTCACATTCAACTATAAAGTCTAAAAACAACTAAATGGAAAATGGTGTTGATTCTTAATGTTTTGAAACTTGAAAAATACTGCTGAAAATGTAAGCATGCAGGTGCAAATGTGTAAAATAAAACGCCATTGGAGTCTATTTCAGCCTTAAAACTTTGACATTCTACCATTAGTTAAATCCAAGATCTTCCTGTTAAAAATTTTTCAGTGGCAGAAGAGTTTCAAATCATCTGGCAAATTTATGCTGCCGCTGAGCAAAAAGTTTTAGGAAATCTCTAAAGATCAGTTTTTCAGTCTTGCTTCATGGTCTGATCAGTAAAAGCATAAACCTGGAAGCTCAAATGGATTTCACTGGTTTATTTTATTTGTTCTGGAGGGTTTTTTGCTAATTAATTGGCAGGTGCTTTAAAGTAGGTAAAGTTACACCTTTTCATCACTGCAGCTCTAAGTACTGACCTTTAAGTGCAACCAAGTTATAAAAGAGTCCTTAAAGTAAGTGATTTACTGTTGATAGATATGAAATGAAACAAAAACACTGGGTAAAAACAATAAACAGATAAATCACTTTAGAAACGTATATTACTAAGCCTGTTTTAAAGGTTATACCAGGTAAATGTCATATTATTTTACCTTTCAAACAACAGGAGTCTGTCTTGTGGTGGGACCCCCAAATCCACCATAATCAAGATTTCAAAGCACATCTGTGTAAACATTATCACATCAGTGTAAAACATCAACCAATGAGCTTTGGCTTTGAACAAAATCTCCCTAATTGCAGTGTTAAATCAAAGAAAGTTAGATCAAAGTTGTGTGATTCTCATAGCGGGATAACTAAAGTAGCCTGCACGTACATTGATCACTTGAAGAAGAGATATTTAAAGGTTTAAAACTTAGATCGAGTACCTTTTAATGAGGCTTGTTTCAAGGTCTAGGTTCTGTTAATTCTTCCACAATGGGTATATATCACTGTCACCTGCTCCTAGAGGTACTCGTTTAGTCTAGAAAACATTTCCCCACGTAACCACTCGTAGCCCTGCTATGGGATCTACAGCTAGAAGACTGTTTCGGTCTCTTGTCCTATTCACATGCGCACTGAAGTACGGGAAATTTTTCAAACACCAAAGCCCCAATACTTGAATGATAGAACAGTCTTCCCTTTGTATAACTTTAACATTTTCACGTGTATTACTTATTTGATCATTACAGTAGCCCTAGGAGGGCACATCCCACTTTGCAGAGAAGTAAATTCTCCTGGATTCTAGTTCAGGGCTCAGTCCAGACCCTACATCCCAAGACAATTTCCTTAAACTCTATTTCCTCTTTTGTAAAGTAAGAAGAACGTCATTCCTGCCTAGTTCACTATGCCTAGGGCGGCTATGAGACTTAAACGTCCAAATATATAGGCAAGTGCTTTTAAAATCAGAAAGTTCTCTGTGCACATAAGGTGCTGGGAAAATCAACTTTGGCTTTATAATTTAGCCAATTTAATTTGTTTGAAATACAACATATACTTTATTCTTTCTTACAGACTGAACCTTTAATGTGTACGTTTTGAATGGTGCTTAATGCCATTTTATAAAGGACCAGAATAGAAACAAAAAGGATTTCTTTTGTTTGCACTAGTCATGTGACAGGAAAAGATAACGCTAAAGATTTTTTTTTGCACATGCTGTGATGATATCATGGGAAGTTAAATAATTTTGAAGAGTGTTTTACAAGAGTACATTATTCAACTTTTAAGTATACATTGCAATCTAATCAACTTTACCTATACTTCCTAGAGACCACACTTGCCATGCAGTTATACAAATATATGGTACAATTTCTACTTCCACTAAAAGTAGTTACAGTTTTCCAGACTATATAACTCCTATATAGCTTTTCAGCCAGCATATTGCCATGAACCCCACACATAAGAAAGGAGTTAATACCTTGTGGTACTTCTATAGATGTTTAACTTGAGAAAAAGGAAAAGAACTCACTTAAAATTCATGCTTTACATCCCAATAAAACAAAAATACTTTTGCATAAGGTTATTTATTGCAGCATTATTTGTAATTGCAAAGTATTGGCAGCAACGTGACTATCCATACATAGGAAACTGGTTGAGTAAATTATGGTACGTTCGCACAGTGGGTACTATACAGCTAAAAAAAAAACGAGTAATGAGAACGATCCCTATGAACTAATACGGAGTGTCTCCAGGACATATTGCTAAGCGAAAAGAGTAGTGTCCAAAAGGGTATATATAGTATGCTACCTTTTTTGTTAGAAGGAGGAAAAGAAGAAAATTCTACATGTATATGCCAATTTTTTTTTAAATATATACACAAGAAGGATAAGCCAGAAAGAAGCTAATGAAATTGGTTACCTTCAGGGGATGCATGAAAGTGGAGTAGATAGGATGGAGTAACCACAGTTCTCTGAGAAGAATTTTTTACAGAGTCTTGACTTTTGGAGTAGTGTGAGTATTTTACTTTTTTTTTTTTTAAAGTAAAATAATGTCAACAAGGATGAGGAAGAAAATGGAATTAAACTAGCAGCAAATGAACATAACTGCATTCAAGTGTATAACAAAACCACACAGAAGGGAATTTTAAAAAAACAAAAAAGTAAACTACGTAACTTTTAAATACAATTCTTTGACTTTATAATCGAGGTCTAAAGACAAAAAGAATACATTAACGAATGCTGGATTTTAGTTAAAAAAGATTGTTTTTCTTAGTGGCAGGGGTTAACAGTTGCTGTTGAGTCTATTGACTCATGGCGACCCCATGAGTGTCAGAGTAGAACTGTACTCCACAGGATTTTCAGTGGATGAGTTTTCAGAAGTAGACTGCCAGGCCTTTCCTTCAAGGCACCTCTGGGTAGACTCGAACCTCCAAACTTTCAATTAGCAGCTGAGCATGTTAATCATTAGCACCACCCTGGGTTTAGAGTAGTACATCGAAGGACTGAACAAATGTGAAAATATTTGTGGATAATGGGAACCAGGTGTTTGGCTCTTAGAGAAAGAAGCTACAAATATGGAAAGAGGGAAGACTGGAATGAACCCTGTGGTGTTGAATCGAAATTGCAGTTATCAGTATTAACTCATGATGTGTGTGCGCGTGCGCGTGTGGATGTGTGTATCTTAGCTCTGTCCACTAAAAGGGCCTAGATGCACACCCGGGGCAATGAGCACACCTACTGCCTAGATCCTGGTTTCTAAATTCAATCCCCCACTAACATTTTAGTGTTAACGTTGAACATTCTCCAGGGTTCCTTGGAGAAATGGCTGGTTCTAGGGCATCTTTTTGTACTAGAAGGCAAGGAAGTACTCAAAGGATGATGAAGACATGTCAAAGGGACACAGGGCAAATGTGGGACAACCTGAACATCAAAATAAATACTGACAGGAATGAGATATTTCTGAAATAAAATAAGAATCAATTAGTGCATACTGTTTAGATAAACAACTAAATAAATTAACAGGAGAGAAAGGAATGCTCTTCCTATGGAGAAAACCAACTAATAAATATTGAAGAAATGGTGGAATTAGAAAATCACCATGTTGCATCCATCACAGTATTGACTGGCCCAGGCAAAATCATCAGTGGATGCTAAAACTAACGGTGTAAACTGGTGAACAAGATGCTGTTTACAGTCTCTAAGTACCCACTCACAAGTGGTTGCTTAAACACAAAGACAAAACAGTAACTTTATAGTGGATCAACCTCATCAATACCATCTTAATTAAGAAGTTAATTATGGGGCAAATCAACATCATATACTGCTTGATGCCCTGGGCAGCACGCAGTATCACTAATGTGGTGTCCCTGTCAATGCATAACCTGAATTTCATACTGAGGAAATATCAGATAAGCCCCAATTCAGGGCCATTCTACAAATAACTGGCCTGTACTCTTCCAAATTGTCAAAGTCGAGAAAGACAAAGGTGAAGGAACTGCTCCAGATTAAAAGAAACTGAAGCAGCATGAAAACTGAATGTGAAATACGATCTCAGTATGGAACCCGGACCAGAAAAAAGTCAAACCACAAAGAACATTATGGGAACCGGCAAAATTTGGACATGGACTGTAAATTAGATAATAGACTTGTATATGGTAAATTTCCTGGTTTGGACAATTGTATTAGGATTATGTTAGAGCAGGTCTTTATACTTCGGAAATACAAAATGAAGCTTTATGAATAAAGAGGCATGATGTCTGCAGAATTATTCTCAAATGTTTCAGAAAAATGCGTACACACCTATATACAGGAAAAGAGAAAGAACAGATAACAAGGCAGATAGGGTAAAATATTAACAGTTGAAGAATGTGTGTAAGGGGTACCTGAAGTTCTTTGTATTATTTTTGCAGTTTTTCTTATAATATTATATCAAAATAAAATGGTTTTTTTAATGTAAATTTTAATAAAAGGTCACAACTTAGCTATTAGAGGCATTTTTATTATAACCCGTTGTCATGGAGTCAATTCCGACTCATAGCAACCATACAGGACAGAGTAAAAACTGCCCCATAGGGTTTCCAAGGAGCAGCTGGTTGATTTGAACTGCCGACCCTTTGGTTACCAGCCAAGTTCTTAACCACTGCGCCACCAGGAGAGAAAAATCTCAGTTCCACAGCTTTTATGTCAGGTAATTAAGACAGATTAGAGCTCCTGAATTTAAAGCATTTGCACTGGAGGATTCTCAGTTGGCACAAAGTCCCATACGTCCATCCTGACAACAGGCTGGATACTTATGTGAACAGTATTGAACACACATGGAAAAAAAATATTAATTGACCATTAAGTCATATAATTTGGGCGGCCAAATTCAGGCAGCATGGAAATTTGTCACTAACTGAACATCTTGGTTATCGTCTGATTTTATTTCAGGGCACAAAAGTAATATTTTCAGGAATGCCGGCTACTCTAAGCCAGCCCCACCCCCACCTCACCCACCACAAACAACAAGAGTAATGAATATCACAGTTTGTTTTTTACCTTTTGTTTTTTCTTCTTTCTTCACTCACTAGATATAAGCAGGATGTTGACATCGAATAATTGTTAAGACCTTGGGAAAATCACATTACCTCTGTGGGACTCAATTTTTTCCTCTGTAAAATTGGGATAATAAAGTACGTTCCATCCAATTTACAGAAGTGCTATAATCATATGAATAAATGTGCATGAAAATCCATTACTGCTACAACATCTAAATGATGATTTTAATGAAGATTATCACTATAAATTTTCCTTGGGTTTTAGGACACTTAAAATTCCATGTTCTGCTCTAAGTTGCAAGAAGATAAAGACCGTTTATGGTGTTTATAAACAAAAACCAAACGCGTTACCGTCCAGTAGATTCCGACTCATAGCAACCCTACAGGTCAGAGTAGAACTACCCCATAGGGTTTCCAAGGATCTGCTGGTGGATTCATACTGCTGACTTTTTGATTAGCAGCCAAGCTCTTATACCACTACATCACTAGGGCTCCATGGGGTTTATAGCAACATCAAAACTAATAATGCCCCTTATTTGAAGCCCAGAAGAAATCATTTTTATGCTTCCTGCTATGAAAAGTTTAATTGATAATATTTTTAAATGGTCTGAAAGAATTAAATACATTTCTAAAATAAAACAGTTCTTTTGGAAGTAGCCTATTTCTCAACATCTGGCTACATACACATCATTCGTTAGTACTTCATATGATCTGTCATTATCAGTTAAATATGTCAGGAATTACAGTGTGGAAGTATTTTATATTTTTCATCCCATGGAAGGAATTTACCAGATCACTTAACCAAACACTTCCATTTTAGATGAGAAAGATGAGTTTCCAAGAAATGTCACCTAGTGAATGGAAAAACAATAATCTAAATTAAATTATTTCATATCCAAATCTAATGCTCCTCCCACCCCATCCTGGTACAAATACCTAAACAGTGAATAGTGATAAAAGCTGATTCTCTAGAGCAACTGGAGTTTCCATTTAAATGTACTTCATTCTTCTGAAGGCTAATGCCAGTTAAACAATAGAGGAGTATTTTTTAATAAAAATTTTCTATACAGAATCATCAATATTCAAATAAATTACATTTTCTGAGGGCATAGAATTGCTATTACAATTCTTATTTTTTAAAATGACACTCTTCCAATAAAGAATCTACGCATAAGACTTAGGAAGTCATTTGATTTTTAAAATTAGTGAATTTGTTCATTGTCTTTCCCCAGAATTAGTGAGAAAATTTTTTTAATGACACTGTTACAGAAACGGAGATGCAAATGTTTCATCTGTCTTAATAGCAATAATATATATGAATTACATCCCCTTTAAAAGTCAGAAAATGGAATAGTAATTTCTTAAACTACCATACAGTTTCCTGCCTTTCATGCTAAGTTAAGTGGTAAGAGTAGTAGCCTAAGCTCTTTTTACTCATTGCTCTCCCTTAATTAGAGGCCTGCGGTAACTAGTCCTGTTTCTACAGAACTGGAGCCTAGCCCCAGGCCACTTCAAGGCATTCAGTTAAGTTGGTGTTGGAGCAGTACCAATGAGTCTTCATCCCTATAAGGGAGAGAACCAGGAGAGGAATGAAGAGGAGGCTAGAAGGGAGCTTCTTAAATAGTGGCTAGCCACCATTTGAGAAGACATAAGTAGCTCTCTATAAGGGCCACCCTGGACTGAGAAACATTAGCACGTGAGAGCCGAGGAATACATCCATATGGCGAGATACGAGTGGGGCTAGCACCAGCTATATAACTGATGCGTTACTGTCACCTCCTATTTGCCTTGAATGCAGGTTAAAGAAGATAACCCAAAACCAGTTGCTGTCGAGTTGATTCTGACTCACGGTGACTCTACAGGACAGAGCAGAACTGCCCCATAGGGTTTCCAAGGAGCGGCTGATGGATTCAAACTGCTGACCTTTTGGTGACCAGCCGAGCTCTTAACCATTGCGCCACCAGGGCTCCAGAGAAGACAGCACACGGCAATTACATCAGTGGATATAAGGAACACAGTTTATGATAGTACAGTTACTGAAATATGTCACATTTACAGGTAATCTGGTTTGAATGTTATTGTAAGAAGAAACACATATTCTCTACTGTAGTCCTTACACTAGAACGTAAGCGCCATGTGGGCAGGGATCTTTGTCTATTGTGTTCACTAATGTATATCAAGCAAATAGAACAGTGCCTGGCATATGTTAAGCACTCCCTAAATATCTGTTGGTTGATTGATACACCCACTTTAAAACTGGAGTACTTGCTGTGATGTCTGAATTTACTGTTTTATTTTTTTCTCTAACAAAGAACAGTTCTGAGTCATAGAGTATATATTCAGAGGCAACATTTTGACTATTAGAAAAGATGTGCATGATAAGAAAAATAATCATCATCTTAAAAAATAATAACCCCCCGGGGCAGAGTCCACGCACGGAGAAGGACAGTCTGCCACAACCGCAGGGTGGTTGCCAGCCTCCTGTGGGGTCAGCCACTAGAGGACGATGTGGTCACATGCGTTGCCAGGCCTTTGAGGTGGCCAAGAGGGACCTGATAGGCAGGAAGAACGCTGCCAAGTTTCATTTGTCCAACGTCTCGTCATACTGTTGGTAAATTCTTCATGCCAGCCCCTCTTGCAAAAATGAAAAAAGAAAAACAGATGAACAATTGTAACAAGTAGGCCGCTGGCAAAAACAAAAGTCACAGAAAAATGGAGAGAATGTCAGCAATCTTGACGAGGGAGAAAATGCGGCTCAGCCAATATTGTGCAGCTGTCGGGACACCGGGAAAGTGTTGATGTTGAAAATATTTGTCTCGGGCTATTCCTGCAAACAAGGCTATAAGTTTCTCACTGGCAATGAAGTTGTGAAATGAGTTCAAGGACGAGGAGCTGAGTTGAGTAACCGAAATGGCAAAGAACTGGATCTGGAGTAGTTCGCTGCCGTACAATACAAACATATGCTCTCTGAGAATTGTAGCACCCATAAAATCACCCACTAAACCAAAGTCTACAAGACGAAGATACAACCACTACAGCAAACCAACTCTTTGTGGGTTTTTTGGGTTTTTTTTTAACAAAATAAGAGATGAAAGGTCCAAGACAACCACCTTTTATGACTGGTTTCAGTATACGCAGATCCACTATTGTTTCCTCAAATTTATCAGTATAATAAATTGTAAATATTTCTAATGAGTTATTACAATTGAGATTTATTATGCTGGGGACTCTTTTTAATCTAGTAGATGGTCCACTTGGTTTTCTGAATTTTGAACAATAATTCAACTCATATCTTTTTATTATCCTGAAGAAAGAACTTATATTCATGATAATTTGCACGTGTGCTAGACAATTTCATCAAAACAAAATTTGACATTCATTCAAAAAAATATGAAGCCGACACCATCTGTGTTTGTTAAAAGATGAAATAAGATCTCTATCTACCTGAAGCTTACAGTCTAGCTGTGGAATTACAAGCAAGTAAATGAGCACATTCCACTGTAGTGGTGCTGCTCTGATGGGGGAAGCTCAAGGTACTTCTCTGAAAGAACGTAAGCAGGGTGAACTGAACCAGCCTTGGGAAGAGGGAGGCATTTTGGAAGAAATGACATCTTAGCAGAGTCCTGTTAGGGAGTGCCAGAGAAAGGCGGGGAAAACAGACAGAAGCCAAATCAGGACATTTCTCCTGGTCAGACGTGATCCATTCAGTGTCTTCCTGTATGAAACACAAGGCTTAGACTAGATAATGTCTATGGCCCCATTCGCCCCTAACATTTTATGATTCTCTACCCAAATTTCAAGGTAAAATTTAGTAAGAAAATAGAATCCAGTAACTTTGCTTTGTAAACTAATTTTCATAAACCTATCTCTTCAAATCACTTAAATTCCAACTCCCTTAAAATCAGAGCTTTAAAGAAGATAGAGAAATTCTAATTATGGGACTTAAATATGGATAATGTATTAAAACAAACATATAAATATATTTTTATATATACATGAGCTTCCAACTTCCAAGTTATGTTAAACATGACACTGAATATTTTTGCAGATGTCCCTGAAGGTTCCGATTATTATACAACCCAAGTCAAACCCACTGCCATCCAGTCGATTTTGACTCATAGTGACCCTGTAGGACACAGTAGAACTGCCCCCATAGGGTTTCCAAGGTCATAAATCTTTATGGAAGCAGACTGCCACATCTTCCACAGAGCAGCTGGTGGGTTCGACTCACCGACTTTTCAGTTAGCAGCTGAGCACTTAACCACTGCACCACCAGGCCTCCATTATTATATAAATGCTGTATAATTTATAATTTTGACTCTATCATAATCCACTTACAGCATATATAAACTGTCTTCCAAATTATAGTATTTTTTACTAATGTCACATTTAAAATTCAACTAAATTTCAATATAAAGTTGCGTTACTACCTTTAAGGTTCTCTCCCAAAGCTCTAGTTTTGCATATCTAACTGCCTAGTGGCTTCTGCTACTTGGATGTTGTCTTAGGCTGGGTTCTCTAGAGAAGCAAAACCAGGGACGTGTATAGATACAGCTATAGATATAGATACATAGATATAGGTAGATTTATTTCAAGGAAATGGCTCACGCAGTTGTGGAGGCTGGCAAGCCCCAAATCCATGTGTCAGACATCAGGATGGAGGCTTCTCCTGAGTCAAGTGGTTGCAGGGGCTGATGAACCCAAAATCAGCAGGTCAGATGGCAGGATGCTGGCTCACGTCCCAAGAACTGGAGGTCAAAGGATGACGAGTCAGATGCAGGATCCAGAGAGGGAGAGCTTTGCCAGAACATCCATATATATTGGATACAGGCCACACCCCAAAGGAAACTCCCCTTTCAACTGATTGGCTGCTCATATCAAATCACAAAATGGAAGATGATTACATAATATCTGCCATACCACTGAGAAACATGGCCTAGCCAACTTGACACATAATGTTAACCATCACAATGTCATATCAGTCCTTCATCATTATCAGAGAAAGATTAGAAGAAAATCTGATTTTAGTATATACCCCGGAAATAAGAGTAAAGGAGCATTTACACCATGTTCTGAAATCCATTTCTCATTTGTTTCCACATTTAAAAGACTTAAAATGGAAAGTTGCTCTATTACTTCAACTTTCAGCTCTTCTTTCTTCATTTGCTTCATTTTCAGTCTGAGAAAGCATCTGGTTTAGATAATGACCTTGGGTTTCATATGTTGATTCTTCATTATTGTTTGGTGTTCCTCTTTATTTAAAATTCACTTTATAAATGAACACTTCACAGGCACATAGGTGTTTAATCAACTTAAGTCAATATAACATTTATAGTTAGCTACAGCCAAGAGATCAGTGATTAATCCTAGATAGCACAGAACACAGATATCCACTACATAAAGTTTGATCAAAGCATATTCCCTGAAACAACTCCTATATGCAAGAAAATCCTAATCAAACATGGTTTCCTTGGATAACCTCAACGAGGATGGAAGAACAGACCTCTTTATTCTGGGATAATTTGTTCAAGGAGCCCCATGCACCTGCATGATGATATTAGAGTAGCTTATTTAGTGGTTTTGTATGAAGGCTTATCATCTAGTGAAAGGTTCACTTCATTTCCCTTGATGTGGTGGTCTGAGGTTTGCAGCACCTGAACGTAAGATCTGGAACGATCCCGGAAAACTTGCAGTCATTTTTAAAGTTGAAGAGTTTTGATATACTTCAGTTGCCCAAGAATTTTTGAACACCTATATTTTCACACTTTGTTTTTAGATCAATCTCCAGTGAGGCAAACTCATCTATCTATCTCAACAGAAAAAGATATTGCATGGCGATGTGAGTCACTTGGTTATTACTTAGGCTTAATAATGAATGCCTTCATGTGGACAAAATATAAATTGTTAAGTGCAATCAATTTAAGTATTAGATGTATTGTATAATTGTATTGTAAATTTGAAATAAACCAAAAAACCAAACCCATTGCCATCCAGTTGATTCCCACTCATAGTGACCCTATAACGACAGAGCAGAACTGTCCCATAGGGTTTCCAAGGAGCAGCTGGTAGATTCAACTGCTGACCTTTTGGTTAGCAGCAAGCTCTTAACCAGTACACCACCAGGGCTCCTAAATTTGAAATAGTGTATTTTAATCAAACCTAAAAATTAAAATCTGCATAACACAAGCCCTGGCTTCCTGGCCCCATCACATCAGAACTAGTCCCTGTTTGATTGTTGGTGTTAGTTGCCATCAGCCGGTCCCTGACTCATGGCAACCCCATAGCAACCCCATGGCAACGCCATACACAAGGGAACAAAACACTGCCTGATCCTACACCATCCCCAGGATCTGTTGCAGAACCATCCCCCTGATGAGCTGTGGATCAGACCGTTGTGAGCCACAGGATTCATTGACTGATTTCTGGTAGTAGATCACCATGCCTTTCTTCCTGTCCTATTTGGATCAAAAAAAAAAAAACAAAAACAAAAACCAAACCCACTGCCATCAAGTCAGTTCCAACTCACAGGGACCCTGCAGGGTTTCCAAGGCTGTAAATCTTTACAGAAGCAGACTGTACCTCTTTCTCCCCCAGAGCAGCCAGGGGGTTCCAACCACCAACTTTTTGCTAGGAGCCGATCACTTTAACCACTGCGCTACAAGGGCTCTATCCTATTTGAGTACTGGCTGTTAAATGCATAGCTTTTTAAGAGGGTCCCCATAGACTCAGCTCAAGCAGAGTCTCCACCTTGTCTGAGCAGTCAGTGGTACCCATCCAGTGTCAACAGACCTAAGATGATTTGTTAATGCCAAGTCTTTGGAAAAACAAATATAATTAATTGGAAAGAGCAAAACTAATCCCATAGAAATATGTATATTGGTTGATATAAACCAATTAACACCATGGGGGATGATTTTTGCTAACCCTCCTCCTGACTAAACCCCATTGCCATCGAGTCGATTCCTACTCATAGCAACCCTATAGGACAGAGTAGAACTGCCCCATAGGGTTTCCAAGGCTGTAAATCTTTATGGAAGCAGACTGCCACAGCGTTCTCCGATGGAGCCGCTGATGGGTTCGAACCGCCGACCTCCTGGTTAGCAGCCGAGTGCTTTAACCATTGCGCCACCAGGATCGGTGAAGTCATTTTGTCATTTGTAGCTAAAGGCAAATTCTCAATCCTGGTCTTTTTTGGCTTAGTCTTAGGTCCTACTCCCAGTGTTAACTCCTTGGCTCCAACACTGGTCTATGAGATCTCCCAGTCTAACAGAGACGGTGATTTTTACATACCTGATGGTGGTGGGCTGTAGGAGCCTTGGTGGCGCAGTGGTTAAGTGCTAGACTGCTAACTGAAAGGTCAGTGGTTTAAACCCACCAGCGGCTTCTTGGGAGAAAGATGTGGCGGTCTGCTTTCATAAAGATTTACAGCCTTGGAAACCCTCGGAGGCAGTTCTACCCCATCCAATAGGGCCACTATGAGTCGCAATCAACTTGTCACAGTGGGTTTGGGGGGCTAGAGCCAGCTTGCACTAGCTCACTAGAGGTGATGGTTACATTTTCAGAAATTCTGTGAGCCAGTGGTTAAACAGAGTATGATAGGTTGAGTTGTGTCCCCCAGATATGTTGAAGTCCTAACCCCCAGTAACTATGCATGTGACCTTATTTGAAAAGAGGATCTGTGCAGGTGAAATGACAGTGGGTAACACGAGGTGATAGTGACGTACAGTGGGCCCTAACCCAGCACGACTGGTGCCCTTATAAGAAGAGAAACACAGACACACAGAGGTGTACAGGAAAGACGGCTGTATGAAAACAGGCAGAGACTGGCGCTTCCTGCCACGAGCCAAGGAAAGCCTGGGGCTACCAGAAACTGGGGGAGGCAAGGAAGGATCGTCCCCGACAAGCTTCCAAGGGGGCGTGGACCTGCCAACATCTGGAATTCGGACTTCTAGCCTCCAGAACTGTGAGAAGATCAATTTCTGTTGGTTTAAGCCCCCCAGTTTGTGGTAATTTGTTTTGGCAGACCTAGAAGACCAATGCACAGGAACATGATTAAAAATTAAATTATATAAACTTACTAAAATTTGCTTAAATTATATAAAATTTAAATTTAATATAAATTTAATACAAAGGTAGAAAGTACTAAAATATCATCACTTCCCAATTATCTCTTTTTCCTACATCTTTGTCCCGCAGACCAGCTGGTGGGTTCGAACCACCAACTTTTGGTGAGCCGCTCAGCAGCCAAGCTCTTTAACCACTGCGCCACTAGGGCTCAAAAATATCGTCACTTCCCAATTATTTTACTCCTATCTACCTATTGTGTCTTGTGTATGTTAATGGTGGAGACTCTATGTAATGATGTGCTACTGCATATCTCTTCTGAACTCAGTGGTCAGTAATGCCACGTTGGTAGCTTGAAGCCTGCCCGGGTGGGAACATTTATACCATGGAAATCTTCAGACGCTAAAATGGAATCAGGACTGACGTCTCTTCTGTCCAGCACACCACTGGCATATCCTCCCAGGCCCTTCTACGAGAAACGGTTCCCCCTGCTCCCCAGAAACCTCTCTACCACAAGATTCCACCCCGTTCCTCGCAGGCACAGCTGATGGGCCGGGGAGTGAAAAACTAACAAAGAGAATGTCCACAGGGCAGACCAAAGTAGTCCTTTCTCTTTAAAATTTGAACATTCACCAAGACTGAAGGAAGGAGTAGCCAAGTCACGTTCACAGCAGAATGTTACAATAAATGTCCTTGAAGTCTTACTCCATAGGTCCCTGGAGTGGACCTGTTTATACTCCGGAAGACGTCATAGCACTGCTTTTCCCTGGATTCCGAATGATTTTACCCTTGAAATATATCTGTCATTTGAACAAATGGGATTACAAGTCTACTCTTTGCAAATTAACGTGCCTTGAGAAAGACTGTTTTAAATTTTCTCTGTTTCTGATGAGTCCACCATAGGAACTTCTAGATATGGGGCAGCATATTTAGGTTCAAGTTCTAGTCGCATGATCCAGAGAAAATTATTTAACCTGTGAGTATCTCAGTTTCCTCATCAACAAAAATTAAAGGCATGTACACTTTAGCAGTTTTTTTTTTTTAAAGTGTTTATTACTGATTATATCTGCCAGAGGGTTTTTTTTCAGTCTTTTCTGAAAATTATCAGGTCATTTAATATGGATTTTTTTTACTTTTTTTTAAGTTGTACTTTAGATGAAGGTTTATAGTTTATCATTAAGCAGTTAGTACACGTGTTGTTCTATGACATTGGTTAACAACCCCACGACATGTCAACACTCTCCCTTCTCGACCTCGGGTTCTCTATTACCAGCTTTCCTGTCCCCTCCTGCCTTCTAATCCTTGTCCCTGGGCTGTTGTGCCCCATTAATCTTGTTTTGTTTTATGGGCCTGTCTAATCTTTTGGTTGAATGGTGAACCTTGGGAGTGACTTCATTACTGAGAGGGTGTCTGGGGGCCATACTCTCGGGGTTTCTCCAGTCTCTGTCAGGCCAGTAAGTCTGGTCTTTTTTTGTGAGTTAGAATTTTGTTCTACATTTTTCTCCAGCTCTGACCAGGACCCTCTATTGTGATCCCTGTCAGAGCAGTCAGTGGTGGTAGCCGGGCACCATCTAGTTGTACTGGACTCAGTCTGGTGGAGGCCTTGGTAGTTGTGGTCCATTAGTCCTTTGGACTAATCTTTCCCTTGTATCTTGTTTTCATTCTCCCTTGCTCCCAAAGGGGTGAGACCAGTAGAGTATCTTAGATGGCTGCTCACAGGCTTTTAAGATCCTAGACGGTTAGCAGTTTTTAAGCCCTGAGATTCCAGGCAGGTGCTTCATGCGGCACTATGGGAGGTAAACAGGCAGCTCTAAGGGGACAGGCTCAGGGTCCCTCCTCTTGTCAACGAGAGATGCTCTGCTGATATCTGCTTCATATTTTGGGGCTTCATGTAAGATTTCTTTTGACAAAAAGTTTTTACTAAACACCTCCGCCCAAAAAAAATAAAACTTAAAAATGTTTTAAAAATTTACCAGACTACTGAAGCAAGGGAGAATGAAGAAAACCAAAGACACAAGGGAAAGATTAGTCCAAAAGACTAATGGAGCACAACTACCACAGCCTCCACCAGACTGAGCCCAGAAGAACTAGATGATAGGGGCCCGAGAATAAGAGATGCCCCCCAGTCCTTACAGCCAAAAGCACTGGTGCTCACAGTCTGGTTGCAAAACCCACCCACCTACGCACTCTAGGGAACGGGGACACACCTTCCTCCTGGACACTTGGGGGTGGCCATCAGCCCCCTGCCTTGTTCAGAGTGTGTCCCCCTGCTGCAACCAGATGCCTGTGCCTACACCAATCACTCATGCCTGTCTAGGACTGTAGGTGAGAGCCTATACCACACACTTGGTGCCTATCTACCTGGGCACCTCATCTGAATCCATACAGGAGAAGTGGGTGGACTCCTGAGCAGACATATCTAGTAACAGATCTAACCACCTGGTGACAGGACTTTAGAGTTTCAAGGGTGCCAATAATCAAACTAGTTCATACAAGCAGCCTATTTGGGCACTTCGCCAAAGAAGATATTCAGGCGGCTAACAGACACATGAAGAAATGCTCACAATCATTAGCCATTAGAGAAATGCAGATAAAACTACAATGAGGTACCATCTCACCCCACAAGGCTAGCATTGATCCAAAAAACACAAAATAATAAATGCTGGAGAGGTTGTGGAGAGACTGGAACACTTATACACTGTTGGTGGAAATGTAAAATGGTACAACCACTTTGGAAATCAATTTGGCGCTTCCTTAAAAAGCTGGAAATAGAAGTGCCATACGATCCAGCTATCCTGCTCTTTTAAATATATCCGTCACACGAATAGATATATGCACACCCATGTTCACTGCAGCACTGTTCACAATAGCAAAAAGATGGAAACAACCTAGGTGCCCATCAACGGACGCATGGATAAACAAATTATGGTATATCCACACAGTGGAATACTACGCAACGATAAAGAACAACGATGAAGCTGTGAAGCATCTTATAATGTGGAGGAATCTGGAGGGCATTATTCTGAGTGAATTTAGTCAGTCACAGAAGGACAAATATTGTATAAGACCACTATTATAAGAACTCAAGAAAAGGTTTAAACACAGAAGACAACATTCCTTGATGGTTACGAGGGTGGGGAGGGAGGGTGAGGGTTATTCACTAACTAGATAGTAGATAAGAATTGTCTTAGGTCAAGGGAAGGACAGCACACACTACAGGGGAAGTCAGCACAACTGGACTAAACCAAAGGTAAGAAATTTCCTGAATACAAACACTTTGAGGGACAGAGTAGCAGGGGTAGGGGTCTGGGGACCATGCTTTCAGGGGACATCTACGTCAATTAGCATAACAAAGCTTTAAGAAAACGTCCTGCATCCTACTTTGGTGAGTGGCGTCTCAGGTCTTAAAAGCTTGCAAGCAGCCATCTAAGATGCATCAATTGGTCCCAACCACCTGGAGTAAAGGAGAATGAAGAACACCAAAGACACAAGGAAAGTATTAGCCCAAGAGACAGAAAGGGCCACATAAACCAGAGACTTCATCAGCCTGAGACCAGAACTAAATGGTTCCCGGCTACCACCAATGACCGCCCTGACAGGGAACACAACAGAGTCCCTGATGGAGCGGAAGAAAGGTGGGGTGCAGAACTCCAATTCTAGTGAGAAGACCTGACTTAATGGTCTGATTGAGACTGGAGGAACCCTGGAAATCATGTACCCTGGATTCTCTATCAGCCCAGAACTAAAACAATTTCCGAGGCCAACTCTTCAGACAGGATTGGACTGGACTGTGGGACATAAAGTGATACTGTGAGGAGTGTGCCTCTTAGCTCAAGTAGATACAAGACACTAAACGGGCAGCTTCTCTCCACAGGTGAGATGGGAAGGCAGAGAGGGTCAGGAGCTGATTGAATGGACATGGGGAATTGGGGGTGGAGAGGAGTGTGCCGTCACAGCATGGGGAGGGCAATTAGGGTCACATAACAATGTACGTATAAATTTTTGTATGGGAGACTAACCTGAAATGTAAACTTCATTTAAACTACAACAATTAAAAAAAATTATTAACGGCCTGTGTCAGACGAGCAGGCTGCGCTCAGGTGAGGTGACTTTACTGCAGAGACGCCGAACGGCGCGAGGGGCCCTGCCCAGCGAAGGCGTGGGGCGGCCAAGCGGACGGCGCGGGAGTTCTGCCGACTCGGCGACCCCGGCGGTGTCGGGTTCCCGCACAGTCAGGTGCCTCCGGCTGCAAGAGCCGTTATTTATGACTGGGTTGCGGGCGGCGGAGCGGTGGGAGGCCGCCCCAGAACCCCAGCGCGCAGGCGGAGACCGCCGCGCCACGGGAGGCCGTGCGTCTGCAAGGATCGCTCTCGCACGGTCGCGAGGCTCCCGCAGCGACTTCTCGCGAGGTTTCGGCGTCCCCCCCGTCCCCGTGGCTCCCGCTATGGCTGCGCTGCGGAGGCTTCTGTGGCCGCCGCCCCGGCTCCTACCTCCGCTCTCGCCTCACCAGCCCCTTCCTGGGCCTTGGGGGCTGCCTGCGGGGATAGCACCGAGCCCCACAGGCCGGCCCTTCTCCTGCCGGAAGGAGGACGAGGGGGCCGTGGCTGAGGCGGCGTGGAGGCGGCGGCGGCGGCGCTGGGGCGAGCTGAGCATCGCGGCGGCGGCCGGCGGGGGGCTGGTGGGCCTCGTGTGCTACCAGCTGTACGGGGACCCCCGGGCCGAGCCGGCGCCGGGACGCCCCTCTGAGAGCCCGGCGGGAGCGCCCGACGACCCGACCCGCGCCCGGGGGCTGCTCCCCATGCCGGTCGCGGCTGCCAAGGAGACGGTATGTGCGTGAGCGCGTGCGCGCACCGGGCCGGCCGCAGGTGACGCCCGAGGGGACGGCGCCTGGTGCCCCACCTGAGCGCGGGGGGAATGGTGGTTGTGTGACATCCGCGCAGGGTCACCGTGGGACCGGCCGTGGTCGCAGTGTGCGCTCTGCGGCGGCGGGTGGGGAGCCCCTGTGAGCGGGACCTTGTGCGCCTGGCAGCACCGGGTTCGTGTACCCAGGTGTTGGAGAAGCTATAGGTGGTGCTGTCATTGATGCGTCAGGACTTTGAGGGTCGCTGCAGGCACCACCTTTAAACCAAACCAAACCACCAGCAACAAAATCCTAAACAAACAAAAATCTGACTCTCAGAAGAATGTCCAGGGCTTGATGAGCAGAAAGCGAAGAGGGTTGCATAAGCGAGAGAAAGAAACCCCCCAGGCTGAGCAGGAGACAGCAAATAGTCTAGGAGGCCCAGTGCAGTAGAATGAGTTTGGAAACAGTGATTTGAGGTTGCAAAAGTGTCCCAAGATAGGAAATGCCAAAACTCTGTCGTCTCCTTGTCGTAGGTCAGAATGATTGAACATGTCACTTGGAACAGAAAAAAATCTGTTCAAAACGGATCTCCACCTCCTGCTCCCTTGAGAGGTTAGACGAGTGTGAAAAATTTAGATGAACGTAATATATAGAAGAGAGACAGCTATTTTGTTTTGAAATTTTCATGAAGTTTATTTAGCGTGTCTTCTTTCCCAGATATACAGTGGTGATCCTGTCAAAGTGGATAAATTTCTCTAGGTGGAGGTTGTCAGTGCGTTTAGGTCAGAGAATCTACGTTATGGACCTTCTAGCTGCAAATCACAAGCACGGAGCGTAAAGTACTTTTATACCAAACCAAAACAAACCAAACCAGCTGCCGTCAAGTCAATTCCAACTCATAGAGACCCTGTAGGACAGAGTAGAACTGCCCCATGGGGTTTCCAAGGAGCAGCTGGTGGTTTCGAACTGCCAGCTTTTGGGTTAGCAGCCTGAGCTCCACTTTTATACAATGTATACTTAAAATACTACTTACTGCCCCCGGCCTTTATCCTTCCCACCCCCCATACACACACTTTTGTGGCTTAAAACCCATTGCTGTCAAGTGGATTTCGATTCATGGCGATCCCATGTGTGTCAGAGTAGAACTGTGTGCTCCGTAAGGTTTTTAGTGGCAGATTTTTCAGCAATAGATGGCTAGACCTTTTCCCCCAGCTGCCCCTGGGTGGACTTGAAGTCCAGTGTGTCAACCATTTGCATGGCTTAGGAAGGAGAATAGCATCAGACGTGTGTCCAGATCAACCAGAGTTGATCGGGGAGCAGATTAGCAAGATAGGAAACATTAAAATAGTATTTTATTTTCTTCTTTTTTAAAATCAATTTTACTTTTGAAGATGAGAGACAGTATCTGGAGCATTTCCCAGAACCTCTCGCTGCCTGTTTCTTCATTTGGGAAGTGGGGCTGATGATGCCTTCCTCATAGGAAGTTCTGGGATTTAAATGAGTTAATACATTTAAAACAGAGGAGCACCTTTATTGACATCCTAGGGCTAGCATAACAAAATGCCACGAACTGGGTGGCTTTGAACAACGTAAATTTATTGGCTGGTAGTCCAAATTCAGCGTGTTGGCAGGGCCGTGATCTCTCCGCAGGCTCTAGGGGAAGACCCTTCCTTCCTGGCCTCTTCCAACTTCTGGTAGCCCC
Source organism: Trichechus manatus latirostris (assembly GCF_000243295.1). Lineage (NCBI taxonomy): Eukaryota > Metazoa > Chordata > Mammalia > Sirenia > Trichechidae > Trichechus > Trichechus manatus. Next base: position 5,554,041 of record NW_004444035.1, on the reverse strand, counting down.
GTGTGTTGACTTGGAGCTGCAGCATAGTTCTCGCCTCTTTGTCTGTCTCTTCTCCTTGTAAGGATGTCACTCAGATTAGATTAGGACTCGCTCTACTTCACAAGACCTCATGCTAACGGATAACATCTTCAAAGAGCCTGTTTCAGCCAAGGTCATGTTCACAGGGGTTAGGACTTGAGCAGCTTTTCCGGGGACACAGTTCAATCCATAACAGTACTCCTGACATGTAGGCAGCATTCAGTAGATTTTAGGTTTATTTTATTTAAAGCCATTGCTGTCAAGTCCATTCCAACTCATAGCAACCCTATAGGATAGAGTAGAACTACCCCATAGGGTTTCCAAGGCTGTAAATCTTTACAGAAGCAGACTGCCACATCTTTCTCCCACGGAGTGGCTGATGGGTTCGAACCACCGACCTTTCAGTTAGCAGCTGACCACTTAACCTCTGTGCCACCAGAGCTCCTTAGTAAATTATTTATTTGCTTATATTATTATTGCTTGGTTTTTTATAAAAATCTCTTGTCAGATAATACTAAAGTCGCTGTCTTATCCTTCCCAAGTCTCAGTTTTACATTCCGATTGTTACTCCTTTTGTATGCAATCTTTTCTCCCCCCCCTGAAAGCTTTTATGATCTCTTTATCCTGGGTATTTGAAAATTTCACAACAATGAGCCTTGCTATCAGCAGTTTTTCCTTTCTTGTATTAGGCACTTGAGGGTCCTTTCAGTATGAAAGTTCACATCTAAACGTTCTGTGTAATTTTTTTATATTGTTTCTTTGACAATTTCCTCTTCCCCATTTTCTCTGTTCTCTTTTTTCTGGAACTTACCAGTTTGAAATTAAACCTCTTGGCAGATCCTGTCATTTTCTAATCTTTCTGATATTCCAGTTCTTTTGTCTTTTTGGTTCCTTAATTGTTTTTATGGGCGATAATCTCCTCTTTATCTTCCAACTCTCCTGAATTTTTAATTTCAGCTATCCTAGTGCTTTAAAGAGCTATTTTCATCCTCTGATGTTGGTGTGTTTCAACATTCTGTTTTGTTTCATGGCTGCTATGTATATGCTACATACGTGGGGCAGTTCTACTCCGTCCTGGGGGGTCGCTGTGAGTTGGCTGCTATGTATACACTACGTACATGGGGCAGTTCTACTCCGTC
>NW_004444035.1:5505770-5552539 GCF_000243295.1 Trichechus manatus latirostris | reverse complement strand
TACGTACGTGGGGCAGTTCTACTCTGTCCTGTGGGGTCTCTGTGAGTTGGCTGCTATGTATATGCTACGTACGTGGGGCAGTTCTACTCTGTCCTATGGGGTCGCTGTGAGTTGGCTGCTATGTATATGCTACGTACGTGGGGCAGTTCTTCTCTGTCCTTTAGGGTCGCTATGAGTTGGCTGCTATGTATATACTGTGTACATGGGGCACTTCTACTCTGTCGTATAGGGTCTCTATGAGTTGGCCGCTATTTATATACTACGTATATGGGGTAGTTCTACTCTGTCCTATAGGGTCGCTATGAGTTGGTTTCTATTTATATACTATGTCTGTGGGGCAGTTCTACTCTCTTCTATAGGGTCGCTATAAGTTGGAATCGACTCGATGGCAATGGGTTTTTTTTTATATATATATTCTTTTGGAGTCTCTGGGTTTGAGTTTCGTTTTTGCATATTTGAGAGAGGAGCCCTGGTGGCTCAATGGGTAAGTGCTCAGCTGCTAACTGAAAGGTTGGTGGTTTGAACGCACCTTTCTCTGTGTGGGAGAAGAGACCTGGCAGTCTGCTCCCGTAAAAATCACAGCCTGGGAAGCCCTACGGGGCGGGTCTACTCTGTCCTATAGGGCTGTGAGTCGGCATTGACTCAGCGGCACACAGCACCACCGTATTTGAGAGCTGCTTAGAAGCTCTTGGTACACAAGCATGGCTTAATGTTCATTTGGTGATTGGGCTCTTCATTCGAATGGCATCCAGAAGTCGGTATTTTATAGGCCTTTTTCTCTAGTGCACTGGGCTTCTCCCAAGAATGGCAGAGGTGGGAGGAGCAGTAATCTTTTGGCTGCAGGTACACACATGTGTGTGCGAGCTTGTGTGCTAAGGGGTAGCTGATGATATGCTTATGTATGGCTGACTGATCCTCTCATTTCAGCCCCAGCTCCTACTCTGCCTCCATAACTCCTTGTCTTTTCAAGTCCTTAGCCTTTCTGGGGTTCTGTTGGCACATTAGCTTACTTCCATTGGGTCTCCTCCTCCTCCACAGCACCCAGGTAGTGGCTCTTTCCCTAACTCCACTACTGCTCTTCCATCTCTTCCATTTTATAAAAATATGATGAATTCTCTTATGTGTTTTTCTCTCTCCTCTTTTTCTTAAGCCTTGTGTGTTTACACCTTTTTTTCTTTACTGTGGTTTTAATGTGGTTAGGGGAGGAAGGAAGGAGCCCTGGTGGTGCAGTGGTGAAGCCCTCAGCTGCTAACTGAAAGGTCACTGGTTCGAACCCACCAGTCTTTCCTCAGGAGAAAGATGTGGCAGTCTGCTTCCATAAACATTACAGCGTAGGAAACCTTTTGAGACAGTTCTACTCTGTCCTATAGGGTTACTATGAGCCAGAATTGACTCGGCAGTGGGTTTTTTTTTTTTTTTTTTTGTTAGGAGAGGAAAAGGTTGAAAGATACTCATGGGGTCAGTCTGCCATATCAGAAATGTTACTTTAAATCTATGCTACTGCTTCATTTATCATGCTTATTTGATTTTCCGGAAATGGTGTAAATGATTCCTTTTGATGTTTAAAACTACAGCTAAGAACTTTTGATTTTTAAAGCCTCTTTAGACAGCATATTATACTGAACATAAGCCTGGCATATAAATTAGGCTATAGGAGCTATAAGAATAATTCAGGAGTGATAAGCAGTAAACCGAAATAAATATATTTCTGTTACAATAGCCTTGAAGAGTCTTGTTCTTGTAAAGACGTTCGCTCTCAGTTTTCTCCCGAAGGCCTTCCTTCCCAACTCCATGGATTTGTTAAAATGCCTCTGCTTACCCTGTCTTCCCAGTTAATGGCTTTTTAAATGATTGTTAGTTTGTCTCTCCTCTCTGCTTGTGTTAGCCCTTTAAGGAGAGGCACTGCGGTGGTTGGTCTTAGTCACTTTTGCATCTTCATTGCATGGTACGGGGCCTAGCCCTAGTTTTGGGAAAAAAGAAGAGTTCCATCAAGTCAGTTCCGACTCACAGCGACCCTGTAGGACAGAGTAGAACTGCCCCACAGGGTTTCCAAGGAGCAGCTGATGAATTCGAACTGCTGGCATTTTGGGTAGCAGCCAAGCTCTTAACCACTATACCACCAGGGCTCCAAAAAACCCATTGCCATCGAGTTGATTCCGACTCATAGCAGCCCTATAGGACAAAGTAGAATATTTATTGAATGAATAAGCCCGGGCTTACTTGCATGGGGCATACGTGTTGAAATGGCACAACCACATTCTGTGAGAATTAATGGTTTAACGTTTTGTTCAGTTAAAGGAGTTATAGCATTAGAATTGGGAAAACTTCAGTCAAGGTCAAAATTCCAGGGAGAACAAGTCATGTGACAGACACTGTATTTATTTTAATTGTGCAAGTTTGCTTGCCAGAAATTTTCAGTACACCATTGCCTTGAACTTTATTAATATTGTAAGGAAATGTTGACAGTTCTATTTAGAACCTTACAGTTTTAGCTGTAAAGCATTACTTCAATTTCTGGAAAAACATTGTATTCTAGGATTGCCTTCTTGTTACAGGTCCAAGAAAAAAAACATTAGATAGCTTAATAAACTTTAACCCAGTGTATTAATACCTAGAACATGTCATCTAATTGGAGTTACTCATTTTAAGAAGCTTCAAGCCAACTTAAAACAACTTAGTTCAAAGTTTTACTCTAGAGTAGAAAATGCATTAGAACAGTATGTCTATCTCTTTTGTATCTTCATAGACATTTTTAAGTTTCTTTTACCAGATGTCTTTTTCCAACCTCATTTTTCTATACCTCTTTTTAAGGCAGCATATCTTGAGATGTGAGGTTATACTTATTCTTTTCCAGAATATTGAAGAATTTGCCAAATATGTAAATGGGGAAAGTCCTGCTTTTTTAAATGGTGAGGGAAGTCATGTAGATTGAAACTGAAGATAACTTAATTCTTTGTAGATAAAATTGTGTAGTAAGCTAAACTAGGCAGTAACGTCTTTTGGGTTCCTGCATCACTCTGCGACAAGTAAGTCTACCAGATTTTATCCACATGGCCTGACCCTCTTTAGAAATAGAGTCACACACAACAATTTGAGTGTAGAGTTTTTCCTAAGTAAATCACAGAGTAAAATTTGGGTGAATTTGAAAACAAATATTTTCTCTTTCCAGTTATATCAAACCTGGGCTTGTGACAGTACATGCACCTTTTGTGAGGGTTGAAATGAAAGCTAGTTACATTTTGTGGGTGTCCTTTTATTCAAATTCACATTGAGAATCAGGACATGAAACTGTCACTATCCTGAACTTAAAAAGAAATCCTTATCTGTAACTCTCTTCCAAGACTTGGAAATTGTCAAATACTGCACAGCAGTCAGTTTGAATAAATGTGTATAACATTTTTGTTTTGTTTTGTTTTCTTGGTCTATGTACTCTCACCTTAAAAAATAACATTAAAGACATTGAATTGTATTTTGAGTTGGAATTCAGGTGGATAGTATTTGCGTTTATTGTGACTTCCTAACTGGTTCTCACATACAACTTTGTTCATACATTTTGATCTAGACTGTTCATGAGTACTAAGTAAAGTGTAGCTACCCTCTTATATATCGAATATATAATTTATCTGTAATAGTTTTTGAGAAATGGTTGCAGTCTTCTACCTAAAGTTTAAAAAAGACATTTGAGATCATTTACACAATTATATTAACCTTAGAATTTTTAAGCTTCTTTGAAGGTTTTTTTTCATCCTCCACTTTACAGCACATAAAACCTTCTATCTCATGAGACCTAGAAATAAATTTTCATTATTTTTAATATTGCATTCCTTTAGAAATCTTGCTTTCATGAAATCATCTTATCCATACAAATTTTACATGACTTTATAGAGGTCAGCCTGCTGGGTTCTGTTGTCTTTGTGAAACAGGAAGTGACATCATCTTCTAAGAGCAAGATGATAAAAATTCGTGGATCATCTGTGAAAGATTTGTGGAGAATGGAGGATTGAAGTAGCCAGTATAAAAACCTAGAAAACCATGAGACTTTTGAATTTTCCAGTTGTCTTAGTCATCTAGTGCTGCTTTGCAGAAATACCGCAAGTGAATGGCTTTAACTAAGAGAAATGTATTTCCTCACAGTAAAGTAGGCTAAAGTCCAAATTCAGGGTGTCAGCTCCAGGGGAAGGCTTCTTTCTCTGTCAGCCTTTTCATCAGTCTTTCCCTGGAGTAGGGAGCTTCTCCGCACAGGGTCCCCGGCTCCAAAGGATGCTGTCTTCTCCTGGCACTGTTTTCTTGGTGGTATGAGGTCCCCCTGTCTCTCTGCTCACTTCTCTCTTTTATACCTCTAAATAGATTGCCTGAAGACACAATCCAGTCTTGTAGATTGAGTCCTGCCTCACTAACACAAATGCCGCCCATCCTCCCTGATTAACATCATAGAGGCAGGATTTACAACATATAGGAAAATCACACAATACCTGGAATCATGGCCCAGCCAAACTGATACACACACATTTTTGGGGGGACATAATTCAATCCATAATACCAGTGTTTTATGTTTGCAAGGTTAAATATGAGTTTTTAAATGATAAAATGAATTTTTAACTTGCCCATGAAATACAGTTTTTCAATGAATATTTTTATATGGTTACAACTTTTGCCATTTTAATATTTAAATTGTTTATAGTATTCCTTTTTTGGAGATGTATAAACCTTAGCAATCTGATCTAATTAGTACTTTTTTACTCATGATGTAATATTTAACTTACATAGAAAATGTCCCAAACTCATAAAACACACATTTTACTCTTTAAACTTGATAAGCAAGTTTAAAGTGGAGAATGTCGTTCTCACTGACCTCCTGTTATTGTTGTACCAAACACTGAAAATTTGAGTAACTTTATTTTGTGCAATGTAAACACTTTTGTGATGGAACAAATGTGTTTTAAAAAATCAGACACACTCTATTTATAGCATTATCTATGTAGCATTAAAGAAAACACCTAGTCATTTGTGTGCTAAACAGGATTTCCTAGATGTATTATTTTCTTCCCCTTCTCTGTAAGTAAACCTTTGCCTTTCTCCTTTCTCGTGTGTTGGCTTGTTGGGTAAGTTAAGTAAGTAAACCGTTACCCTTTTATTCTCTCATGTATTGGCATGTTAGGTAAGTTAAGTAAAATGTGAAACTTTCGTGTTCTGTGATTTAATTGGCTAGCATAGAAAATATTTGCTCATTAGAGTTATTTTTGCAAATTAGAAAATTGTCTTCTTTTTCCCCATTTACTAAATTGCCCTTTAACCATTTTAATACTCAACTGTATCTCTACAATTTAAAATAAAGAAGTATATATAAAAGGAATTTCAAATTATTCCATTTTTTCTGTGTTCTGTTAAGGAGGATATCTATCCAGTTGATACACGAGTATTGACTAAGTGAGGTATTTGGACTAACCCTTCCCCTGGAAGAGATATATTTGATGGTGCAAACTGCTTGCAATAATTCAAAGTGAATTTGTCCTAACCGCCTTCTCTTCACATTAGAAAACTACAGAGAGCTACAAGTGGTCCTCGTAGGTTATGTCCAATTTAAGCTAGTTGCCAGGCTGTTGAAATTCATTCTGTTCAAATAGGATCATCTAAACTTCTTCCAACCACTTTAAATTTACTCATCTGAAATGGGGTGTGATTTGTAATTCTCCATACACGTACGTGTGTGCGTTCACCCATTGCCCCAGGAGATTAAGAAAGAGTCTGAGATATTAACACCAAGCTTAATGACAGGTCATAAGGACAATAATAGGCAGATTTTGGACTAGAGTTTGTGGTAAATGGAGATCATGTTACCTGAAATTTACCTCCTTTCTTGATTCAATCTTTATTGTTACATGGCTCCCTACAGACTGCTTTCTAGTCAAGTAAGTGGGTCACATTGGGACTTTATGTTCTCATTGCAAAGAACACGTTCTTAGTGAATTTTTGGTCCAGTCCTGAGTAGATATGCTATCACATATTCTATCATGTTCTCCTCTGATCTGCCAGCCTTGGTGATTAAAACCAAAACCCACTTCTGTCGAGTCGATTCCAACTCATAGCGACCCTATAGGGTTTCCAAGGCTGTACATCTTTATGGAAGCAGACTGCTACATCTCTCTCCTGTAAGGTGGCTGATGGATTCGAACTGCCAACCTTCCAGTTAGCAGCCGATCTCTTTAACCACTGCGACACCAGGGCGCCTGACCATAAAAGGCAGGTGAAAGTTTTAAGTCTTTTATAACATAGACTTAACAAATAAAAGTCAAAACATCCTATTTGAGAAGTAAGTTTAAAATCTATTCTACATACTTTGTGAGCCAAAGATGCAAATACTGGGTGCTATTGTAAACTAAATAGTATACTATCAAAAAGTATAGATATAAATCACCAAATAATTTAAAACTAGAATTTTATTCTGAGTTATTATAGTCATTTTAAAATTTTTGTATAACTTTAGGCAAGTAGGGACATTTGTCAAGGTTCCTGCCATTTGCTAGCAAATTATAGAAGAACAGCACTTTGTGTCTTTGTCTTCTCCTCATGCCCCTCACCCATCAGAATTTGGAACATGGCTAAAGCCATAGATTAGACTGAACATTGATTGTTAGTAGAATGGTGAAAACTGGAAGGATATGAGGAAGCGAACACTAGAGAGGGATTGTCTGAATACCAGGGCCCATCTGATTATAGACGAGTAGAAGTTACTCAGGTAGTAGGGGTGTATTGTTTCATTATAGGCTGATAGAGGAATTCTAGAAATACGCCTCCCCCATATTTGATGATATGTTTTATCTTTGAATCTGCAGAAAAATGGCATTCTTTAACAGTACTGTGTAATTTAAGTAGGAGTCTCTGGGAGGCACAAATGGTTAAGCACTGGACTACTAGCTGAAAGACTGATGGTTCAAACCCACCCAGAGGCACCTCGGAAGACAGCCCTGGCGATTGGCTTCATAAAGGTCACAGCCTGCACACATTGGGTTTTCATGGGCTAGAATGGACTAGACAGCAACTAACAACAACGTAATTCAAGTATCAGCAGCTGTGTTTTCCTAATTGTAGGCCAGCAGAGTTGCTCCTTTGAGAGTTTAATTTCTTTGAAAGAACAAGGCACCAGGGAAGAGAAAGAGAGGTCATGGGTATCTAACCTAGAAAAATAGGTAAAGAGACTATGGTGTAACTACTGAGCCACTCACAACACTACATCCTAGTCCAAAAGTAATTTTGTTCTTCATATAATTGTTTAGCTTATACTTTGGAAAATTAGAGACTTCCTCTTTCCTTTCCCTGATGTACGCCCCTGCAACAACTTCTTGCCCATTTCTATTTGACTGCTGTCTGCAACAGCTTCAGTCTCAGAAATTCAAGAGATTATGGAAATAGTATGGATTGAAATAAGTGAAAGCAAGATGCAATTAAGAGAGCAGTTGACTTGGAGTTAGGAGAACCAAGTCAAGATAATGACTGCCTTTATTTACCTGTGCTCATTCTGTTGAGCATTATGGTATGTTGGACACCAAACTAAGTGTTGAGTCTGCGTAGTTGAAATGAGACATGATCCCTATCCTCAGGGAGTTTGTATTCTGTAATCTTGGTCACATTACCTTATTTCTGGACCTTAGAAAAAGTTGAACTGGATGACTGCCAAATCATTTTAATTAAAAATGACTTAAACAGTAAGGAATTTATTACTTCACATAAGACGTCTGAAGGGTTGGTTATTTCATTGGTACAGTGATGACCTCTAGGAACCAGATGCTTTCCATCTTTCTGCCCTACTGTGTCAGCAGGGTCTGCCCTCATGTTGGTATGGTGCTTGCAGCAGTGCCAGATGTCACCTACAGGTACAGTGATACTCAGCAAGAGAGAAGGACATTTTATCCCAGATGTCTCCTTTTATTTGGGTGGTAAACATTTGCCATAACTCCCTCTCAAGCCCAGTGGGGTGCTGTTTGATACCATGGATCAGTATTGGGCCATATGCTTGTTCATGAACAATTTATGTCAAGGGGAATGAGACCACCATGATTGGTCTACTCCCTAGAGCTTGGACGGAGGTAACTCTGAGCACGTGGGAGGGTGAAGTCAAAGAAAATTGGGGCTCTGCTGCTAAAAAAGAAAGAGTAGGTGTAATAATGGCTTAGGGGAGGTGTCTAACCTTCTCCAACCCCATAAGGGGGAAGGAGAACCAAGGTAAACAGCCCAAGGCTGATTCCCATGAGGCAGAGGGCACAGATACCTCCTCTGTCCACCATCTTTACTAATTCTGACACAAACCATCCCTCCCACTGCACTCTCTACTGGGTTCGATAATTCACTGCAATGGCCACACAGAACTCAAACCATACTGACAATTATGGGGTTTATTAGGGAAGTAAGAGTTACAATTCAGGCTTAAGAACACTCAGGATACAGTTCTTCCATTAGGATAGCCTCTCCCCGTCCATGCTTGCAGGCACGCCTCTCCCTGGCCCTCAGTCTCTGCCCAGAGGCACTCAGCTTTCTCTCTCCATGGGCTGGGAAGCCCACCACGCCTACTCCTGCTGCTGATCTTTCTTTCCTTGATGGTGGACTCCTCCTCTCTGCTCTGGAATTGGCTCTCTTTTAAGGCAAAATTGCCAATCCCATTGGGAGGCCACAATTACCCTATCACACAATCACCTGGGTGGGAGTTACAAGCCCAAGGCTAGAAAGGACACACACAAAAGCAATTAATTTCACTGCTGCAGGGAATGTTACTGGGTAGCAACAAAAGTGTCTGAGTCACACCTTCTCCCCCCAAATTTTGTAGATTCCCTTGTTACAGAAAATACACTTTGAGCGTCTGCTGACTGTGACAGTACGTGTTAGCAAAAGCATTGTATAGATGAGTAACTTGTTTTTATGCATAGGTTAGTTAGAAAGCTAGACATAAAAATCCCTTCCACTGGGACTCACTGGAGCTTTCCTCACTCAATCCATTCCAGGTAGAGTCGTATCGAATCAGTAAGATTAAACATCTAATTCTTTTCCGAACAGAGGGCCTGTATACTTCTGAGCAAAGAGTGACTGTTTTTCAGGTTCACATATAGTTAATCTGATTATGATGCATTCAGTAGGGTAAATCAGACAATTTTATGAACAGAGTGGACAGAACTGTTTTTTTTTTTTCCTTAAACAATGTGTTTTTGGTGAAGGTTTACACAGCAGTTTAGGTTCCCATTCAACAATTTCTACATAAGTTGTTCAGTGACATTGGTTACATTCTTCACAATGAGTACTGTTTTATATTTTATTAATAAAGAAAAACAAAATACAAACCTAAAGAGTAGTGTATAAAAAATAATATTCAGGTGCAGATAGTAGAGACCTAGAATACACAAGGGATTAAACATAAAAGAAGTCCCAAGATAGGACATCTAGAACTAAGTCGTCAGATTAGGGATTCAGACTCGTTTTATCTTACTGCTCCACCATTCTTATGCCTGGCTGTCTTCTCAAGAACAGTTTCTGGTCCATCTGTTAGAACTCATGCCGTTACATCGTCCTTACAGCATAGAAGAAGAAATAGAATGGTGAAAAGGCTATCTCTTGTAGCTGAGCTAGCAGCTCTTAAATTGTCTCCCAGGAAGTCTCAAAGACTTTTATTTACATGTCACCACTCACAACTAGTCAAATGGCCCTATCTAACTGCAAGGAAGCCTGGCAAATGTAATGTTTATTTTGTGTGGCAGTGTGCCTAGCTAAAAATCAGGATTTTGTTTCTAAGGTAAAAATGGTGAATGCATAATGAGCCATTTATCACTCTCTGTTAGGTGAAGTAGCTTGTTTGGGAAAATGGTTTTTAATTGAAAATACTGTACTCATAAGTAAATAACAGAATAGCCATTCAATAAAATAAATAGCTTAGACTTCAGGCTCTAATAATACAGCATACTACGTGTTATAAAAATCTTTTTAAAGTTCTTTTTAAATATCACATTTATTAGAAATTAAGAGAGATTGTTGGGCAAGAATGAAGAAGGAACTAATGACTAGATCAGTGTGAGGGTAGTAGCTTACTTGGGGAAGAAGTGGGGTTGTCATTTGTGGAATTCTAGGGACTTGGATATTAATGATCATGTGGGAATAGGAGACAAAACCTTGAGAAGTTGGAACTGAGTCACCACGTATCTTAAGCTGGAATCCTCATCAAAAGGATGGGCTAGAAAAAATCCCCCATCACCCCAGGTTGATGACAAGGAAACTTGAAGATCCTCTGTTTAGGCTCCAGGTGGAAAAAGGACTCTACTGACAATGCGTAAACATGGTCCCACACCCCCTTCATGTGGGTTCAGAGTTAGAATTTATATTAGCTAAGCAGAGAAATAGCCTGAGGTACCTGACAGAAAGAAATGTAACTTTTCTAGAGGGAAATGCCCATAACATCGACTGTATGTAATTCTTAAAGGTAAGATCTAGCTGAGGATGCCAAAATTTTAAAAAATACATGAAGTTCCATGAAAAAGAGTCAGCAAACTAAATGATTAGACTCCCAACAACTTTGATGATAGGACAGTATGATGGTGGTGCAGTGGTTAAGAGCTCGGCTGCTAACCAAAAGGTTGGCGGTTTGAATCGACAAGCTGCTCCTTGGAAACCCTGTGGGGCAGTTCTACTCTGTCCTATAAGGTCACTGTGAGTTGGAATCGACTCAACGACAGCGGGTTTATAAATTAAGTATATTCAGAATTATTAAAGACATAATGGAAACTCAGTGGGAAAAACAATAGGCACATTTCAATAAAGAATCAAATAGAACTGCTAGAAGTATAAAATAGAGGAAAAACTCAATGGTTACATTGAACAGTATGTATGTGGTGTCTTGAATTATTTAATACAGCCCTTCTAGCCATAGTCTTTGTAACTCCCACCAAATGACTGGATGGGACTGTGCCAAGTGAGTTAATTGTGGCCTACCAAGGGGATTCAATAGCTTGCTAACAACGTAAGTAAGGTCCATGGCACCCTTGTGCAGGTGAGACCACGTAAATAAGATGTATGGAACCCTATTGAGGGGATTGGTCAGATTTACCATCCTGCTAGGCTTAAAGGGAGACACGGAGAGAGAGAGGGAAAACTGTAACATGGAAGACAGCAGTAACAAGAGTTATAGCAGCACAAGATGGCGGGAAGCAGGAGATGGGTGCGAGGCCGCAGCAAAGCCCCAGCAGGGCCCAGTGGCAGAAGGCAAAAAGAAACTGTCGTGATTAACTGTTTCCTGAGTTGTTCCTGTTACTTCCAAGTTGATCCCGATCCTAAGTTGTATCCCAGTTACTTCCCTAATAAACCACTTAACTGTAGGTATGGTTCATGAGTTCTGTGAGATGTTGCAGCGAATTACTGAACCCAGAGAGGAGAGGGGAAATAGTTGATGATAGAGTGGTACAGCAGTTTGGAAAAGATGGACGTTTGGGACATCTTTAACCTCTTTCTCATAGGAACCAGCTTTGTGCTAATCCTTATAAAAGAAATCATTCATTTAGTTGGTGTCAGAATTGTTGGGTTCTCTACAATAGCCCAGACTCACTGGAATATGTGGTTTTGGGAAAAAGGGGATAAACGGGAGAACGAGAAACCTTTGGTTTCTGGATGGGATAAAAAACACCCATGGATTGAAGCAGCTGTTATGTTGCAGTCAGTTACTCAAGGCAAGAGTTATTCATGGGAAGTAGGAGTGGTGGCTCTAACTCCTGAGGAATTGTCTAGTTAGATGCGTAAGGAAATACAGAGTGATAAGGAAAGGGTGAGACATACAGTTCCTTGGTTGCTGTTATCCGTAATAGCTGCAGTGGTGGGTCGGGGGCGGGGAGAGAATGCAGGGACGGATTGTAGCACTGAACCAAGCCCAGATCCGCCCAGTCATAGGTATGGCCACCAGTCTCAGGGCCAACTCGGAAAGAAAAATTGTGTTGAAACAATAGGAAGTACCCCTATGACCGCTGACACCAAGAAGGTAGTCCGAGAGGGGAGAGGGCAAAACCAAGAAACTGTTGAAACCAGGGTGAAAGTGTAAAGCAGTAACTTCAATTTGTAGCTTGGTATCGTCAGCTTCCTGAGGAACCGTTACTAAAATGGATTGTGAGAGCAGCTAATTTAGGGGCAGTGTCTTTAGTTTTGATTGCTGCAGCATGGAAGAGTATGTTTGGGTTGATGCAAGACCCATAACTCACTGTGGAACAGTCACAAATGATGATACGAGATCCAACTATGCAGCAGATTAACTGGGAGGGGGTGGCCAGCCTGGTGGACTGGAGAGAATTTGCAATGAGATTTGTTTACCCTGAGAAGGGAAACTGCACCTCACCCCCTCTAAATAGTCAATGGAACACTCCAGAGGAACCAGCTGATGTGCTGCTTATGCAAGCTATGCTGGAATGGCTTTATGGTGATCATGATACTCATCCAAAGTATGCCCCTTACACAGGTCATGGTAGATACGGTAATCAGGTGAGCTCTTTCTACATGGGCAGCCCATGTAACCTCCCCACTGTGAAACAAAGCAACAATCCGAGAAGCCTTATTGGATTTGTTGGGACAGATCCCTGCATGGGTTTTACAGATGCAGGAAACATAAGGGTGATTCATAGGAGAATGGAAAGAGGCAATGAGGAAAGAACTTATCCCAGCAGGACAGAGTTTTTTAAATGGTTACTAAGAAATGGGATGGATATAGCAGACATTGATGGAGTTGAGACAAAGGTTCTAATGCAGAAGTACAGGAGGTTGCGTGGACCAATGGAAACTCCTGCTGGTCCCCTAATGTTAAAGAGGCCTAAACAAGTTTGTTATATTCACCCCAGTCAGGAGGAATTTAATGATGGAAAGTGTCACCTGCGACCATTTGAAGCAGAGGCTCAGCTTGTTGATCAAGATAAGGATTGGTGAGGGGGCCAGGGTCTTCTAGTCCAGCCCCCAGCGGGGGACCCAAGGCCATATGCACACGTATGGGTGAAATGGCCTGGGGATGGGGGTGGGGAAGAGACCAACGTACTGTAATCCTAAAACCTGTCAATAAAATCTTGAAGGGGCCTAAGCTTAGACTGAGGGGTATGGATATGCACCAGTTGATGGGACAAAGGTGAAAGTTTGGATGAGAATTAGAAGATTAAACAGATCTTATATCAAGTAGTTGCATCTCCCTTACCTGAATGTATTGTTTGTATGGATATTATGTCTAATTCGGGAACACTCCCTCCACCTGATATTGAAAACTGAGGGTCTGTAAGTCTGCCTCTAGGCCATTATTGATCGGGCGTGCTAAACGGGAACCATTAGTATTGCCTGAACCCACTCAGGTTGTTAATTTGAAACAGCGTAGGACACCTGGTGGACGAAAAGAGATTATTGCTTTGATTAAAGACATGGTGAAGTCTAGAGTGTTGGTGCCAACAAATTCTCTGTATAACAGCCCTGTATAGATGGCTCATGGAGGCTGACAGTAGACTATTGAGGCCCAAATAAAGTAGTGCCACCTCTGGCTTCACCTGTTCCAGACATGGTATCAGCGGTGCAGAAAATACAGCAGGCTAAAGGAAACTGGTACTCAGTGATTGACCTTACAAATGCCTTTTTCTCAATCCCAATCTCAGAAAAGAACCAGCCTCAGTTTGATTTCACGTGAGAATGATCCCAATTTACTTTCACTGTATTGCCACAGAATTACTTGAATTCACGAATTTACTGTCATAGTTTGGTTAGAAGAGACTTGGACTTGGTACAGATCTCAAGTGTAATGAAACATTATGTTGATGATATTATGTTAATATCAAACATTGAAGAACAGGCTAGGGCTGATTTGAATACAGTGGTGGCCCACATGACCAACAGAGGCTGGTTAATAAATCCAGCAAAAATCCAGGGCCCTGTCCAAGCAGTGAAATTCTTGGGAATAACTCAGGCAGGAGCCATCTGTGACATTCCATAGGCAACCAAGAATGAGTTGCTGTCGCTGCCTACCCCAAAGACTAAGCAGGAGGCCCAACATTTGGTTGGTCTGTTTGGATTTTGGAGAATGCATATTCCACTTCTGGGAATATTGCTGGCTCCCATCCATAAAACCACTCAGAAGAAAACTGCATTCGAATGGGTGCCAGAGCAACAGCAGACTATGTCTGAATTACAGAAAGCAGTCTCACTCCCGCTGCCTTTAGACCCTTAATGATCCACATTCAGACATGATTTTGAAGGTGTCTGCCACAGGTGCTTACGCAGACTAGAGTTTATGGCAAAAACCTGAGAACGCTGACCTAGAGCAACCATTGGGATTCTGGACTAGAAAATTTCCAGATGCTACAAGCACGATACACGTCATTTGAAAGGCAGTTACTACTCACCTGCTATTGGGCATTGATTGAGACTGCCTCAATGACAGAAGGACATAAAATCATCATGAAACCAGAAATACCCATAATGTCTTGGGTGATGTCAGAGAAACTCTCTAATAAGGAAGGCACTGCCCAAAGTAGTTCCATAATAAAATGGAAATGGTTCATATAAGAACAAGCTACTGGGAGAATGCAGGGAGAATGCACCATATCCACAAGCAAGTAGCCTCTTTTCCTATAGGCCCTACCCTGAAACTACCTGAGAAGTTGCCAAAGCCCATTGCTACATGGACAATGCCCTATGAACAACTTCCTGCTGACCAGCAGAAGACTGCTTGATTCATGGATGGCAGGTCCAGACAACATCTGATATGGAAAGCTGCTGTGTTAAGACCAGCAGATGGAAAGACCCTGATTGAAGAAGGTAAGAACAGGTCACCTCAAATGGGCTGAACTGGATGCTGTCTTTCTAGCCATGATACAAGAATTGGGCAAGGTGAGAGCCTGTATGTTTGGATTTTTACTGATTCATGGGCAGTGGCTAATGGCCTGGCTATATGGTCAGGCAAATGGGTAATGGAAAATTGGACTGTTAAGGGGATACCCACATAGGGCATGGACCTATGGAAAGCACTCTGGGAATTTAGAGGGCGTATTAGAGTAGGACATGTCAGTGCCCGTCAGAAGAACCCCCTTCCTGGATTGGAAGGCGATTGGAATCAGTAAGTGGACCTGTTGGTACGCTCACTTGAGGTAGCCAATTGGGTCCATGAAATAAGCAGAGATGGGGGTGCTGCAGCAATGCAGGGATGGGCCGAATCTAGACACATCCCTCTTACATCCTCTGAGGCACAAAATGCCAGTAAGGACTGCTCTGTCTGCCAGCAAGAAAGACAGAGGTTGCAGATGTCTGTGGGGCAGATTCCCCAGGGGGAAGGCCCTGCACACAGCTGGAAAATTGATTATATTGGACCAATGATGGCTGTGGCCCCAGGTGGCTACAGATGGGTCCTCACAGGAATAGATCCTTACTCTGGACTGGGCTTTGCTTATGCCATGACAGATGCAAATGCCAAAAACACCATTAAGGGATTGGAATAAAAGATACTAAACCAATTTGGGCCACCAAGTTACATTTCATCAGACCAAGGAACACACTTTACAGCCCATAGGGTGCAGCAGTGGGCCAGGAAGCGTCATATTAAATGGACGTACCATGTTGCATACCACCCTCAGAGTAATGATTTGGTAGATAATTGGAATGGGTAAGTGAAACATTTGTTATCTGAAGTGGGTAGGGGAGGAGATAAAGGCATGAAGGGCTGACTCACATGCCTTCATGAGTGTGCACCCACAGTCAGCATGAGGGGGGCAAAGGGAGGATCACCAGTGGACCATTCCCTACGCTTCTCTGGGGATCTGTGGAAGAGGTGTTGAGGGGGACGCTGGTACCACTGTACAGTTCTTCTCCACATCACCTAAAATTGCTTTTTTCCTGTCAGATGCTGTGATCCAAGAACTAGGGATGCAGCTGCAGGTGCCAGAAGCAGGGGTGATCCCTAAGCAAGAGACTATAACTCTACCCCTGAACCTGTATGCCAGAATTCCCAAGGGCCTGATGGGATGGATTGTACTTTTCCCCCATCTTGTAAAATTGGGGTTCACAGTGAACACTGCCATACTGCCTAGCGGTGGAGATAGCCTGCTGGTACCTACGTAACCCTACCCAACATGAATGGGAGTGGACTGAGAGGGAGGCACTGGATAGACTGGGCTTGCCGCCAGCAATCTGGACTGGCACAGCAGCTGAATCTGATGTCCCGTCCCAAGGTTGAAAAGTTGGGATAAAAATGACAAATGGAAGGAAGGAGAAATGATATAGCGGAAGGTAAGGGAATGAATAAATGGGTTATGCAGCAGGGGAAATCTAACATTATGCTGATACCTTGAGACAGACTCAGAGCAAGGGAATAATTTTCTCTCAGTTAAATTTTATCAGAAGCCAGAGAGGGTGAAGCCGAGACAATTTTTGGAGAACCTGACGGGATCAGATGGACGCCTGCAGCAGACCTGAATGGCTGGCACCTGAGTAACCTCACCCTGAGGACTCACTGCCCTACTGAAGGACTAATTGTTAATGACTGGTTTGGACTGGTAAAATGATTGGGAGGGAGAGTTAATCCTTCTAGTACGAATGGGCCGGTGGCTAGAGCCAAGGGGTGGCCTGCGGTGCACTGAATTACGTAGTAGTTTTCCTTCTGCAAAATTGCCTGTTAGTATCCTTTGCCTATTTTTCTGTTTGTTTATTTTTAGGATAATAAAAATACTATACTTACTTTATAGGTCATAAATGTTTTCTCTCACTTCAGACTTCTTAAGAAAACACAGTTACAAACCTGTAAACTGAGACTCTTTCATTATATGAATATAATTTTTACCTTTTTACTTTAGTAATATGTTTTATGAAGACTCATAAATGGACCGTTGACATAGTCTGTGCTTACTAAGAACAAAGTCAAAAAGTATGTTATTTAGATTCTGTTTTTCTTACTAGTTTCTCTGCTTCATCTCTCAGTTTCTAATTCAATCCATCAGTCTCAGCGGTGATTGTGAGTTGATCAAATTCTCATTGCGTTTGTAACAGTTTTTCTGTCATAATTTTAAGTTACTTTGTTCATGTTCTTGATCAATTTTTCTTTTTCTTATTTAATGCTTTTGACTCTTAATTCCATCTGTTGGTTTTCAAACATTCTGCATAATGTTTAACTGTGACTTGAGAAGAACATTTATATGGCTTTAAAAACACACACACACACACACACACACACACACACACACGCACACACACTATTATGCTCATTCTCTATTTAATGGGGGAATTTAACCAAATCATGTTGTGATAATTGACATGTTTACATTTTTTTCTGATCTTTTGTATTAATGTATGTTGCTGTTTCTCTTTATGGCCCTACATTAGGTTGGCCCTGTTTTCTTATCATTTCTCCCTCTCTCAATAGCAACGAGTTTGTTTTTTTGGAGTGGTTTAAGTTGTATACCCTATTTCTAGCCTTCACATGGTTACACACAAATTTAAACAAGTTTTTAATATTATATACACCTAAAAGGAGAATAAATGAGTATTAGAAAATTTTCCCATTCCAGAAAAGACAAGTCATTGAATATGGTTTACTATTGTCCTTCCCCACCCCACATTTTTTAAATCCACTACAGTGTTAGTACTAGATAGGTATTGATTTTTTAATATATATTATGCTTTAAATTTTAAAGCTTTCCAACCATATTCACTCATTCATTTATTCAGCTAATATTTGAGAGCCTACTGTAAGCCAGAAACTCTTCTAGGCACTGTGGAAGTTGAAGTACATGTATATATCAAGCAGATAAAAATTCCTGCCTTCATGTCATTTATACTATTGATCAGAGCTGGAGCTGTAAATTTTGGATTTGTCAGTGTAATATTTGAAGGCTAGATGAGATTATCACAGAGTTATAGACAAAAAGAGAGAGAAGGCTCAAGGACTGGCTCTGGGGGTACTCTGCAGATGAGAAGTACCAGCGAGAGTACCAAGAAGGAACTATTTAGAGGGGTAGGATGAAAATCAGGGGCATGAGATCTTGGAAAAGAAGAAATTATTCTAAGGAAAAGAGAGTTATCAATTGTAGCAAAGGCTGTAAAGTGAAAACTGAGCATTGACCTTTGGATTTATCAGTAAGGAGATCATGGATGACCTAGACAGGCAGTTTTAATGGCATGATAAAGACGAGAGCCTGCTTGGAGTAGGTTCAAAAGAGTGAGTAGAAATTGGAGAGATAATGTGGACAGTCCTGTCCAGTACCCTTGGTGTAAAGCAGAATTGGGATGGGCAGGGAGTTTTCTAAGATAGGAGAAATAGCAATATGTTAGTATGCTGAAGATAAACATTCTGTAAAATAAAGAACCAAAGCCATTGCCATTGAGTGGATTCCAAGTCATGGCGACCCCATGTGTTACAGAATAAAACTGCTCCACTAGGGTTTTCTTGGCTATAATCTTTCCAGAAGCAGATCACCAGGCCTTTTTTCCTGGCACCACTGGGTGGCTTCTGACTGTAACCTTTAGGTTAGTAGTTGAGCACAAACTGCTTGTGCCACCCAGGGACCTTCAGTCTCCAACAGAGGAGGAAGAATTAGTGAGGTGTGCGTGGCAAGGGTCCTGGCACCACTGGGTGGCTTCTGTCTGTAACCTTTAGGTTAGTAGTTGAGCACAAACTGCTTGCGCCACCCAGGGACCTTCAGTCTTCAACAGAGGAGGAAGAATTAGTGAGGTGTGCGTGGCAAGGGGGGGATTGCTGGAGCAAAGCCCATGAGTAGGCGAGGAGATGAAGGTCTGCGCTCTCAGTCACTGTTCTGTATGCCTCCTTAGATGTTTCCACGTGGCGTCTGTCAGATAATGAGATGACGTGTGTGAAAGTCCTTTGTCCGCTTGTAAAGAACCGTGTAATGTAAGCTACTATAACCGTATGAGTAGAGACCTTAAAGTCTCAAATTGTAAGTTGTTTTATCTAGCAACTTTTTTTTTTTTTTTTAGTCTCAACCAGGGAAAAACTACCAGTTTGTCTTTAGCTGTGTGTGTTTCCACATAGGGATATTTACTAAGCATCAAAACATTTCACCTAGGGTACTTTGGGATTTTCCCACACTGGGAATTTGATGTTTAACCTTTCGACCACCCAACAAGCAAAGAATATGTTACCTCTTTTATCTTCTTAGAAGCCTTTAAATAAGCCTGAAGCTATATAAGAAAGCCAGGTATAATACTTCCATGAATATCTTTTTAGCTACTTGAATGCATATCCCATAAGATTCTTATAAAATACAAGAAAAAGTATAAAATAAAAATGTAAATTTGTAAGACATTCTATCTCTTTAATGTTTATTAAGGTGTTGGCACCATTGCCAACATCAGGTAGCCCTGGTATTAAGTGCTACACTTCTGAACGAAATCAAGTAAATATCTGAATCATTCTTTAGAAAACAATTCAGTATCGATCTGATTTAATATAAAAACATTGTTTTAAAGAAACTGATAAGGGTAAGTAATCTGAATAATTTGGGTTAATACAAATGGTTTTTTATATTTTCTTCTTCCAGTCTTCTTTCTCATTTCTCTGTTTCTCAGCTAGTCAAAAGTAGCACATTATACAGTGTTTAGATAATTGATAGAATTGTTTCAGACTACCTCTTTAGGGTATTATCAGCTTGTAGGCATCAGTTTCTCTAATTGTCAAGTAGTTAATCCTTTATCTGGCATTTCATCTTGCCTTCCTGGGAAAACTAGACCTTACCACAGAGTCCATTTTCGAATTGCTGACCTGAAGTAATGTGAGACTATGCCTTGGCAGTGAACCTTTGCTTTCTGTTATTCATAGGAAGGATAATGATGTACTCTGTTGCCTCAAGGCCCCCGTTTCACTACCTTAAGAAGTAACATCTAAGTACTGAGTTGCAAAGGTCTGAGTTTGGAAATTCCAAAGAAGATAATTGCATCGACACAATGGTTTTATTTCTTTTGGAAAGATGAAGTAATTAAAAAACGCCACTTCTATCATTTCTGCCACTTCTTAAGCCTCTCATCTGACTTCTGGCAACATGACTTAGAAGATCCACAGAGTTACCTGGAAAGGGTCATTGCTTATTTTTATGAATAAATTATGTATGCTATTTTACAGGTGTGTTTGAAATTTTTGTTTCTACATAAATTCTCCATTTTTATAATCAGGAAAAACAAGATTAAAGATCTAGAATGTAGCTCACAATTTCTCAGAAAAACAGAGACGATAAGAATTCTATAGAATTCTAGAGCTAGAAAGAAGATTCCTTAAAGACTTGTAGCAAACATGAATAGAATTTCTTGCGATTTCCATAAGATAATTTCCTGGAAGGAGTAAATTATAATTTCTTAGAAGGAATAAAATGAAAAGACAAATTTAAACTGTAGCTCAAGATTTCAGTCATTTTATCTATCTGCTGGCTAGCCTTGCACTTACAAATAAGGTCATTCATGTGCCAATGCTGAAATCTGTGCTCAGGTGGCTTTGAACAGCAGCTTTTTGATGTGAAAAATTCCATTTCCTCAACAAAACTTGTGACATCCAGAAATACTGCAGTGATACCTTACACTTACGATGTCTATATTTTCCTATTCTGTGAAAAATACCACTATGGAAATTTTAACATATCTAATTAGAATATATCCATCTGAAGCCTGGAAATTGTAGTTTTATTACATTTAATAGGTAATATTTTTCAAAATCACACATGCTGTAGTTTCATCATGTTAAAGTTTGATGATAATATTTTAATTTCAGAGTGAATTTTACTGTATTCATGAAAGAAATACAATGGTTAGAATTTAAAACCTAAAACTATAGATATGATTTGCGGTAACTAATAATTATATTTTGTTTGTTTCTGTTACTTGTTAGATTTTAGATGTAGAGTTTTTAGGTATTGTAGTTGGAATTTTGAATCTAACAATCCCTTATCAAATTTAGTTTAGCGATAACTAAGTTTTTTAATTGTGGAGCAGAAATTTCAAGACCATGATCATTTTACTTGTAGGTGGTTTAGTTCCATTTTTATAAATAAACCTACAGGGCAGTAATAACTGCTAGGCTAGGTCTGTGGGGGTGGAGCAGAAAGCCTCTGTTTGCCCTCCACCTCTCTCAACACACAAGGGAGCAGGACCAGCTCTAGAAATGTTTTCTTTATCTCACCACAGTGCTCTGGGAAAAGGTCAGAGTTACCGAAGCATTTTGCCAAATTCAGGAAGACAAAGCTGGGGAGAGTGCACGTGCAAATAATGTTAAATTTCAAGCCAACAGTGAGTGTTTCTAAGCCTTTGGAAAGAGACACAAATCTGCAGAGGGTGAAATGCATGGAACTATCAGCCCAAGCGGATCACAGCAGTTTAGTGTTTCCTGAAAAATGAAGGAGGTGCTTTAGAAGTGTTCTCTCTTGGGTGAGGTTTTAAGCCTACAGGTGTGATTTGTTTTGGAAGTGCATCTCTTGAAATCTTTATATATAATATAAATAATTCTAATGTTCACCTTATCATCCTGTATATTCCACGAATCCTTGATGTCACTAAAATTTGTTGTGATAGAGATTACTACCTATTGACCATAATCTTTTCTCTCCCTCCATAAGTTAGTGGAGTGGTTAAGAGCTTTGCTGCTAACCAAAAGGTCAGCAGTTCGAATCCACAAGCCGCTCCTTGGAAACCCTGTGGGACAGGTCTACTCTGTCTTACGGGGTCGCTGTGAGTCGGAATCGACATGACGGCAATGAGTTTTTGGTTTTATAGTAGTTAGGATTGTCGCTCGCCAGCTCTTCATTTTCCAGCAACCCTTGCAATTAAAATGTGGCCATGTGACTAAATTGCCTTCAGTTGAGTGTGAGCAGAAGTGATGTATGCCACGTCTAGGCCTAGCTTACAAAAGCTTCTCACCTGAAATTCTGTCATGCCTTTTTCCCTTCCCTTGGTTGATAATAGCAGAGTCCTCATCACCCTGGGGCTCTGAGTGGCTGCATGAAGCAGAGCTCCCCGATCCCACCCATCTCAACACCAAAGCCTTCCTAGAATGACCTGTGGGTGCTCATGTGAGAGAGAAATGAACACATATCTGTTGTGTTTGAGCCGTTACATTTGAGGAATTTAGCCTATCCTAACTAGTATGGTAGAAGAGGGATTAATTAGTGAAGGACTTGATCATCAAGAAGGGAGATGATTGTTTTTTGATTAAAGAGAATTAACTTTGTCTATGGGACTAGTCTCATATCTTCTCCTGTTGGAAGCTCACTGAACTGCCCACTTGTAGGTTCAGTCTCACCGCGACACTAAGGCCAACAGCAGAATATAAGGAGCTTCAGGTTAATGGCTAATTGGCCAGTTTAGACGTTGTTAATGTAACTGATTTCTGTGACTTAGCCCCAATGTTAGCCCCCAATCCTCTGTTCCTGGATTCCTGCCTTAAACCTCCAAAGACTTTATGCCAATTCCTCAGGCACTTCAGTGGTAGGATTCTCACCTTCCACGCAGGAGACCTGGATTTGATTCAGCCAGTGCACCTCATGGGCAGCCACCGCTTGTCAGTGGAGGGTGCATGTTGCTGAACAGGCTTCAGCAGAGCTTCCAGACTTAGACTAGGCAGAAATACCAGGCAATCTTCTGAAAATCAGCCAGTGAAAACCCTATGGATCACGGTGGTCCACTCTGCAACCAATCATGGGAATGGCACAGGACCCAGGCAACCTTTATTCCATTGTGCATGGATCACCATGAGTCCAGGGCTGACTTGCCAGCAGTTAACAACAATAACAAATTTCTTCTTGAGCCCAGTCTCCTCTGGGCTTGGTCTACAGTGGGCTCCAGCCAATTTGACTGCTGCTTGAACCTCTGTGCCTCATGCCTATTCCTAGCTGGGATCCACAGTCTGGGTCTTGTACTTCCTTTCAGAATTTTGGCAAATAAATCCTTTGTTACATCTCCCATATTTTTCTTGTTCTGGCATCTCATCCCCTCCACTGTTGTCCCCTCCTGCGATCCTCCATGTAGCCACAAGGGTAATTACCAAATTTGACCCTCCTTCAAGTCGTTCATGTTTGTCGTTTTCTCCAGCAACAACCAAGGACTTTCTCCTATGTTGTAACTCCCAGTATCCATTCAAATTTGAAATATCGTATTTTCTTTATGGCCTTCCCTAATTCATATACTGATAAAATTCTTAACACATATAATGTAAATTTTTTTTCTATAGTTAAAAGATGGATTTGTAAATTCCATTAATCCTTTCTGGAAAGGTATTATAGAAGCAAAAATTACTCTCTACTGTAGAAAAGAATTGATAATGTATAACTGAAAGAAACCAGCTGAAGTATTATATAGGTGGTAACATTGTAATTACTTTAAAAGTGTGAGTACAAGGAAATCTCTTTTAAATCTAAATACACCCACTCCACACTTATTGACATGGTTAGATTCCAAAGACCAGGTCATTATGTGAAAATCGACGTTATGCAAAAATGGAGGATGATACATCACATCACAAAATGGAGGATGACTGCATCATTACACAACTGCGAAACCACTGAGATTCATGGCCCAGCCAAGCTAACACATAATCTTAACCATCAAAACTAGAGTTACTCTCACCTTGCACATCGGTGTTCGTTACTGCCAGACATGTTTTTAATGCACAGAATAGTCGGTAGATTTTTTACTGTTATTGTGAATGTGAAGTGTTGGATAATGAGATAGTCGATAAGTGAGGGGTAGGTGTATGCAGTTTGGATGTATTGCCGTCAGTTAGGAGGTGCCTGAGAAATGAGTGTTCCAAACTTCAAGATTTAAGCTACAGTTGCTTTTGTCTACATCCCTCCTCAAGAAATTCATTTTAACCAGCATTTTTACTCTATTAAAATAAAAGAAAATCAAAGTGAAGAATAACCCTATAAGCCTTCTTATTGTAACAGCTATAACTTAAAACAATTAACATCATTAGTTTTAATGATAATGTTGGAACAACTTTTAAAAGACAGACACACGTAACTTCTAATGTAATACCATTCTCATTGAAACTGTAGGTTTTCTTTGGTTAGGTCAGTCTGAGTAACTGCTTTCTGACCAAGGCTCTGTCCCTTTGGTGACTTCTTACCTGCTTGCCAAAAACCATTCACAAACATTCATTTATTCACGCTGTAAACATTTACCTAGCCTCTTACATGTTCCGGAGCCCTGGTGGTGCAGTGGTTAAGAGCTCGGTGGCTAACCGAAAGGTTGGCAGTTCGAATCCACCAGCTACTCCTTGGAAACTCTGTGGGGCAGTTCTACTCTGTCCTGTAGGGTCCGACTATGAGTCGAAATCAACTCGATGACAACAGGTGGTTTTTATATGTTCTCGGCACTATGCTAATCACTGGGGCTATAAAAGAAAGCACTTACTGGTCTTCTCAAGGAGTTCCTGGTGAGTGGGAGACATAGATATGTAAACAGATAACTGCAAATCCAGTGTGAATGGGAGGAGCTGGTGCAAGTGATATAACAAGGATAGATAAAAAGAAACAAGTATGAGTGTGCATGAGGTACAGTATTGACTCAGGGAGAATGTTTTGTCAGTAGTCTACTATGTGTGATTACAACGGACGTGATTTCATTAGGACCGATTTGGGGCAGTATCTTACACAGTAGAGAGGGCATGGCAGCAGAAGTTTTCAGGCAGGTAGCCTTCCTTACAGACTAGGTAGAAGAATCACGCAGACCATTTGATATGGAGCCAGGATTCATCTCCTTGGCAATTCCCAGAAAGGAGTCAGGGCCCACCTTCAGAGTTGTTGCAAAGCTAAGCAACAAACTGAAAAAATCCTGTTGCCATTGAGTCAATTCCAACTCATAGTGACCCTGTAGGACAGAGTAGAACTGTTAACAGCCAAGTGCTTAACCATTGCGCCACCAGGGCTCCAAGCGGCAAACTGAAGTAGATCCAGAATGTAACTGGAGCCCACAGTAGCTCAGATACCATTGCAGTTTCCGTAACTCTTCCCAGGCACAGACGGAAATTTGTCTTGTTTTTATCAACAGGATAGGCCTAGACTTTGGTCAGTAGTAGCTTAGTTGGTTGCAGGAAGTATTAGAAGTAGACAACCATTGAATGTGCTGGTGACCAGCAGCGCTGTATAGCAGGCAAAGTCTAGAAAGAAGCATCAAGGAGACCTGTAAGTAGCATCCTCACCGCAAGCACTGGGATGGGTAGGTAGGAACACACTGCAGTTGCAGAGGACCTACTGAAGTTGCAGAAAAAGGCCACAGGCACAGGTCTATAGTTAGAACCCAGGTACTAAAGCTGGGAAATAAGGGGCAGGTTTAGGTGACAAGTCCCTGAGTGGTGCAAATGCTTAAGTGCTTGGCTGCTAACTGCAAGGTTGGTGGTTTGAATCTACCCAGAGGCACCTGGGAAGAAACTCCTGGTGATCTGCGTCTGAAAACAGCCGTTGAAAACCCTGCGCAGCACAGTTCTGCTCTGACACAGGGTCGCCATGAGTCGGAATCGACTTGGAGGCAGCTGGTTTGGTTTTGGTTTAGGTGACAAGGAGCAAATCAGGAGTCCATTTCCTGGTCCCAGGACAGGACAGACATCAGCACCCGGAGCTCTGGCTGGCGCTTCTAGGTTATCTCCAACTTGGGACGGGACTGGTTCCAAAGACTGTTAAAAAACTAGCACTATAGATGGCACCTTCAGCCTCGGGTGCGGGGAGTCAGGACACCATTTCAGCACCAGGTTCTCACCTGGAAACATGAATTCATGAATTCAGGGCACAAACAATATTACTTACATTCAGTGTATAAGAATTTTTAATTAGAGAAAAATTTTTAAAAGCTGATGATTAGTAAGCTGCAGATAATCCTCAAGTTTTGATGTGTTACTTACTGCCTAATAAAGAACTTGGGTTTCAGTCTTCCTGCATTTGCGGGTTCTTCAGTGGATCTGCTGATAATACAAAAAAAAAAAAAAATCTAAACAGACCAAGGCAGGAGTAGATGCAGAGAAAGAATTCCACTTTATAATAGGCCATTTTAAAGAGGCATCTCTGGGAATGTATTGTGTTTAAATATGGAAACTTCATGAACTGTTTACTTTGGAGAGATTACTGCTTCGAAGCTGACCTAGCCAGACTTCAGTTCCGTCCATGCCTCTCCTCCCCTCCAGCTTTCAGAGAGGCTGTTGTTCCTCTTCGTAGTCATTATAAGCTTAAGTTTTTCTCTTTAGTATTTCTTAATAGGTTAGAGACTATCATCAGCTTCCCAAATATGTGTGTTTTGGTTTGTGTGGCAACATAGAGAAATGAAGATTTTTTTTTAATGGCTGTGACTTCTCCACCTCGTCTGTAACTCCTGATCACCTCTTCCCTGCAGTTCACACATGGTCTCATAGTCTTTCTTGTCACTGTCAAGGGTTTGTTTTCCAGTCTTAGGTGTATAATACCGAACTGATAATGATAGATTTCCAGCTTAGCAGTTAGTGTTCCAGTAGCTAAATGAATACAACTCAGGTATTTGGGCTTTCAGGTCAGCTTCCCCCATTGACCCTCAGGCACATCATACCTATTGATTAGTTTTTACTAGGTTGGCAATTTGTGTATCATTTACCCAAGCAATGACCCAGTTTACCCAAACAGTAGATGTTAATGAAAGACATTTAGGTTAATTTTAGGCTTTAGAAATTAACTTTTAAAAAATATATTGAGTTTAAGTGAGCAAAAAGAGTATTAAATAAAATAGACTAGCCAGTGAGTACCCGTGTACTTATATTAACCTGCTCCTTGTAATAAAAGGTTTATACCCCTAATCAGAGATCCGTGCCAGTGTGCTCAAGGGAAATGGCTGTGTTTGTTTTGGAAAAGGTCCAGAACATTAACATGATACAAGATCATTGTCATTTGTAGGCAAGCAAGACTGCCAAGAGGATTAGAAAACTGGTTTAAATATCATTTTTCCACCTTTTTTATTGGTGGTGGTTTCTGAACGTTCGTAATAGTAATATTAAACCTTCTAAAGGTTTAGGTTTTTTTTTTTTAAACTTTGCAAAGTTCAGAAGCAAGGCTGAATCTAAAGGTCTGAGGTCCTTCTGACACTTCAGTAGTCTGCTATCCTGAAGCTGCCCCTTTCCTCAGAGGTGCTAGTACGTCGAGTGTCCCCAGCTGAACTTCATGGACTGCTCCATGTCAGCCTCCTATACACCGTGAGGTTTAACTTGCTCAGAACTGTACCACAGAAAAAAATGACTAGATTTTGCATCTGGTGCCATTAGATCTTTTATTAAGATAATAGTCTGTTGACAGATTAGAGGAAGAACCATGTGGACTATTGAAAGTGTTCGAAACATATTTATTACTTAGGTATATGAAGGAAGAACATGATTAAACCAAACTTGTTCACTTATATTTGTCCCTAAAACAGTTTTAGATAAAGTAAACAATCTTCCAATTGAGTTATTATAATTCATTTATTTGTATGTAATAGGCACATGGAGCCCTGGTGGGACAGTGGTTAAGAACTTGGCTGCTAACCAGAAGGTCGGCAGTTTGAATCACCAGCTGCTCCTTAGAAGCCCTATAGGGCAGTTCTACTCTGTCCTATAGGGTCACTGTGAGTCGGAATCAACTCAACAGCAATGAGTTTGATGTGTTTTATTATACTATGTGATTTATTATGCTCAACTGAGTCTAAGCAATGGAGGAAACAATAAGTCAACAGTGTCAGGAAGCCCTTTTAAGCATTAGGCTCTACTTATCTCTTTTATACATAAATCATATTTTTTCCCTTTTAGGATGTAATTTTTTGCTTTTGGCACAGACTGTTCCCAGACTCCTACCCAGACCTTCTTTCAAGGTGGTGCTTACTAGACCTGTGGGCTCCATCTAACGCATTATCAAAACCGATGGGTGTTATTGCTAGGGCAACAAGGGGTGGAATTCATACAGTGGAGTTTTAGTGGAAACCTTTAACTATTTGGTCTGATTTCTTTTGATATCCTTACCCAGGTGGTTAAAAGAATGCAGACTGTTCTACAGTTCTGTTTGTTTTCTCTCCTTTTCTCTGACTTCAATACAGTATTGATTAGAGGCAAAAATCACAGGCAATTACTGTAAAATTTTAGGGAAATAGTAATGAGGCTTGAACAAAGGTAGTGGCAGTAAGTGGGTGTGAGAAATTGAAGGGCAACAGCAGGCTTTATTAATTGATTGTTAGTAGAGGTGAAAGAGAAGGAGGAGTTGTCAGCAGTGACTTAGAAGAGGGTGATAGAACTCCCAGCCACAGTGGTCAAACAGGTTGCACATTGCAGGGCAAATGATAAGCTATGCTTCAGGAAGGTAAGATTGTATGAGAAAATACAGGCACCTCCTGAGCGCTAATGGCAGAACAACGAGGGGCAGAACGTCACAGATCAAGTCCATGTGAAGTCACAGCAAATGCAGACCAATCAGAGGCAGAAATTACAGTTCAGGATATTAGACTGAGGCATGGCTTCAGATTGCGGGGCAAAACCAGTGGGAGCTTCACCAGAGCTGTCATCCAGGAGACTCGTTGGAGACGAGCCATAGCCGTTGGGGGCCAGGTAGGCCCAAGGAAATGACCTAGCAAGAAGACTGAAAAGTAAACGGGTCACAGACGAGATTGGTTTCCCTGCGCTGGGATAAAAAAAAAAAAGAAATCGCTGAGATTTAGGTACGGACGATGCTGACCCCGAGGAGTATTCAGGGAGATTGCTGCCCATCATTGCCATTGAGTTGCTCACTGTCTCACCTGTCACCCATGACAGAGCGAAAAGTATTTCCCAATACCTGTGGACTACCTGAGCAATTGTTAACATCCTGCCAGGCCTGCTTGTCTCTGGTACCTGGTTGCTTTGTCTTTCTAAAGCACCGTTTTCTTTGTGTATTTGCTCCATTTAAGAATCTCCTAAGGCCCTTTGTTTCCTGTCAGATTAAACTCATACGCTTTCAGCTGACATTCAGCTGGCCATATCTTACCTACATTTTCCACGGGCGCAAATCCTCTGCTCCTGGAAGATAAGGAAATACGCTGTGTAGACCTGACTCATACCTCTTCCTGACTTTAAAATTTATGCTTTCTTCTTCCTGAAGCCCTACTATGAACCTCAACCTGTAGTGCTTTTCTTCTGTTTATTCTAACTTGACTCATTGCCTTTTTCCGTTTTACATCTTTTGTCTCGCCAACTAGTATTTTGTCTCTCTATAGATTGTATAGATAAAGTAAATAATCTTCCGAGTGAGTTATTATGTTTCTGTGGTGTGTAGGGTCGCTATGAGTCAGAACCGACTCGACGGCACCTAACAACAACAACATAGATTGTATGAAGAGTCCTAGTGGCGCAGTGGTTAAATGCTCAGCTGCTAACTGAAAGGTTGGCAGTTTGAACCCACCAGCCGTTCCACGGGAGAAAGACGTGGCAGTCTGCTTCCATAAAGATTACAGCCTTGGAAACCCTGTGGGGCAGTTCTTCTCTATCCTGTATGGTCGCTATGAGTCAGAATCGACTCAACAGCGACAGGTTTGGTTTTGATAGCTTGTATGCAAGAGACCATATGTTCAATCTCTTATACATGCCCCTGGAGAGCTCTTTTCGTTTTATTAAAGACTTGTGTCATGTTTGGGAAAGTTCTTAGTCTTCAGAATACTGGAAAAAGATGAATCATTTGCTGGGCTTGTCATTTAATAAAGCATAACTTAGAAATACAAAATATAGTCTCCTTGTCGAAAGTTCTCATGGATTGTTTTGCTATGATTTCTCAAGGTAATAGCGATTTAAATAATTTGAACAATTTATACACTAATCTGCATTACAACTTAATAGACAAATAAGGAAAAGTGTAGATAATAACGATAATAATATACTTGTCATCCTAAATAGAATTTTTTTTCTGCTCATATAAAATAATTTTATGTGAAAATGTAGTTTATATATTGTTGATAAGTGAATTGGCATAAACTTCTGAGAGGTCAGTTTGATAACGTGGACCAAAAAGTTTTGTTTGACCAGTCCGTTCTTAGGAATTCATCCTAAGGAACTATTTGTGAATACAGCTAAATATTTTCAAGGCTGGTCATTATAGCTTTGTTTTATAATAGTGAAAGACTAGAAATTACCTGAATATCCAACCATGCAGATTGATTAAATATGTTGTGCTACAGACGCTTACTGTGAAATATTACATTATAGCTGTTACAAATGGTCTTCTACCAGAATATTTAGTGACACAGGAAAATGTGCCTGATGTGTTAGTAAGTAAAAAATACTAGGTTATTGGACAGTATACATAATATAATCCCATTATTTATTTGTTTTTGCCAAAAATAAAATAAAAAAACTGTAAAATTTTTAAATTCTTTGTATTTTTAAAATTGTATACAATACCTATGCATTACTTTGGTAATTAGGAAAAAATCCTTTTATTAAAAAATACACCTTCAGTAGTTAGAGAGAAAATAAATAATGATGGAAAAATAATTATCTACAAAGATTTTGGAGTGTAGGAAGACAAAAGAGAAACCTCCTCTCACTCCATGCATTCACACCCTTTCTGATCCTGCAGAATTGAACTTCAGGTAAAATTGAGGATGGCCGTTGATGGTAAGAGTACTAGAGTGAGCCACAGGTAGCGACTTTAGTGCTCATCTAAGCGTTAAAGGGCTTCCTTAGCGGCAGCCATGAACAGCCTCTCAGAGTTCACCTTTCTTCTTTTAAAACGTTAATGAATTGTGAACAGACCTTGGATCAAACAAATAAGCTTACGGAGAGAGCGCATAGTGGGCTTTCAGCAGGTATCGGTGTTCCCTTCTAAAGGTACCACTATCTCAGAAATTTAATGTTCTTCTAACGCTGAGACTTTCAGCATAGAAAAAAATCGCAAATCCTTCAAAGTGCCAGTTTAAAACTGAAAGAATCTTTGAGCCGTTAATGATATTCATTGGGCTTTAACTCACTTTACTCAGGTAAATAATTTATAAAATTATTAAGGTTCTCCAAAAGAGGATTTTTTCACACCTTTTCATTTACCCAACATAATTAAAAATATTTATCTTCCAAAACAAAGTGTTCTTCAGACAAACATTAGACTGGACTATAAAACATAAAATGATACTCGTGAAAAGTGTGCTTCTTAGTTCAGATAAATACACAAGACTAAATGGGCAGCTCCTGGCTGGAGGCAGGATGAGAAGGCAGAAAGGGACAGGAGCTGATTGAACGGACATGGGAAATCCGGGGTAGAAAGGAGGAGTGTGCTGTTACAGTATAGGGATTGCAACTAGGGTCACGTAACAATACGTGTATGAAGTTTTGTATGAGAGACTAACTTGAGCTGTAAACTTTCACCTAAAGCAGAGTAAAAAAAAAAGTGTTACTTCACACAGTCCAAATTTATTTGCTTTCTTTACTTTAGGTTGCTACGGGCAGAACAGACACGGAAGACTTAGACCTCTACACAACCTCACGGGAGCGGCGATTTCGTTTATTTGCTTCTATAGAATGTGACGGGCAGTTGTTCATGACTCCGTATGATTTTATTTTGGCTGTTACAACAGATGAGCCCAAATGTAAGTGTAAGTTTTTTAGTTAACCTTAATAATTTTATACGTTTTTTTTTTTCTCATATCTAGTTTATAAACATGTGGGGCTATATAAATTTCAGAACACCTAACCAAGTAATGTATTTCAAAAGCTACTATGCTATATGATATTACTAGACTAATATTTCATATGAACTCTCTTTTCAGAAGCTTTCAGTTGCTCCCTCTTTCTCAGTATATCAGACTTAAACACCTTACTTTTGGTACTCTTTACAGTAGACTGAGATTCTGCCTGTTGGTTCTTACGGCCAACCTGAGCAGACTAATTCAGAGGATTAGCGTTGAAGTCCGCCCTGGGCAAGAGCTCTGCCTCGTCTCTCTCCTGTGTTTGTCGTAGCTCCTGCACGGTAAATCCAGGCGAATTGTTTCCACGTCTCCACGTGTCGGGGCAGCGGTTGTCCGGCCTTCTGGCATTGTGTACATTCTTCGCAAACCTCTTTAAAATCTAACTTAAGGACAGCTGGAGTCTCATATCCGCTTTCCTAATCAGTCCGTTGCAGTATGTTGTTTCACATGAAGTATATGAAGAAAATTTGCCTCGCAGAAATAGGTAGTAGGAGAAGGGAAGACTTTTAATACCCTTTTTCAGATAATTGTGCGTGTTCTTCTTTGATGGTATCTCAAAATGAGGTTAGTGGTGCTTTCTTAAAGCTTATCTGCAATACAGAATCTGAAACATTATCAACGAACTGTTTGTCGTCTGTTATGTTAAAATCCATTGGTCTGTCTTCTACTTTGAGTGAATTTTTAACCTTGCATAATATTGTAGCATCAATTGGAAAATATTGGTTTACTAAGTTATGGACCTCTTCCAAATGTTAACACCTTTCATTATATAATATTTAAAAAGTCACATTCATTAGTAGTATTACCAGTCTCATCAGAAAAGTCTATAATTATTGGAATAATTGTTAGTGGTATATGCAAGTGTTCCAAAATTGTTGTTTTCACTTGAAAAGCTCTAATTTATCATTGGCAACAAGTATTATCAGTTGTTTTCCTTAAGCAATAGGCTCACTTTGTTCGGTTTTAAGAGAATGTCTGCCAAATACCTAGGTCTGAATACCCGTAATTTGTCTGTCAGTTGTTCTTGCAAGTAAAAATCCTGTTCCATGAGAAAAGCAGCTAGTTCAGTTCACAACTCAAGTAATCAAAAAGTGCTTTCCTAGAGACAACCATAGTACTTAGGTAGGCAGTCCACCTCCCACTTCACCTCACAGAATGTTAA
This sequence comes from Trichechus manatus latirostris, assembly GCF_000243295.1. Taxonomy (NCBI): domain Eukaryota; kingdom Metazoa; phylum Chordata; class Mammalia; order Sirenia; family Trichechidae; genus Trichechus; species Trichechus manatus. The sequence goes on along the minus strand of NW_004444035.1, from coordinate 5,519,730 downwards.
ATGACACGTACTCAACTACACCCAGCAAGTGCCAGGCACTGCACTAGGAAGGCACTGGAGATACAGCGGTGAGGGGGAAGAAAGGAAATGCGCTCCACCCTCGTGATGCTTCCAGTCTGGTGGAAAAGTCGACACTGATCAATGAAATACACAAATGAACAATAAATTATAACTGTGATAAATGCTGTGAAAGAAAAATACTTGGTTCTGTGAGAGTGTATATTTTGGAGGAGGTGACCTAGTCAGGGAGCTCAGGGAATCTTCCCTGGGACAGTAAAAACCGACATGAAAGGTGAATCTTGAATAGAGGTAACTAGGTATGAGGGACCTGGGGAGTGGAGAGTTTCCGCAGAAGAAGCAGTATGGGACGAGACCCCCGGACAAGAAGGAGTGTGAGACACTGGAAGAGTGACCCGATGAACTGGATGTGGCTGTAGTGTGAAGAGCAGGGAGGAGTGTAGTATGAGGTGAGGCTGGAGAAGCGGGGTGTGGCCAGTTCATTCAGAGTGTGTGACTTATAGTAAACATATTTTTTTGTTTTTACCCTAAAAGTAGTGGGAAATCACAGCGGTGGTTTAAACTTTTAAACTGGGGGGTGGGGAGTGGGGGCAGGGTAAGATGCATGATTAGATTATGTTTTGAAAAGGTCTCAGAGTGGAAAATAGAGGACCAGACTGGGTATGAGCAGATCAGAGGTTCAAAAACTTCAAGCTACAGAAGCCTCCAGTGATGGTGCTCATGATGGTGGGAAAGAAAAGGAAAAATTTCCCACATATTGTTGTTGGTGTTGTTAGGTGCCATCGAGTCAGTGTGATAGAGCAGAACTTCCCCATGGAGTTTTCTAGGCTGTAATCTCTACGGGAGCAGATCACCAGGTCTTTCTCCGCTGCTGGGTGAATCCAAACCTCCAGCCTTTCAGTTAGCAGCCGAGCAGTTAACCATTGCGCCACCAGGGCTCCTTTCAGAGCTTTTAGGGGCTAAAATAAAGGGGACCGGGAATAAGGGTCTGCCTGACTAAACTAGGTGGATGACAGGAGGGAGTGCTGAAGGAGGACTAGAGGTGAGGAGAAAGTCACAGCTTTAATCTTGGACCAGATGTATTTGAGATGGAGCCCCGGTGGTGCACAGAGTCTCCAGAGATACAAGAAGAAAACCAGAGGAGTATGGATTAGTAGAAGCCAAGGGGAGAATGGCCAGTTGAGCGGAATGCTACTGAGAAGTCAAGTTAGATGAGGACAGGAAAATGCCCACTAGAGTTGGTAAGGAGTTCCCAGGTGGTACAGACTGTTAAAACATTCAGCTGCCAGCTGAACGGCTGGAGGTTTGAGTTCACCCAGAGGTGGCTCAAAAGAAAGACCTAGTGATCTACTTCCGAAAAATCAGCCATTGAGAACCCTATGAAGCACAGCTCTACTCTGACACAGGTGGGGTCACTATGAGTCAGAATCGACTCAACGACAACTGGTTAGAACTAGTAATGAAGGTTATGAATGATCCTAAAAGTGATGTTTCAGTGGAGTGATTAGAGCAAAGTCCAGATTGCAAGACTGAGCAGCAGATGAAGAAATGGAGACAGTGAGTTTGGCTGTGAAAGAGAATGGAAAGGTAGTAGCCGGAGTGGAATCTGAAGGAGAGGCTTGATCATGCAGGATTTTGACCAGAGACTGGGAGGATGGCATCTGAAAGAGAGGGAGTTCTGTGAGCAAAAACGTGGAATCAAGAGGTAAAGGGTATGTTCATAGTAGTTCTCTTTGGGGGTATGTAGGCAAGTAGTGAAAGAAGAGTCCAGATGAGTAGGGCTCTTTTTTGAGGAATTCAAGGACTGTGGTAAGAGTTATATCCATCTGTGCTCCTGTGATCCTCCTTGCCTTCTTTCTTCCTTCCCGTCAAGAAATATTTACTGACTACTTACCATGTGCCAGATAATTATATTCTGCCTTCGAATTGGTTCTGTATTTTATACCTATTGCTGTCGAGTCGATTCTGACTCATAGCAACCGTATAGGACAGAGTAGAACTGCCCCATAGGGTTTCCAAGGAGCGCCTGGTGGATTTGAACTGCTGACCTTTTGTAGCACTTAACCACTATGCCACTGGGTTTCTTCTGTATTTTATGCCCTCTCATAATACCGTAAGTTTTCTGGGTATAGGGACTTTGTATCACCCCTTAACTCATAGAAAAGACTCTTCACTGTAAGTAAATGTTTAAGTATTCTACACATTTTTGTTCATTTGATTTGGTACAATGTGAGTTTTTTATGTTTATTATTAAATTAGTATAGATTTGATAACACTATTAATATATTTTTAGAATATTAAACGCTATTTTGCATCAAATTCTATGAATTTTTATCAAACTTATATTTGAAAAGTTATTCCTTAAGTGATGTTTAATGATTTATAATTTCATATTTTGGAAACAATCCTAGTTCATTACTGACTTAAATTTTTTCTTCATGATACACTCACTGGAAACCCACAGTTGGATTTCTGCTTTTTGGACATAACTTCTGTGGTGATTCTTCTGAATCGCTTGCAGGAAAAAACTAGTTTCCATTACAAATAATTCTGCAAGATGTTTAACAACCACAACAATAGTTAATTTCTGACCAGCAATTTAGAAACAGTCACAAAAGATCAAGATATTTGTCAAGACTTTTTTTTTTAAGTGAAGGGTTTTAAAAAGAAATATTTGCCTTAGAATAGAAAATATGGTCCATATACCGAATATTAAATCGGATGCATATCAAAGTCCCGTATTGAAATTAGACATTTAAATCTTGGCACTCCGTTATTAGCTTTGAAAGCTTGATTAAGTTATTTAATCTTTTGATTTCTCATTTATGAAAAAAAAAAAGAACAGCCTCGTGAGGTTTTTTGACAATTGAATTGAGATCAATTGTGCTTAGTATAGTACCTGACACACAGTAAGCACTTAATAAATGTTGGGAGCCGTCATCATCATAGTAATCATCATCACTCTCACCGTAATTCATAACCAAGAGTTTTTAAAAACCTTGTATCGTTTTATGGTGACATTTAGTAGCAAAAATGGTGCATTGAATAAACATTTGCTTAATTATAGTTCAAATAAGTGTTAACTGAGACATGCATGTGATTGATTATAACTTTGTTTAGGAATCTAAAATATTTCTTGTTTTACCTATTTATGTAGACCCTAAAGGATGAAATCAATAATTCATTATTTTCTTATAGCTTCAAGTATTATTTTGGTTATTAAAAATATATTGTTAAATATTTCCAACATATGAGAAAGTATAAAAATACAATGAACACCTCTGTACTCAACCTACAACTTAAAAAATAAAACATTTCCAATAGAATTGAAGACCTTCTCTATGCAGGTTATATTTGTATGTGCAATAATTTCATGCGACATAAGTAATTTAGAAAGTGAGAAAATCCTTTGAAGAACAATCTTAATAGCTCTTTATTCTTTATTTTGAAAAAGCTAATAATACTGAACATGGTGACATGTCCGGCAGAATGAATGTCTTTTGTGAATAATTTACCCTGGAAATCTTGTAAGCCCTACAGAACTCAAGAGCACATCTCACTTCCTCTTTTGATAAATAGCTTTGAGTAGTGCATAAGAGTGTGTGCAGTGTACTTTTTATCACTTTATTTTCTTCTTTTCTTATGCTATAGTTTTAAAGCAACCAAATAATAAATATCATTTACATTGTTCTGTTATTTGCTAAAAGGAGAGTATCTTTATGAAATGTGTATACAATATCATACTGTTGTTACTTGTCGTCCAGTCAGTTGCAACGCATGGTGACCCCAGGTGTGCAGAGTAGAACTGTTCCATAGGATTATACAGTATCATAGTTAAGGTTAAATCTGAATTCTAATGTGTAGACCTGAGATTTTAATCACTTGATTATGTGTTTGTATAGTTTTATACATTTTCTTGGGTAAAGGAAGGGATATATGACTGTGTTGTTGCTACACAGCAAGGAAATCTATCTCCACAAAAATCAGTTTGTCAGTTTTAGAAACATGTTTCTTTCCTTTTGATCTTAAAATGAATTATTATTTTACCTAAAAAAAAGAGACGTTAACAGCAAAATATCTTGTCTTGTAATGTTGAACTTGATATATTGTTAATGTTAACAGTGGCTAGTTACACAGAAATAGACACATTGTCATGTAGAAAAATTATTGGTTGTCATTATCGTAATGTAGCTGAAATAATGTTTACCACTTCCTAATGCAGCTACGTTATAGGACTTGATCATATGTAAACCTGGAGATAATTATTGAGCAGGCATTAGATATTCATAGTGTTCAAACCTGACCAAAGGGAAGAAAGGCAGTATTGACTGAGTATTTATCCCAATATTATATGATTTATTGTATTTGAGATTTTGGGGTACCAGGATGGACGGAATCAGTAAAAGAAAGTAATTCCATTTATTTTATTCAAATATAACACCCTTGTTCCAGAGATGCCTTTGAACAGTTCTAGGGAAGAAGAGTGGAAAACAGGATGAGGGTTTCCCTCCACTTTACTGCTGTCCCTTTTATCTTTCTTTCTGTGTGCCCTCCCTCTTTCCTCTTTACCTTAAAGAAACCTGACCTATAAATTGTGATGCTTCAGTGGCAGAATTCTCGCCATCCATGCAGGAGACTCAGGTTCAATTCCCAGCCGATGCACCTCAAGCCCAGCCACCACTCATCTGTCACTGGAGGCCTCCATGTTGTGATACTGAACAGGTTTCAGCAGAAATGCCAGACTAAGACCAAATAGGAAGAAAGGCCTGGCAATCTTCTTCTGAAAATCAGCCAGTGAAAACCCTATGGATCACAACAGTCCAATCCTGTTGTGCATTGGGTCACCATGAGTCTGGGGCCGACTCAGTGGCAGCTGACAACAGCAGGGGCGTTAATACAACAAACATCAAGGGTTAAAAAAAAAAAAAAAAAACTTGTTGCCGTCGAGTCAATTCCGACTCATAGCAATAGAGTAGAACTGCCCTATAGGATTTCCAAAGAGCGCCTGGTGGAATCAAATTGCCGACCCTTTGGGTTAGCAGCCGAACTCTTAACCACCACTCCACCAGGGTTTCAATACCTTAAAATTATAATGTCTCTATGTTAATCAATATCTTTTATGTTCTGATTTGAATGTTTAATAAATATCATTGTTTATGTTTTTATGTCTATAGGATGTTTAAAATGGAATAAGATAACTTACTTTGTAAATCCAGAAAGCCCCAAATGAATATACTATGGTTATGGGAAAATGTGTTTCCCATTCCTCTGATATTATTTTAGTTTGTAGTATATAAAACAAATAGATAATAAGTATAAGGTGATACCATATATCCTAATCTTCAATTTAAAAGACTTTTTCCCTTTAAACATAAAAGCTTGGTTATGAGTTATAGATGGTTACTTAATTTGCATATACATTACATGAAGTATTTGTTTTGTAATTAATTTATGTTTATTTATTTTAGATGCTAAAACATGGAAATCACTTTCCAAACAGGTGAGTTAAAGCTCTTGATACAGTTATAGATTGTACATATACATGCATATACGCAATATATGTATAATATGTGATACGTAAATAGATTTGCAAATTAAATCACACCAAGATGCTATTTTTTGCCCTCCAGGTTGCCAGAAAATTAAAGAGTTGGATAATTCCAAGTGTTAGTAAATATATGGATCAGTGGTTTCTCTCATGTGTGAATGTAAATTGGTATACCCATTTCATAAATTTGTTCAGCATTATCTAATGAAATTGGAAATACACACACTCTATACCTACTAGTTCCACTCGTGGGTTTAAATCTTCAACAGTGTGTACACATGTACATGGTAAGAGAACACGTGAATATACTCTGTCATCCAGTAATTTCACACCTGCACATGAGAGACACTTGCTTATATGCAGGAGAGGTACACAAGAATATCTGCAGATTGTTCATGATGGCCAAAAACGAACTAGGTACAACATCAATAGTCAAATTGATAAATTGTTATACGTTCATACAGTGAATACTATACAGCAGCAAAAACGAATTATAGCAATGCTTTGACTAGATGAATCTCAGAAACATAATAGTAAGCAAGTAAAGCAATTTATAAAAAATATGAAGTATAATTTCATTTGTATAATGTTTAGAACTGGGAAAATGAAAAATATTATTTATGGGTACATTTATAGGTGGGAAAACTAAAATTCAAGATGGTCCTTACCTGTAAGGGAGGTGGAGGGGTATACAAGAGGGGGGCTCAGAGAGGCTTGTAAGGTACTGGTCATTTTCTGTCTTTTAACTGGGTGGTAAGGACATGAATACTTTTTGTTATTGCCCTTTAAATTGCACATATATTCCTTTTATGCTTGCATATATATGTAAAGTTCACTATAAAAAATAAGAGTATTAGCAAATTAGAGAACTTCCTTATCTAGTTAAAGGGAGTCCTCCAAAAGTCTACAGCAGGCATCATGCTTACTTGTGAAACTTTGGAGACATTTTCTTTGAAATCATATATACCATATTTTTCTCGAATAAAGCACCCACATAAATAATGTGCCCACACATATAAAGTGCACAGCGCACCTAGGCAAATAACACATGAGGGGTTGCCCGGTTGTAAAAAACATAACACGTGCACTATTTGCGTTGAAATATGGCAATGCCTGTCATCACAAGTACTCCTCAGCAATTTACTGGAGGTCCTAGGTAATGCAGTATGACAAGACAGAGAAAAAAAGAGACTCTAAGGATTGGAATGGCAACAAGCAATATAATTGAGAGAAAAAAAATTTAAATACATAGGCTTTGAATTTATTCAAATTTAATAAAAGTTTAGCAGGATTGCTGCTGGATGTAAAATCAATGAACCAGAATTAATAACATGTTTCTAAAGCAGCAATAGCAAAAACTACTGTAGAAAATAAGGTACATTTCACAATGACAACAAGTATTAGGTACCTAACAGTAGATGTGCAATACATTAGTGTATTTTTAAAAGAGTAAATTGAGAAATAAACCATATATATTGATGTTAATAAACTATTTCATAATAATACTGATTTCTTCCAAATCTCTATAAATTCTATGCAACTCTAATAAAAATTCCAACAGGATTAATTGTACTATTGACATTTTAAATTAATTTGGTGGTGTAGGGCCCTCCAGATATTCAAATATTCAGAACAATTCTGAAAATAAGAAGGACAAAAAAGAAAAAAACTTTGAGAAGAGGAAGATGATTGGGGCCGCCACATCTTAAAATCAATAATAAAAACCAAATCCATTGCCGTTGAGTCAATTCTGACCCAGAGGAACACTATAGGACAGAGTAGAACTGCCCTAGACGGTTTCCAAGGAATGGCTGGGGATCAAACTGCAAACCTTTTGATTAGCAGCCTGAGCTCTTAACCACTGTGCCACCAGGGCTCCAGATTAATAAATAGTATTATAAAAATAAAACAAAATTGTATCACTGCAAGGATTTTTTAAAAATTAGATCAAGATAATAAAACATAGAGTCCAGAAATAGATCCTCTTATATATGTAAAGATCTGTGAATCACTGGAGAAAATATTAACCTTTCAACTATAGGTATTGGAATAATAGATTTTTTATATGGAGGCAAATAAATTTACATCTCAAAGTTACTACCATATTAAAAAAAAAAATTTCAGATGGATGAAGTACTTATTTGTAAAAACAACAATTCTAAAGTGTTAGAAGAAAAAATGAGGGGTATAATAGTTTTTTCCTTAGACAAAACACATAAAACTCAAAAGAAAATGGCAAATTTTACTAAATTAAAAGCTTTAGTACACCAAAAGACAGTGTCAGTAATATTAAAAGATGTGTGATGGATTTGACAATATGCTTTCAACAGTAAAAGTATAGGAAGAGAAAATAAAAAGAAACCCTGGTATATATTAGAATTTAACATTAAGATTGGCTTATACAAACATATAAAATTTCTATATAGCAGAAGGTAATATGCAAAATTGGGAGGAAAGATTTTTGTAACATTCATTAACAGATAAAGAGTAAGAGTCTTAATTCACAAATAACACCTACATAGCAATTAGAAAAAGAGGAATAACTCAACCAGAAATTTTCACAAAAGAACTACAAGTATACTGTATGTATATTAAACGATACTCAGCTTCACTAATCAAGAATGCACTTTATAACCACCTTGAGAAAGCACTTTTTGCATATTGGACATAGAACATGTGTTTTTAAAAAATATGTAATACTCTGATGGACAAGATGAGAAAAGTAGGTACTTATCTCAGTGTTGTTGGAGTATAAATCAGGTCTCATTTTGTTTGGAGAGGTAGGATGGCATGTTAACAGCCTCTGCTTGGGCAACCCACCTCTTGACTCCATTGTAGGGAATCTTCTGCAAGAGCTCATATCTGTCCAGCAGCCAGCAGCTACCAGCTGGGGGAGGAGTAGTCACACTCCAAACGGACCCCCAGGGAGGTCTGCCTTGCTGCTATCAGAGCCCACCCTGTAGTATGTTAGCTGTGCTTGCAGCCTCCACTCAAGATGCCTGCTTCCTACCACACAGCAGCCTCAGTCAGCAGTCCTCAGCACTGACTGAAAGGGGGTGCAGACTGACCCAAACTGATCCCTAGGGAGGTCTGTCCTGTTGGTTTCAGAGGTCTGAGCTATGGGGTGCACAGGGAGGCAGGTAGAGTGCTGATTATGGGAGCAGACTCCACTGCAGGGGCCTCTGTACCAGTTTGCAACAGCTTGGCAACCAACAATTACTAGGTGGGGGAGGGGGTGTCACTCTCTGGTCAGATCCCCATGGAGGTCTGCCTTGTTGTTATCACAGCCCTCCCTGTAGTATGTTGGCTGTGGGCATAGTCTCCACTAAAGATGCCTGCTTCATAGCACACAGCAGGCTCAGTCTGCAGCCCTCAGCACCATTCAAAAGGGGGAGCAGACAGACCTGAAGTGACTCCCCAGAAGTTTTGTCCTGTTGATTTCAGAGGCTGTGTTATGGGGTGCGCAGGAAGGCTGGTAGAGTGTTGACTATAAGAGCAGATTCCACTGCATGAGCCTTCTGTAGCAATTCACAGTAGACTTGCAACCGACAGTGTCTGGGTAGGGGAGGTGCAGAGAGCAAGTTTTTCTGTTGTTGTTAATGCTTGTGTCCCAGCTATTTACACTCAATAACAAATAGGTGTAGAATGAATGAAAGGAAACCAAGGGGGAAAAAAGAGAGTGAGAGCAATGTAGCAGAGTGGAAACAGTACAGAACTTAGGAGCACTGGATCCTAGCCCCTACTGAGTTGTGTTGTGCCATAGAGTCGGTTTTGGCTCATAGCTATCCTATATGACAGAGTAGAACCGCCCCATTCCGAGGCCATAATCTTTTCAGGAGCAGACTGACCCATCTTTCTCCTGCAGAGCAGCTGGTGCATTCAAGCTGCTGACCTTTCGGTTAGCAGCTGAGCAGTAATCATTGTGCCACTACTAGCCAAACAGGCACATGGGTTCGGTTCCAGACCAACACAATAAAGCAAATATCTCAATAAAGCAAGTCACACTAATTTTTTTGGTTTCCCAGTGCATATAAAAGTTATATTTACACTATACTGTAGTCTATTAAGTGTGCATTAGCATTATGTCTAAAAAAAAATGGACGTATTATACCTTAATTTAAAAAATACTTAATTGCTAAAAAATGACAACCATCATCTGAGCTTTCAGCGAGTTGTAATCTTTTTGTTGATAGAGGGTCTTGCCTCAATGTTGATGGCTGCTGACTGATCAGGGTGGTAGTTGCTGAAGGCCAGGGCGGCTTAAATTATTTTAAGTTCTTGAAAGAATTCAACAATGTAGTTGGCCACATTGATTGACTCTTCCTTTCATGGAAGATTTCTCTGTAGCATGCAATGCTGTTTGATAGCATTTTACCCACAGTAGAACTTCTTTCAAAATTGGAGTCAGTCCTCTCAAACCCTACTACTGCATTAGCAACTACATTTATGTAATATTCTAAATCCTTTGTTGTCATTTCAACAATGTTCACAGCATCTTCACCAGGAGTAGATTTCATCTCAAGAAACCACTTTCTTTGTTCATCCATAAGAAGCAACTCCTTATCCATTAGTTTTATCATGCGATTACAGCAATTCAGTCACATCTTCAGGCTCCACTTCTAGTTCTCTTGCTGTTTCCACCACATCTGCAGTTACTTCCTCCACTGAAGTCTTGAACCTCTCAAAGCCATCCATGAGGGTTGGAATCAACTTCTTCCAAACTCCTCTTAATCTTGATATTTTGACCTCCTCCTATGAATCACAAATGCTCTGAACGGCATCTAGAATAGTGAATCCTTCCTAGAAGGTTTTCAATTTACTTTGCCCAGATTCATCAGAGGAATCACTATCTACAGTAGCTATAGCCTTACAAAATGTATTTCTTAAATATTAAGACTTGGAAGTTAAAATTACTCCTTGACCCATGGGCTGCAGAATGGATGTTGTGTTGGCAAAGATGAAAACAACATTAATCTCCTGGTACATCTCCATCAGAACTCTTGGGTGACCAGGTGCATTGCCAATGAGCAGTAATATTTTGAAAGGAATCTTTTTTTCTGAGCGGTAGGTCTCAACAGTGGGCTTAAAATATACAGTAAACCATGTTGTAAACAGATGTGCTGTCATCCAGGCTTTGTTGTTCCATGTATGGAGTACAGACAGAGTAGATTTATCATACTTCTTAAGAGCCCTAGGATTTTCAGAATGGTAAATGAGCATTGATTTCAACTTAAAATCACCAGCTGCATTAGCCCCTGACAAGAGAGCCACCCTGTCCTTTGAAACTTTGAAAGTCCTAGATGGCATCTTCTTCCAGCATAAGGCTGTTTCATCTACATTGAAAATCTGTTGTTCAGTATATCCTCCTTCATCAGTTATCTTAGCTAGATCTTTTGGATAACGTCCTGCACCTTCTGTATCAGCACTTGCCGCTTCACCTTGCACTTTAATGTTAGGGAGATGGCTTCTTTCCTTGAACCTCATGAACCAACCTCTGCTAGCTTCAGACTTTTCTTCTTGTGCTTCCTCACCTTTTTGAGCCTTCATAAAATTGAGAGAGTTAGGGCCTTGCTCTAGATTAGGTTTTGGCTTAAAGGAATGTTGTGGCTCGTTTGATCTTCTATCCAGACCACTAATACTTTCTCCATATCACCAGTGAGGCTGTTTCACTTTCTTACCATTCGTGTGTTCACTGGAGTAGCACATTTAATTTCCTACAAGAACTTTTCCTTTGCATTCACAGCTTGGCTAACTGTTTGGCATAAGAGGGCTAGCTTTCGGCCTGTCTAGCTGCTTTCAACATACCTTCCTCACTGAGCTTAATCATTTCTAGCTTTTTGGTTTACAGTGAGAGACGTGCGACTCTTCCTTTTGCTTGAACACTTAGAGGCCATTGTAAGGTTATTAACTGGACTGGTTTCAATATTGCCATTTCTCAGGGAATAGGGAGGCCTGAGGAGAGAGAGAGAGATGGGAGAACAGCCAGTCGACGGAGCAGTCAGAACACATACAACATTTATTGATTAAGTTTGCTGTATTATATGAGTGCGGTTTGTGGTACCCTAAAACAATTGCAATATTAACATCAAAGATCACTGATCACAGATCACCACAACAGAGACAATATTTCAAACTTTTTCATTATTATTATGAGAATTACCAAAATGTGACACAGAGACAGGAAGTGAGCACATGCTGTTGGAAAAATGGTGCCGATAGACTTGCTCGATGAAGTTGCCTCAAACCTTCTATTTGTGAAAAACGTAGTATCTGTGAAGCACAGGAAAGAGATGCACAATAAAATGAGGTATGCCTGTAGTTATTTTTAACCAACTATTCACAATAGATTAAAAAATGATTTAGCCTCTGAGCAATGCTTCAATGTTTAAATTCTCCAAGGGAATTTCCCAACAGCTATGATAGTTTGATTAAAAACAACAATGAAAAAAAAAAAAGCTGATCAAGAGGAGCTGAAGTCTGTGTTTTTTATCGAATATTTAAGTTAAGAATTGAAAAGAAAAAAAACAAACAGTGGCCACAGGAACTCAATACCCCTGCCCTCCACTTCATCAATGTTATCATTCTTTGAGTCACCATTAAAATAGTCTTTATTCCTTCCTAACATAGTCCTTTGTCATCTACTTCCTTTACCGTACAAAGCAAACAAACAAAACACACACACACACACACACACACACACACACACACAGAGAAGCAATTGCCATCAAGTCGATTCTAACTTACGATGACTGTTAGGGATTGAATGATGTCCCCAAAAAATGTGTGTCAGTTGGCTAGGCTGTGATTCCCAGTATTGTGTGGTTGTCCTCCATTTTGTGATCTGATGTGATCATCCTACGTGTTGTAAATCCTAACCTCTATGACGTTAATGAGGCAGGATTAGAGGCAGTTATGTTAATAAGGCACGGCTCAATCTACAGGATTAGGTTGTATCTTGAGTTAATGTCTTTTGAGATATAAAAGAGAATTGAGCAGAGAAGAGAGGGACCTCATTACCACCAAGCAAGAAGAGGCAGGAGTACGTCCTTTGGACCTGGGGTTCCTGCACTGAGAATCTCCTAGACCAGGGGAAGATTATGACAAGGACCTTCCCCTAGAGCCGACGGAGAGAGAAAGCCTTCCCCTGGAGTGGGCACCCTGAATTTGGACTTCTAGCCTCCTAAACTGTGAGAAAATAAATTTCTCTTTGTTAAAGCCATCCACTTGTGGTATTTCTGTTATAGCAGCACTAGATAACCAAGACAATGATCCCAGGTTTATTAGAGTAGAACTACTCTGTAGGGTTTTCAGTGGCTGATTTTTTGGAAAGAGATTGCCAGGCCTTTCTTCCTTGGAATGGACTCAAACCTCCAACCCTTTGGTTAGCAGCTGCGTGCATTAACCGTTTGTACTACCCAAGGCACTCCTCCTTTACCACAGCAAACAGCCAGCCAACCAGTTGCCACTGAGCCAATTCCAATGTATGGTGACTCTGTCTGTATCAGAGTACAACTGTGCTCCGTAGGGTCATCAGTGGCTGATTTTTCAGAAGTAGACAACCAGGCTTTTCTTCCAACGTGCCTCTGGGTGAACATGAACATCCAGTCTTTCAGTTAGCAGCTGAGAGCGTTCCCCCTTTATCATAAAACAAAACAAAACCAGTTGCTGTCAAGTCAGTCCCAACTCATGGCGACCCCATGTGTCACAGAGTAAAACTGCACCCCATGGAGTTTTCAAGGCTGTGACCTTTTGGAAGCAGAGCGTGAGGCTTTCTCCCGGTGCACCCATGAGTGCGTTCCAACTGCCGACCTTCAGTTAGTAGTCAGGCACTTAATGGTTTATGCCACCCGCGGACTCCCCTTTTACCATGTCGTTGGGTGCTGTCAAGTAGATTCTGACTCATAGCAACCCCATGTGACAAAACAGAACTGCCCCGTAGGGTTTTCTTGGCTATAATCGTATGGAAGCAGATCACCAGGTCTTTCTCCTGTGGAGCCACTGGGTGGGTTCAGACAGCCAACCTTTCAGTTAGCAGCCGAGCGCTTAACCGTTTGCATCACCAGGGTGCCTTCCACCTTTACGTTGTTGTTGGTGGTGCCGCTGCTGCTGCTGCCGCTGCTGTTGTCGTTGCTGCTGTTGCTGCTGCTGCTGCTGCTGTTGTCGTTGCTGCTGTTGTTGCTGCCGCTGCTGTTGTCGTTGCTGCTGTTGCTGCTGCTGCTGCTGCTGTTGTCGTTGCTGCTGTTGTTGCTGCTGCTGCTGTTGTCGTTGCTGCTGTTGCTGCTGCTGCTGCTGCTGTTGTCATTGCTGCTGTTGCTGCTGCTGCTGTTGTCGTTGCTGCTGTTGTTGCTGCTGCTGCTGTTGTCGTTGCTGCTGTTGTTGCTGCTGCTGCTGCTG
>NW_004444035.1:5504486-5505670 GCF_000243295.1 Trichechus manatus latirostris | reverse complement strand
GTTGTTGCTGCTGCTGCTGCTGCTGTTGTCATTGCTGCTGTTGCTGCTGCTGCTGTTGTCGTTGCTGCTGTTGTTGCTGCTGCTGCTGCTGCGATCATTGCTGTTGCTGCTGCTGCTGTTATCATTGCTGCTGTTGCTGCTGCTGCTGCTGCTGCTGTTGTCATTGCTGCTGTTGCTGCTGCTGCTGTTATCATTGCTGCTGTTGTTGCTGCTGCTGCTGCTGCTGCTGTTGTTGCTGCTGTTGTTGCTGCTGCTGCTGCTGTTGTTGCTGCTGTTGTTGCTGCTGTTGCTGTTAGTTGCCATAGAGTTGATTCTGACTCATAGCGACCCCATGTGTGCTGAGTAGAACTGCTCCATGGCATTTTCAAGGCTGTGACCTTTTGGAAGCAGATTGCTAGGCCTGTCTTCCAAAGTACCTCTAGGTGGGTTTGAACCACTGACTTTTTGACTAGTAGTCAAGCGCTTAACCGTTTGTGCCAGCCAGAGACTGCATTAAAACCAAACGAAAACCAAGCTCATTTGCCATCGAGTTGATTCCAACTCATAGTGACCCAATAGAATGGGGTAGAACTGCCTCAGGGTTCCCAAGGCTGTGATCTTTATGGAAGCAGAATGCCACATCTCTCTCCCATGTAGCAGCTGGTGGGTTCGAACTGCTGACTTTTGGGTTAGCAACCGAGTGCTTAACTACTGTGTCATCAGGGCTTTTTAGAGACTCTATAAAACCAAAACCAAACCCTTGCCGTCAAGTCGATTTCGACTCGTTATCAACCCCATAGGACAAAGTAGAACTGCCCTGTAGGGTTTCCAAGTCTGTAAATCTTAATGGAAGCAGACTGTCATATCTTTCTCCTGAGGAGCCGCTGGTGGGTTTGAACTGCCGACCTTTCAGTTAGAAGTCTTATCACTTTAACCACTGCACCACCAGGTCTTATATAGGCACCTCAAATTATTAAATTTATATGAAAGTATCAGTAGCTGTAATTGAATATAATGTAACACCTTTGTTCATATTATGCTTGAACTGTGGACAGATACTGAGTTTTAAAGTTGAATGACCCACAGTTTTTTTTTTTCCTCTCTTTTTTTTTTTAATTGTACTTCAGGTGAAGGCTTACAGAACAAATAGTTTCTCATGAAACAATAGTACACATATTGTTTTATGACATTGGTTAACAACGCCA
>NW_004444035.1:5447498-5502583 GCF_000243295.1 Trichechus manatus latirostris | reverse complement strand
TGTCTTTTCTCCATTTGATGGACTTTGGGCCCTTGTCGAAGATCAGGTGACCGTAGGTGGATGGATTTACATCTGGGTTCTCAATTCTGTTCCATGAGTGACCCACAGTTTTAGAGTAGGATGCATACTGCCATGTTCAGATCTTTTAAATGGAGAATGTTTTTGTGTGGTTATTTAAATATATTTTATAAATAAGTGGTTTACTTATTGATCAGTGTTTATGATATTTATGTCATAGGAATTAAATCAAATGCTTTCAGAAACACCACCAGTTTGGAAAGGATCGTCGAAGCTGTTTCGAAATCTTAAAGAAAAAGGTAAGCAAATTTTAGTACTTAAACTTTTTAGTATTAACACTGTATTGTTTATACTATTTATACATGCATATTTTTATACTTAAAAATATTTAAAAATTTATATATAAGTATTCATATAGTATGCAGAGAAAAGACTGAAAAGGAAAACATCAAAATATTAATGATAATTGTTTTTCAGGCAGTGTGATAAATGTTCCAAATATTTTACCAAAAAATGAACTTTTATAGTTAAAAGAAACACTGTTTTTTAACCATATTGAAAAGTATAGGTTATATTTACCTAAAGAAAACATTTTTCAAAAATTCCGTATCTCCAAATGTCTATTTTTCTTCCTTCCATTTTCTAGGGAATTACAGATAATCTTAATCAATGTGAAAATCTTTTGAATGTGTCTTTTGGAAGCCTAATTTGACCATGTTTCTTTTAAAAATAGTACTCATTTAGTCCCATAACTAATGTGACCGAATTGTACATGTGAAGAATGTTAAAATGGCAAACGATTTGTTACATATGTATTTGCCACAATAAAATTCACGAGTTTCAGCTTACCCCATTATCCATATCCATGCATCCAAGTTGATTCTTTAATTCATACATTTCCTTGCAAGTAAGTAAATATGGCTTTTATTCCAGTATTCTTTCACAGTGCACTTGTTATACATATTTATAGCAATAAATGATGAATAAAATCTCTGTAACCTTAAAATTTAACCTATGATTTCTCAGAAATCATGCATTTTTATATTCTCAGTATAAGAATATACAAAATAAAAATATTAAACATGATATAACAGATTTTTCTGCTTCATCAGTTTTAACCCATATAAGTTTGAAATATATATACAGTAGCATGAAGCCAAATAGTAGAAAGAAGTAGTGATAATTAATATATTTTATCTAAGAATTAGAAATTCAAATTATTTCCACTTGGTTCACATGGAATCTGAAAAAAGAGACACCTCATCTTTTATTGTAGGCTTTTCATGCGAAGAGTTTTAAAATCTTTCAGAAATCTGAGGCAAGCTGTCTTAAAAAGCTCATAGAAATTTTCTCCTGGAATTTGGCTTAAAGAATGTCAGTTAAATCTTAGATTGGAATAATGTTGTTAGGTGCCCTGAAGTCAGTTCCAACTCCCAGCAACCCTGTGTACAACAGAACGAACACTGCCTGGTCCTGTATCATCCTCACAGTCATTGCTGTGGTTGAGCCCATTGTTACCGCCATTGTGTCAATCCATTTCATTGAGGGTCTTCCTCTTTTTCATTGATCATCTGCCAGGCATGATGTCCTTCTCCAGGGACTGGTCCCTCCTGGTAACTTCTCCAAAGTATGTGAGACGAAGTCTTGCCATCCTTGTTCCTAAGGATCACTCTGGCTGTATTTCTTCCAAGATAGATTTGTTCATTCTTCTGGCAGTCCATGGTATATTCAGTATTCTTTGCCAACACCATAATTCAAAGGCGTCAGTTCTTCTTCAGTCTTCCTTATTCATTGTCCAGCTTTCGCATACATATGAGTCATGCATATGAGAGTGGGATGGCAGGATCAGGAAAATTCAAAGCTACAGATTATCAGGTAAATTTTAAAAATATTTCTTTACTACCTTTCATGGGAAAATACAAATTGGATCAATTATAGTCTGAGAGAAATAAATGCATGCAATAAGGAAAGTCTTTTTAGTTAACCAAAAAACCCATTGCCGTTGAGTCACTTTCGACTCGTAGCGACCCTATAGGACAGAGTAGAACTGCCCCATAGGGTTTCCAGGGAGGGCCTGGTAAATTCGAACTGCCAGCCTTTTGGTTAGCAGCCATAGCTCGCTGTAGCTTTTAACCATTGCGCCACCAGGGCTCCTTTTTAAGTTAAAAAAAAATAATAATAAAACCCGTTGCCATTGGGAGGGCTTTAATCTGAAAGCCCTAGATTTAGGCGTTTCCTGTCCTTCTGATGTTATATGCATATTTGCATCCCATTGCCCCCACTCCTGGGGAGATGGTATATTCAGCAATGTCCAGTAGAACTGCCTGCAGTGATGGAAATGTTCTATTTCTGTGTTGTCCAATATGGTAGCCACTTGCCACATGTGGCTATTAAACACTTGGAATGTGGCTAGTGTAACTGAGGAACTGAATTGTAATTTGTTTTTTAATTTTAGTTACATACTATTAAATACTCACATGTGGCTAGGACAGTACAGATCTATATCATACTGATCAGATTATCACAGTAATCCATGATCCCAGAAAGTTTTAAAACCATTAAATTTGGTGAAGAAGTACAGAGAAACCTGTTTTATTATCAAGAGATTAGGTGGCAGATAAATTTTCAAACTAAATTTTTAGAGCGCTTGAAAATTAATTTTTAAATGAAGTTTATCTGGTTCATAAAAAAATTGTTATGCAACTTTTATGAAAACAATTATTATATAGTTATTTATAACAGCCAACTACACTGTATCATGATATAGCAACTAAACAGCTTATTGTTTTTAAGGAACTCTGCTTAAGTTTTTTTGGTGTCTTTTTAAATGAAATTAGTTGGCATCTTTCTAATCTTCTGTTTCTAAACATCCAATATCACTATATGCTTCTCATTTATTTTTATTCTTTAATCCTAAACCAAAAGCCAAACCTGTTGCCTTTGAGTTGATTCTGACTCATAGTGACCCTATAGGACAGAATAGAACTGCCCCATAGAGTTTTCAAGGAGCAGCTGGTGGATTCAAACTATGGACCTTTTGGTTAGCAGCCTGAGGTCTTAACCACTGCGCCATCAGGGCCCCTCTTTGATCCTGGGTAGTCTTAAAATAAATTGAAGGGTTAGTGTTAGAGTTTTCCGTTTTTGTAACTGTAAGGCATTAGGAGTCTGCAGTTCAGATTTGGTAGTGTTTCTCTTCTTGATCATTTTGTTAAATTATATCATGAGTTTCACTTTGTTCTCCTTCCCTTTGGATTATGCCACCTCAAAAACCACCTACTTCTTAAGTTAAATTTATCTTTCTCATAGAAATATTTTTAATAGAGGATTATGTCCCCAATTAAAAAAAAAAAAAACACCTCTATAGACGAGTACCTACTGTGATGATCATGACCAGGACTCTTTCTATTAGGTAATCTGTCCCTTGGGGAAATCTTGAGTTAACGAACAGATGAAAGGTGTATAGCAGTTAGTGAACTTCTTTATACCAGCCAACGTCTGCGCGTATTCCACCAGGTCATTTAGAGCACCAGTCAGTGAGATGGGATTGCAGAGACAGGGATCCCATTTCCCATCCCATTTCCCTTTCTTCTTTCTGCATTTATGCTTTTTCTTTGAGATCCCTATGGAATCTAAGTATTCTATCTTTATATGCAATGACCATTCCAGAATCTTTCTCCCATAACATTCATGGCAATCAACCAGAACTATCTGTCTATAGGTCACAATATTCTAGTATAAACAAAAGAAGGGAATGCTTTCAGGGCCTCCTCGCCAGTTCCGTTCATGTCTTCTGACAGACCGCCTGACGGGTTCCTCTTCTCTTTGTTCTGTAACAAAGAGGTAGCCTCAGAGAACATCAGCTCAAATGGAGTTTTAAGGTTCACGATCTGATTATTTAAGGGTGTTTATACCCTTTTACCAAACATCAGGACTATCTGATATCCAGATAAGTGTTACAGGCTTGTTCTTGATTTTGATTTTCTTACTATCCACTCAGGTCAATTAAGCCATTAATTCTGGGTTTTGTTGTTGTAGTCCAAAAGCAAGAATTCTGGAAACAGAATGTGTGTTTTTATTTACTACACACAAATTCCTTTTAAAGTTTGTAATTATGGGGTTACAGCGCCATTTAATTAAAATAAAAACTTCTTAGAGGAGTCCATTTAATAGAAGCATTAGGTTTGTCAAGGATAATAAATGAAAATTTGAAAGGAGAGAAGTGTTAACTATGGAACACTTCACAATGGTAATTATCTCCAACTTTTTTATTTTATGATATATTTATATATTAAAAACTAGCAACAAGTTTCTCTAAGTAAACATTATAATTTGCCTTTTTTTTGCAAATATCTGTGAGCAATAATAAGATTTTGTATAGATTTCTACAGAGACATGATGGACGATTAATTTTGTTGCTTGTTTTATTATGATTTTGTAATAATTTAATCCCATTTAAAACAATATTTAGCATCTGCTTTAAAATCTCAAGTTATTCTATTCTTCATTGCTATTGTGAGAATAATATTTTACTTTGATAAATATGAAGATAAAGTAGTATTTTACATGTAGCATAACAGATATTATTTTTCTTCTAGGTGTGATTTCATACACAGAATATCTTTTTCTTTTATGTATTTTAACAAGTAAGTATACTCATTAAATCTCTTTGTGTATGCAGTTTTCATATTTAATCAGAGTCTTAGAAAACAAATCTTTCTTTGATTCTCTGTTGAAAATTACCTTAGACATAGCCATGCTGTTTTGCAAGATTCACATCCACATGACACAGAAAAATGCTAAGCGTAGCACTGTCAGGAGTCAAAAACATAAATAATATTGTGGCTTGTGGTATGAAATTCTCTTAAATTGTTAAATTTTACATCATGTATCAATCCTTGTTTTAATGTAAGATAAATCCTAAGGGGTGGGTTCCAAGTAGTGTACAAGTACTAGTACTGTGCAGTTAGTAATTGGGTTACTTGAAGTTGTTCTAGACTGGAAAGCTATAATGGTGATGCAGGTCCAGTCCATGATGGACACTCCGTAAGAATTAGAGGAGCAGGTGCCATGGAGTCTCAGAGACTTGTTGAAAAGTTACCTGGTTAACTAGAACCATTTTGGATGCAAAATTAGTAGATACAAGTACCGAAACCAGCACAGTGATAGGCAAAATAAGAACATTGTTTAGGAAGCCAGTTGTTGAGATGGGAGAGGGTGTGCGTTAAGACTGTAGGAAAAACACATACAGTGGCTTTTGCTTGCTATGGAAAGGTGGAAATCTTTGGGGTCTATGGAACTTCTTCTGGAGTTCAGGACCCATATTTAGATACTTGTAGGGAATTTAATTGAAAAATGATGGGATGTTGTCTAGGTTAGAGCCAAGGAGTATATGAAAAGAGGGCTGGTAGGAAGTGGACTGCATAACCATTGATTAATCCGTGTTACCTGTCTCGAGGTATCTCATCTTTACCTTTTATCATTTTAACCTGCAAACAGTGCTAGTAACGACTTCCTTTCTGTCTGTATTTTCAAGATCTTTTTAAAGTTTAAAACTGGGTTATCAGAGGTGGTGTAACTGGTTTTGTTTTGTTTTGTTTTCCTTTCTTTAATGAAATAGTAGTCAAAATAAGTTTAGATTCCTAAAATACATGCAAGAAATGAGCTTTGGTAAAGGACTCGTTTGCATTTCTCTTCTTTTCAGAGGCAGCTATTACTGGTTAAAAAACCAGGGCTGTGTGCTTCTCCTTTGCCACATTCAAGATTGCACGGCAGGCAATGGCAGGTGTATCTGTGGGAGGTCCCTTTTTAAACTTATTGCCAGTCCTCTCGAAGGAAAAGGTCAGATGTTTTGAGAGAGGCATGCAGACTGAGAAGCTCTTTGGAGGACGCTTTCAAGTTTTCTTCTATCCAAGTTTTCTTCTTTATGCTTTAGAAGTAAAAAGCGGAAAGGCCTGAACCTTCAGTTCATAAAACTGAAGCAGTTCATAGGATGTGAACGTCTGTCTTTCTCAGAAAAGCGGTTGTTACTTATATTTGGGAGAGCTGAGAATTACTTATTCAGGCTTCTTCTTTTATAGTTCTCCTTTCGAAGCCTCTAAAGTTTAAGCCCCAAAATAGGAACTATTTTTGGAAAATGTCAAAGATTTTCCTTTCACTTCTTGTTTCTTGATGTTGGGATTTATGCTTGAAATAATTATCTTAAAATTGGCTGTCTTACCTCATCTTGGCTTCTCTGATTCTTAATTTATTACTGTGAAACAGTTTGTACACTATGACCACAGTGTCTTTGCAAAAAGTTAATCATTTTGTAATGTCTCATATTACTTAACATTTATTTTCATAGGTCATTTTATTATATATTTCCTAAAATTGGGAATGGTCCTTGGACATACCATTTTTTTCTTTTTTTTTCGGTGCTCTGAGTAGTTGAACATACTGAAATATTTCAGATGTGATCGATTGATATTTTCCTTTGAAACATACTGACAGACTTTGGATAAGAGAGAAAAAAACTTATTTTTAAAGGAAGGTAGTCAGATTTTTCTGTTGGTGTTATTCAAGGAGTCTCACACAAGCGCTTTTAGAGGGTATTATCAGTTCTGTTTCTAAGCGTGCTAACATGAAGGAAAGGTATGTATACTTATGTATAGTTTATTATAGTTAACTAATTGTAACATGTTACTTCTAATAGTTTGGCTAAAGAAAGTATTTCTGTACAGAGTATGAGTAACAGTTTACAACTAACATGGACTTTTTGCTTGAAAGTACATTTTTCCATTTCATGAATACTTGTGTTTTTTTCTGGTAGAGCCACATGCAGGTTTTAGAATAGCTTTCAACATGTTTGACACAGATGGCAATGAAATGGTGGATAAAAAGGAATTTTTGGTGGTATGTATATGATATTCTGCATTTTATTAATAATTAAATAAATTATTTATATTTCATTTTTTTAATTGGGAATACTACTATAAAGGGAAAATAATGAAAAATGTATGCTCACTGTAAATTCGCAAAGAAGTTGATACTTATGTACTTTGAATAATATTTACATTATTACAGTATAAATTATATTCAATGTGTAAAGATGATTCTAATTGTTTACACACTGTCTGGAAGTTTGCAGTGTGTCAGATGTTTTCTGTTGTGGGGATAACAGGCACTCGTGAGGTATAAACGCCCAGTTAGTATTCAGCGCTCATCAGATCAGGCACCCAATCACAGCTCTTGGCCAGAGACTTGCCTTCCTTCTCAGTATAGGATTTACGATTCTTCTCCTCCTCTTCTCTCTCAGTCTGCCTGACATGCCTGTCTTGTCCCCACTTTCCTGTTCCCTTCTGTCTTTGACCAGGGACTGTTGTAAAGCAGGAAGCGTAAGATGATTCTTAGGTGTGTATCCCGCCATCTTTCTCGGTGGCGGCTCCAGCCTTGGTGCTCTGGTGCTGGTTTGACTCCGAGGCTCGCATGTCCTATCACCACCCTTCTCTCCCTCCTTCCAGAATTCTCAAGTTTCTCTCTCTAGGTGCCTTACATCTGCTTCTGCGGCAAAATACCTATTCTGTTTCTCCTCTGGAATAGAGATTTATATTAATTTATCCCATAGCAAGCAAAGCCACTCCTAGCGTTTATGTTCAACTCTGCCTTTACTTATACTCTCCTAGTAAAAAGAAAGAGACTCTTGTGACACACTTCATTTTGAAATTAAACTTCTCACATTTGGTTAGGGGTTGAGGGTGGGGGGAGAAGAAAGGGGAGAGGTAGTACATGAGCAAGCCATTTTATTTTCTATTTTTCCTTTGTAACCCGTAAAAACCGTTGCTGTCAGAATGGATTCCAACTCATAGCGACCCTATAGGACAGAGTCAAACTGCCCCATAGAGTTTCCAAGGAGCAGCTGGTAACAAGCCATAAAACATCCCTTAGAAAACCTCTTAGAGGGCTTTGTGTTTACTTCGGAGGATGAAACACAGAAGAAAAACTATGAAATCTTTTTTTTTCCTGTGGTAGGAAAGAGAAGAGGTAAAAATCCTCATCAAAAGCTAAATAGTAGCCATTCGAAGGGAAGCAGGCAGTCCAATTACTGGGATCTATCAGAAAGCGTAATCTAGCACCCAGTCAGCACTTGCCGGCCTGCAGCCTGAGCAGAGCCTTTGGAGCTAGTGCTGGCTGGTGGGGGTGTTCAGGGTCATCGCAGCGGATGAAGATGCATTTCTGATATCCTGGAGCGGACAAGTTTAGCTTAATATGATTTTGTTATAACAGTGCACAATTGTATTTTAGGAATTTCCAGAATGGGTTTAGTGATCTAAATAATTTGAATACTCTTGTTCTGGCCACCTGCCAAGTCCTACCCCACTGACTTTAAGTTTTGGAACTCAGTCCATGGAAAGGATGCCTGTGTCTTTCGGAATGTTGTCTGTCTGTGGATATGGGGGTTAAAAAACGTTCATGTAGAATTCCTGTTTGTTTTCACTGTACACACTTGGAAAAGCTACCCTTGCTTTAAAGCTGTGGTTTTATTTTTTTCAGTTCCTCAGCTCCTGCCTCCTAGGTGATTTTTGTTTGGTTTTGTTTTCTGGCAGAGTTGTTGAAAACAGGAGGTGGAGTTAGGCTAAGCTTTTTGTAGATATCTAAAATCTATGATCCTTCTGCCTACTTATAAAATAATTGTAAGCAACCTTTGCTAAAATCTCTTTTCACTAAAAAAAAGTGTGGAATAAATTTTTGTGTTAAATTATTTGTATTTTTTACTGTATTCCTAAATATTGTTATGTATCTTGGGAGGCAGTACCTTTTATTTGACTTTCAATACTTGCTATAGAAAATGAAGAGTTGAGATGGCTGTCCACATTGTAAGACAGTAACAGCCAACTCCCCCAGGAAACTGTTCTAAGGTAGGATTAGGCTTATATTTGTAAAATCATAGGTTTTTTTTTTTTTTGGAAAACTTCCAAATCAGAAAGACACTTTGTATTTTGATACCTTTCAAGCTTTTTTTTTTTTTTTTTTTCGTTTAATTGTTTAAAAAAAAAAAAACAACGTTGCTGTGGAGTCAATTCCGACTTGTAGTGACCCTATAGGACAGATTAGAACTTCCCCTCAGGGTTACCAAGGGGCAGCTGGTAGATTCGAACTGCTGACCTTTTGGTTTGCAGCTGTAGCTCTTAACCACTGCACCACCAGGACTCCAGTTTAATTGTAATTTCTTTATTGTGCTTCAGGTGGAAGTTTACAATTGAAGTTAGTTTCTCATTAAAAATTTATACACATATTGTTTTGTGACATTGATTACAATCCCCACAATATGACAGCATGCTCCCCCTTTCCACCCCAGGTTCCCAGTGTCCATTTGTCCCGTTCCTAGCCCTTCCTACCTTCTCGTCTTGCTTTTGGGCAGGAGTTGCCCATTTGGTCTCATATATTTGATTGAACTAAGAAGCATGTTCCTCACGTAGGATTTTTCTTTTTTTAATAACACTTTATTGTGATTTAGGTGAAAGTTTACAGAACAAATTAGTCTGCCATTCAGCAATTTATGCAGTGTGGTTTTGTGACATTATTGCAATCCCCTCGATGTGCCAGCGCTCTCCTTCTTCCTCCCTGGGTCCCTGTTTCCATTCACCCAGTTTCCTGCCCCTACCTGCCTTCTGGTGGCGTTTTGGTCTCGTATAGTTGATTGTTCCGAGGTACACATTCCTCTTAGGTGTTATTGTTCGCTTTATAGACCTGTCTTTTGTTTGACTGTAATATGATCTCTGGGGTGGATTCAATTCCAAGTTTGAAGGTGTCTAAGGGCCACAGTTTCGGCGGTTCCACCAGGTTCTGTCAGATCGGTAAATTAGGTCTTATTTATGAATTTGAGTTTTGTTGTACATTTTTCTCCCACTCTGTCCAGGACCTACCACTGTGATTCTGGTCAGAGCAGTTAGTAGTGGTAGCTAGGCACTATCTAATTCTTCTGGTTTCCCCAGGCTAGTGGAGGCTGTGGTTCATGTATTCTGTTAGACCTTTTGGACTGATTGTTTCCTTGAGTCTTTGGTTTTCTTCACTCTTCTTTGCTCCAGACAGGAAGAGACCAGATGTATCTTAGATGGCTGCTCAGAAGCTTTTAAGACTCTACTCTCTATTCACCAAAGTAGGATGTAGAACACTGTCTGTATGGACTATGTTATGCCAGTTGTCCTGGATGTCCCCTGAGGCTATGGTCCTAAGCCCTCAAATCCAGTGATTCAGTCCCGTGAGGTGTTTAGTTATGGCTGAGAAATTTTCATGACCGTGCCCGCTGTGTGCTCTGTTGTATACATGAATATGTTTGCAGTACATGTAGATATGTATGCAGAAATATCTACTGCCCAACTTATCTATGTCTGGGTGTAACCCTAAAAATCATAGGATTTTAAAGATGAAATAATACCATTTACAATAATAATTAGCTAACATTTATGGAGAACTTACTATGTGACAGGCAGTGTGCTAAGTAACGACTTGTAGTATTTACTCCACACGCTATTGTTAGGTCAGGCAATTTCCTCCATTTTCCAGATATGGAAATGAGCTTTAAATAATTAGAGTAACTTTCCCAAGGGATTATACATGCAAAGAGCATGCCGCCACCACCACCGTGCTCAGTTACCTGAAGGAGACCTTAGAGGTCATCTAGTCCATTCTCGTTTCATATATGAGCAAACTGGGGCCCAGCGAGGGTTAAGTGACCTGTCCACAGTCGTAAAACCAGTGTGTGACAGAAGCTGGATTTAGACCCAGAGTCCCTGAGTTCTAGCCCCAGGAGGCTTCAGCTCTTTGTATGTGTGTGCCACAGACTCCATGTCTTTATATTTTAGTGATAAAGCTAGAATTTTACACATTGAACTTAACTATGGCTTGCTAGTAACAAAGGTGGTGTTTTCTGTTCCCCAGGGGGGAAAAAATGGCAATCAGAAATTATATCTGTAGTAATTTTAATTTTCTTAGTGGATGAAGCTAACTGTTTTCTTTGTTTATAGAATGTAACCCACACCGGGTAGTAAGTAAGTGTCCAGAAACTTTTGTTAGATATTTGACCCTTGAATGGTTTCCTTTTCAGCTTCAAGAGATATTCAGGAAAAAAAATGAGAAGAGAGAAACTAAAGGAGATGGAGAAAAACGTGCACTGCTGGTAAGGATAATATATGGTAGTTTCAGGAGGGTTTTCTAGGTAAGATTTATTTATGTTGAAAAACAGTAATTAAAGTTTGTAACTTTGGAGCTGTCCCTTTCTTAAAAATGTTCTAATGTTCTTATATAGAGAAAGTGCTTCAGCATTTATATGCATTGATATCAATATTTATATTAAATATTGGTATTAAACATCCATATCCATAATCATTCATTAAATTATATTCATCACTATTTTTGTTATCTGTGAGATTTGAAGGGTATATCATATAATAGATTAATGCAGATGATTGTGCATGTAAAAATTTAAAGGTGAATTGCAAAGATTTAATTATAAATGCGAGTGAATTTAATTGTAATGTGATGATACTTATCTTAAAGCAAACCCAAGGAATGTGTTTCCTTACATGCTTAGAAATGTATATTACAGGTTCTTCTGGGATGAGGTGTGTTTGTCTTCCCCTGAACTCCCCTCCGTCTTCCCATCCGCTTTCTTCTTGCTTGTCCCATGAGTTCAGCCTGATGACTGGCCAGGTCCACGTGATACCAGACACTGTCAGATACTATCCTAGGTGCTTTGCATGCATTTTCTCAGTTAATTTACCTGACAGTTCTCTTATTATCTGTAATTATACATAAGGAGACTGAGAATTGAAGTGGTTGAGCATCTTGCCCAAAGTTACATAGCTATTAAATGGCAAAGTCAGGATTTGAACCCATGTCTGGCCAGCTCCAAAACCTGCTTTTTTACCCACTGGTACTTTGATAGCAGAAACACGGTAAATTTTGTTGTCATGCAAATGTTAATTGTTCCATTTGCTAATCAGTGTTTCTGTGCAGCAGTTCAATTGTTGTACATGGAATTCAAGTAATTAACTTTAGAGAATTGCAGCCTTTTTTACTAGTCTCATTCTTATAAGAATATGCATTAGGTTTCTTAAAACATGGATTATCTGTAGCAGATGGGTGCCATGTTCAAACCCAATCTATGGATGAAATGTATGTTTCTATTCAGTTTAATAAAAGCAGATTATCGGAATTATGAACTACATATTAGTTCATAGGCTGTTTGACTATGATACAACTAGCGGTGTGTGTTGACTCCCCTCCAGCATGTTAATTGACCGAGCTTATGGACAACACTCTTAAACATTCAAAGAACTGCTTGTCATGTTAGCCAAGTGTTAGAAAGGCACGATTAGTTCTCCACTTAATTCAGGTTCTTGTGGTTTTCAAATTGTAGTTAATAAATCCTCTATGAATAGCCCCATAAATGCAGGTTTTTTTAGAATATTAGGAAATAAGACTAGGTAATTGAATGCTTTCTTAAATTTTATTTCCTGTAGATAATGTAGTGAAAGAGTAAGCAGTTAATTTGGATAGATTGCCTCTATTATAATTGACAGGGTAGGTGAATTCTCATAAAATGTCATTTAAGGAGGTTGAATTACATTCATGTATCTCTTAACAGACCTCAGTGATAAAGTAGATGGTATTTCAGTGGATAGACATGTAATTATTTATCTAAACTACTTCAAGAAATGACTTATGGATCTTCCAGTAAAAAATACAATAATATTCTGATCATTAATATTTACTAAAACACTCAAGTAACAAAGGGAGAGAGACAAGGGAAACATAACAGACAACCCACGCTCGGAAAAGCTGCAACATCAGCATAAAACTTGGCTCTGAGCTTCACTGCAGCCACCTTCAGGGAAACTTAATATCAAATTAATGCAAATATTTCATAATAGCGACATAGTGAAACCTCATAATTTGCATTAATTATGGAAGATCCACCTGAATGATGAAATTTGAATTATACCAGCGTCAGGGACAGATTACCCAATAAGTGAGATACCAGGGGCTTCCTTGTGCTCATTTACTCATCTGTAGTGCATAATTTCACCTGTTTTTGAACAGGTGCACTACAGATGAATAAGTAAGCCAATGTAAGCCCGTGCGTACCTTGCTTACTGGTTAATCCACTCCGACCAGCATACCCTATGTTGTTTTAATTTATATGTATATAGATCATTGTAACATTCCCTAGCTAATATAGGGAGGAAGGAAGCTTATTTTAAAGAATAGACAATAATAACTTATGAGTAATATGTAGCTTGTTTATAAGTAAAGGAGTGCATAATAGTCATTGACCTTCACAGGTAACTTAGAGGTATTTATCTTAGTTTAAACAGTCCTCCTGAAATCTCATTTACATAATTTAGCTATCAGAACTATTCCTTAAAACAGCTTCCCAACTAAACAGCACTCTACAGCGATATCAAACCATTGCCGTTGAGTTGATTCTGACTCATAGCAACCCTAAAGGATATGGTAGAACTGACCCATAGGGTTTCCAAGGCTGTAGTCTCTACGGAAGCAGACTGCTGCATCTTTCTGTTCTGGAGCAGCTGGTGGGCTCAAACGCTGACTGAGTTCTTAACCACTGTACCACCAGGGCTCCTTACAACTGTAAATGTTAGTTACTATGTTTAACAATAATGATAATTCGTGGTAACTTATTGTTAATAGTCACATTTTAAATAACGTGGATCTGAACTGACAAGGTTTTATTTTAGACTACTCTAGTTATAGAGGATTATGTAGAATTTAGGGTGCTGTTGTCAAGCTGCTGGAAATGACAGTGTGGTTCTGCATCTCCTCAGAATGTTTTTGAAGCAACTGAATTTAGCTTATAGTGAAAATACACGGGTGACATTAGAGAGACAGTATAGTACAGGCTCAGGGACAAGTTTTCTAGGTTCAAATCCTATCCTGCCACTCACTGCCAGACCCTTACCTCTCTGAACCTCAGTTTCTTCATTTGTAAACGGGGGTAACTGTAGTGATGACCACACGTGATTGTTACAGGGTTTGAAGGAGGTAAAAGCACGTCACTGTTTAACAGTATGTGAGATACGATGACACTCAAAAAGGCTAGCTAATGGTGAAACGTAAAGTTCTGCTTTAAGCTGAATATTTAAATCAAAACTAAATAAGATATTTACATAAATGACAAGTGACTACGCTTCAGAAGGAAAGGAAGAAAACTTTCCTTGAGATGCTCACTATGTGCTATGCTCCGTGCTCCATCCCTTAGACATGTTTTTCCCGTTAGTCCTCGTTACACTTCTCTCAGGTAAGTACCACACCTGCCTCCAAGATGAGAGAACCTTCTCAGAGAGGCTAAGTGACTTGAGTAAGGTCGTAGCACATCGAGAGCAGAACCAGGATCCCAGTGCAGGTCTCATACCATTCCCACTGGGCCGTGCTGCTGCATCTAAATTTTCCCCTACTCTGTGGAGAATTGCTGAATCAGGTCTAAATAGAACTGCATACTTAAGAGAACATGTTTTACTCAAAGCAATAGTTCTACCAGAAGGTTACGATGAAAATGTTTGAAATGAGCACAAATTCATTGAATGTTTAATTATATGAGATTGTAAAAACTTTGCTACTCATCTTTAACATTTATAGCACTTATATTGTGTGTGCGCTCTACATAGACGGTAGCATAATGATTTGCCCTTCCTAATTGATTATTTTGTCATCTTTTTCTTTTTTTTCTTTTGCTATACTTGGGTTCATTCTGAAATGTGACACTTCATTTGGCCCTTTGTGCTCTATGTCAGCGTCTTCAACTTTATGGATCCCATTCTTCTGCTAATAGTGTATGTACAATCCTTTACATGTTCTTTATGTATATAGCCCTCACCTGTTATACTTGATAATGTTATTTATGTGAAGTTACAACTGCTATTTATACTGTTGAGGAATTTACTGACTACGGTAAGATGCAATGAAACCAGAATCTTACTTTTCCTTCTCAGATTATCGGAAGCCTAAAACATACAGTACAGTCGTGTATCTTTCACTTTCGGTTAAAACAAGGGAAAGGTCCATGAACAACAACAACAACTAAAAATTCTGGTAGAATAATTGAAATTTTATACTTTTTGGCTGTATTCGAAGAGATATATACAGAGTATGGAGCAGATTCTCAGGCTGTGAGCCTGCAGTACACAGGTATTTTAAGAACTAGATCTATCCATCTGATACACAGTCTTTTCTCAGTTCTAAGAAAGAGGTATATTAATGGATGGACTTTTCCTGGTTTTCAGTATTTCTTCCAAATTTGTTCTGAAACTTTGGTTGCCTGCTTACTATTGATGATCGATACAAGAATCTAGTATAAGTTGGTACTTTATCAATCATGTTAAATATATCAGTATATCATAGTGTATCTTTAAAGAGGACTATGATTTTCAGACTCTCCTTGTTTCTGAAAAAGTTAGGAGTTCCTGTAAATGAACTTGGAAATATCCTGTTCTTCTTATGCTGAGCTATCTTTTTTTCCTGGTCTCCTGAGAATATCAGAACTTGTTGATTTGCCAGCTACTAAATGACTAAGAATGGACCATAGCTTGTGTTGAACATACACACGCACAGTTCATTAAAGTTCCCGAAGGAGCCGTAACTCCTTTGGAAGGATCCCTCAAATTGTAAAAAAGATTCCACCTGAGAAGGCCTTGAACTGAGGGGGGCTGACTCAGTATTATGCTGCTGACTGTATTCCAAGTGTAGTGCACAATGCTAAAAGCAGGTGTGTTGCACCCTGTATTGGATAGTTCATTGAAATTCCAAACACTGAAGGCTAACTCTGACTTAGATTAAAACATATACACAGGAGGCTGAATCAGAATGAAGTAAACCCAGTATGTCTCGGCTCCAGGAATAAACCTAGGCAGATGTCTGGGGGTGGGAAACAAGCCAAGTCCATAGGACCCTTATCATTGACTAATTTTTTTGATTCCTAACAAGATACTTTAAAAATATTTCTATAGAATTCACTACTGTTTTCCATTAAATAAAGTCTATCATTTTCTTCAAGTTTTTAAAGGATTCCTCTGTTAATAATTTCAAAAAATTTGTAAGAATATATAAAATGAAAATCTCACAGATTTTAATGCAATATATCCGGTGAAACTTAATAAATATTAATAACTTAAGACTTTATGGCTTATTTTTCTAATCTGTCATTGCGGGAACCATTTTCCTATCATGGCGATACTTACTTTTCCTTTAAACTCCTAGTTTTTATGTAGGATAATTATGTAGTTTCTAAAAAGTACATCTCAGAGTGATATTGTTAAGAGGAAATAAATCCTAATACAGCTTTAGTGAAAGCTAGATAAACAAATTGCAGTCACTCAGCCATTAAGAGAATAATATTGAAAAGCAAACTTAAGTTGTGTGTTTTATTTATATTTTGCTTGCTTGTTTAATGGGAAAGTAATTTTAGGATTTTGTATTTTATTGTAGTAATTATTATTTATTTTACTGAGGACAGCTTTTTGTCCAGCTGAGAATGTGAAATGCATATTTTAAAGTGATCTAACTTGATGTCATTTTTATCTTCATAGTCCTGAAGGGGCTATGTGAGGTTAGTTGGGTATATAATCTGATTTTTTTCCTATAATAAAAACAGTTTTGTTCAGAAAGGGAAGATTATTTTCAGAACATGTAAACAAGCAATGAAAATTCATTTAAAATTAGGGGGAAACAATTCAGACAGCCTGAAAGTTTAAATGAGATATCATTGATGTAAGTACTGAATTCATAGATTACTATAATTTTATGAATTAACTGGCAATTTTCTGCTGGTTTCTGGGATTGTAGATCAACTGGAGGGATAAAGTATCTAATCTGAGTGCCGATCACAGAGCTATCTGGAACCTAAGAGATTTATAATAGCTAGTTCTTATCTTTAGGATGAAGTTCATTCAGGAAAGGCAGTTGGCCCTCCTGGCTTTTACTGTAGAAGTGGAGATTCTGTGACCACTCTAGTGGCCTGTCCAAAATTCAATCACCTTTAAGTAAGTTCTGCCTGCATATATTCAATCAGATTATTTCTTGCTATAGGGTAACCCTCTCTTTGAAGATTCAGTAGAACTCCTTTGTATTCATGAAGGTAGATGTTACCTTTATAGCCTTCTTTATTTCAAACAACCTGATGCTTTTCATATTCCACATGCTGCCAACTCCTATTATCTGCCCACAGTAAAGAAAAGAAATATAAAAATTAAAAACAATAATACAGAAGTCAGTTACATATGACTTTGGCCTGCCTTGTGTTATTTTTTTACTTTTAAAATATTCTTAATGACGTTAATGCCATTGTAGTCAGAAGATGTATCAATTTTTATACCAGTTCTTTGAAACGTGTTGAGACTTGTTTTATGGGCTAAAACAATGTCAGTATTCATAAATGATCTGTGTTTGAAAAGAATGTGTATTTTTCTCCAATTTGAGATACAGGGTTCTGTTTTATGTATTAGACCGAGCATGTTAATCATGGGTTCTGAATCTTATCTGTCATTACTAATTGTTTTTGGTTGACTTGATCTATCAATTAGTATTTTAAATTACACATTATGATGGTAGATTTGTTCATTTCTACTTGTAACTCTGTCAGTTTTTGCTTTATGTATTTTGAAGCAAATGTTATTGCCTAGGTTAGAATAATAGATTAGTTGTATCTTTTTAGTGAATTGAATCTTCTATAGTTACATGCTGTCCTCAGACCTCTAGAAATATTTTTACCTTAAAATCTATTTTAGTTGTTAACAGCATAAATATACCACTTTTCTTTTATTTGTATTTTTTATTGCTTTATGTTTTTTGTTTAGGAGTCCATGGGTGGGTGCAAATGGTTTAAGCACTCAACTACTAGCCAGAAGGTTGGCGGTTCAAACCCACCAAGAGGTGCCTTGGAAGATAGGCCTGGCAGTCTGTTCCCAAAAGGTCCCAGCCTTGAAAACCCTAGGGAGCGGTTCTACTCTGCACACATGGGGTCACCATGAGTCAGAATCAACTCCATGGCAGCTAACAACAACAACAAACTTTTTGTTTATTTTCTACTTTTTCCTCTAGTGATGATGCTCTCCTTGATTTTTTTAATTCAGAAATGTACTGCAAATAAAATGTAAATATAAAATAAAATGAAAAATAATAAAAGTTTAACCACTGTATAAGTCAAGAAATGCAGCATTGCCATGTCCCAAGAGACCCCTTAATATGCCCCCCAGTCGCAGCCCTTCTTTCCCTCAAAAGAGAACCCCAATCATGACCTTTATGGAAATCACTTCCTCGCTTTGCTTTGTAGCTTTACCACCTACTTATGCATATCCTAAACGGTATGGTTTAGTTTCGCCCATCTCATAGTGCATGTAGATGGGATCACGTTGTGCAGATTTTTGTGTGTCTTGCTGCTTTGGCTAAACGTCATGATTGTCCGTTTCATGTGCATTGTTGTCTGTAGTGCTTTGTTCATGGATTTGCGTTGCTGGAAGCAGTAGTTCTCAAACTTCGTCATCTCAGGACCCCTTTGTGTAGTGAAAAAATTATGAGAACCTCAAAGAGCTTTTGTTCATGTGGGCTACATCTATCTGTATCTAGCATATTAGAAATTAAAACTTAGAAAATTTAAAATATTTATTAGTCCATTTTAAAATAGTAAGAAATAAACTCATTACATGTTAACATAAACACTTTTTATTTTCAATAATGTAATGAGAAGAATACTGGTGTTTTAATTCTTTGTAAATTACCTTAATGTCTCGTTTAACAGACAGCTGCATTCTCGTATCTGCTTCTGTATTCAAGCTGTTGAAATACGTTGCTTTGGTGACAGATACTGTCGGTTGTTTCCCTTGAAGTGACGAGCTCGTTGGTTCATTTTCAGTAAACCGTCTGCTAGCTAACGAGGTCTGACTAACGATAGTTTGTCTGCCAGTTGTTCTCTAATGTAAAAACAGGCGTTCATGAAAATCACGGCTAGTTGAGCTTACAACACAAACCATCACGTTTTTTTTTCCCTTGACACAACCACAGTACTTTGGTGTGCAACAGAGGGCTTTACACATACTTCTCATTCCATCACATCAGATAGTAAAGATACATGTTAAAAGATCAATTTAACAAAATTATTGGACTCTTCAGCAAGTACATTCTTAAATGGAACTTTTTTTTTTTTTTTTTACTGCGAGTGTGTAGCACAGAAATATGGAATGACTACTGAAGAATGTGATGACTTTTTGGTCTTTGGTGTCACTGCCTTGATTTCTGCAGAGGCTACACCACACTAGTTTTGTCACCGTTGCTTTTTCCATCATTGCGAATGTCAACACACGGCCCAAGGCAAATGGTGTCTTTAAGGCACTTTTAAGAAGATACGTCAATTTCATGTTTTGTCCAGCTTCTTTAGTTGAAAGGTTGGTGCTAACTTCATTAAGAGAAAGCTGTCATTAAGAGAAGCCTGGTATGTCTTTTTCAACCTTTCTCTTTCCTTATATTTTAGGAGTATCTTTTGAAATAGCATATTTCATTTGTTTGCTTGTTTTTTTTTCATGCAGGTTGACAATCTTGACTTTTTAACTAGACAATTCAGTCAATTTACATTATTGTGACTACTGATTTATTTGGATTTATTTTAATCATCTCATTCTATCCAGTGTTCTTTTTTCTTACTTTCTACTGAATTAACTGAAATTTATTTTCCCCTCTAATAGTTCAGAAACATTCTCTATATTTCTATTCTTTGTGTGGTTATTTTTAAATTTTAATAAGCACACTTAAAGTAATAGAGTTCTTAAGTTAGTATCTTTGTTCTCTTCCTCAAACATGAACGATCTTAAAATGCTTCAAGGTCTTTCACAGTTTTTAGCAAACTTTTTGTCTCTGTCTCCTTTTTAATCCCACAAATTAGTCTTTTTAAATGTATACCATCACTGTTGGTTTAACATTGCCTATTTTTACTATTCACTGTTTAATCTCATCCCTTCCTAGACCTTATACCCATAAAGTATATACCTGAGTGAAAGAGTTTTCTGGTGAATTACAAAAAGAAAAAGAAAAAAACACCTCTCTGAAAATGTCTTTCTTTTTCCCTTGATTTTGAAAGAATTTTACTGGGTATGTAAGTTTAGACTGACATTTATTCTTAACATGATATTCCGCTGGCTTCTGCTGTTAAAATTGGTGGAAAGTCAGGTCTCAGTCTAATTATTATTTATTTGTAGGTGATCTGTTTTCTTCCCGGCTGTTTTAAGATCTTCTTTGCCTTTGGTATACTATAATTTTACTACAGTGTATCTCTTCATTCTACCTTCTGACATAGGACTTAACTGGGCTTTTCATATATAAAGATCATTTTCTTTCATTAATTCTTGAAAATTCACTGTCATTAGCTCACTGAATATTGTCTCTTTACCATTTTCTCTATTATTACTTTTTGGAGCTTTCATTAGATATTATTGCTCTCTTCCATGTCTTTTAACCTCTCTTTAATAATAATTTGCCATATTTTAATTAATTATTGATATTATACTGATAATATCAATTCGTATTAATAAAATTAACAATATAGGTTAATAATTTGTCATGTTTTTGTCTCCCCATGCTGCATTCTGTATAATTTCTTCATGCTTATCTTCCATAATTATCTTCTGTATTTGTTTTCTCTCTAGCTATACGTAATCTGATATTAAATTTCAGTGGTTACATTTTTCACTTCTAGAAGTTGTTTCTTTTTCTAACCAGCCTAATCATTTTTGGTAGTCTCTTTTTTCTCAATAATCCTTTTAAAATCAGCTTCCATATTCTTTAAACTATTTAAACTTACTTTGTATTCCATGCCTACTCACTGCAGTAACTGAAATCTGTGGGCCTGGTTCTACTGTTTGTTGTTTCTGCCGGCTCTCACCCGTGGTGGCTTATGTGCTTTTGTATTCGGTAATTTTGTATTGTGATCATATATTTTTTAGAATGTCTTTGTGGGGATTCTTTAAGGACTAGGTTACGTGTGTTTTCTTGCAGGGGTATTTGTGGTTTGTTTGTTCTTGTTTTCCCTGTGATACACCTGTGGATAACTGCAGTTTGCGGTATCTTTAAATTATAATTCTGAGGTTACAGTTTTTAGGGCCAAAGTTGCCATAGTAACATAGAATTTAAAGTTACAGTTTTCTTTGCTTGTTTGTTTGGGTTTCTGTGTTTTTCGATACCACCGTGTGTCAGTGGAGGTTCACGTGTTGCTATTGTGCTGAACAGGTTTCAGTGGAGCTTCCAGACCAAGACAGACTAGGAAGAAAGGCCTGACAATTTACTGCCAAAACTAAGCCAGTGAAAGCCCTATGGATTTCAGCAGCCCTGTCTGCAGCCAGTCGTTGGGATGGTTCAGGACCAGGCAGTGTTTCCTTCTGCTGTACGTGGAGTCATCATGAGCCGGGACCAATTCAGTGACAGCTAAAAACAACAGTAGTAAAAACCATTTACTTTGCTTGCTGGTTCCTAGTTAGCCTAATCTCTGAGTATAACCCTTCTCAGACCCCAGCTTTATATAGGGAGTTTGCCTGTGTGGACATGGACGTCTTTAGGGAGCCCATTTTGCCTGCCACGGTGATGTGTTCTCATCTTTCTTCTGTTCTCTGTTCCTTTCCTCTTCCTTCCTTCCTTTTGTCTTTCTTCCCTTTGTTCTTCTGTTCCTCCGTCCCTTCTTTCTTTCTTTCTGATTTTCATGGCTACTTTAGGCTTATTTTAAATACTCTTATTATATTTTTCGATGTCAAAGCTTCCCGCTAGTTCTGCGTGTTTTAAAATTTTATTCTTAATTTTATCACCCATGTCATTGATTAAAAAATTAAATACTTGCTCCAGAATAGACATATATATGGGAATCAATGAATGTGCCAGGCAAATCTCTGATAGATTAGCTTTTTTCCTTAGTGACTATACATCATATACTTACTTGGTATAGGGCATGGCAGTAATTACTGTGGAGATGTTGTCCCTGCCCTCAAAAACTTTATACTTTACAAGGTGTGATATGATAAAAACAAATATAGCCAGTTGCAGCAATTCAGTAATATATTCTCTCATAATTTATTCTTTGTTGCTAAATTATAGGTGGAAAAAGCTTTCTGCACCAGGGACTATTTAAGCTGTTTTGTTCTAAGTAAGATTTTTTTTTTTATTTAAAAAGTTGCATATCCTATCAGGAGAGATAGATAAATTGTAAAATAAAGGAAAAGCAAAAGGAAGAAAATTGAAAACCCTAATCTCACTATTCAGAAATATTATATTTTAGTATTTTTACTTCACTTTTTTCTGTGCTCAGAAATGTATCTTTTCTATATAGATATCCATGTCAGTATAGCTTGTTAAACTAATTTTATCAAACTATATTGACTTAATGTGTTATAAATATTTTCTGGTTTCATCAATGTGTGTGTGAGATGGTGACCAGTGTTTGGAAGAAGAGAAGAGGCAGTAATTCACAAAGGAAATCATTCCTGTTATCTTCTTAATAACAGTGCACATTAAACCTTATTTTCCAGTTTGATGTTTAGCCATCCCTTTCTTGATCATGTATTAACCTTCTAAGTGACAATAAAAAAATGCATCTAGTTCAAAGTATTTAGGTAATATTTCCAGAATAACCATTCAGTCCATCTAGTATTTATTGAAGTATACTATGCCTATATTTAAAAAAAAAAATTAATTTTGTCAGTTCTATATTCAGCTAATTTTGCTTATTTAACTTATGACCTAGTTAAAGCTTATTTAGTTACTAAAGGGGTGATGGGCAGATTTTCATTCATGTAGTTACACAAACATTTATGATCATACTTATAACTGTGTTATCTTAGTGGTTCCTGCTAAAGAATACTCTATTATTAACATTTTTAAAGATTTTATTAATATATGAGCAGTTAATAACAATGGATTACAATTTAGGAGATCTTTGAAATAATTCCTAGATGAACCATAATTTTATTAGTGGCACCAGACTTTTAAAGACCAAGACAAAAAAAAAAAGTCTTCTCATCCTCAGACACTCACTCCGGAGTCCACCCTGTAGCATTTTCTTCTCATGCTAACCCCAATACCACTGAACCTGAGACCTGTGAAATCTTCTCTGATACATCCTTTCAGAAACTCATTTGATTATTTTTCTCTATGGAAATCTAAATTAGGCTTGCATTTCTACATTGTCATATGAAGTTGAGACTACACTTTTTAATCTCGGTGTCTCCTTCTTCAGATTAGCCGAGACGGAGATAGAATCTAGAGTTCTATCCTTGTAGTAAAGATCAGAAAGTGTCTTATCCATTTATAATAGACACAACTGCCAAATCCCTGAGTAGCTTTGAGTGGTTTGACTTAAACAGATATATTTCTTTTTGACAAGTTTTGAATTAATTTAAACTTTGTTTTCTAAAGTATGGTCATGGCCATTTTCATCCTTTAATGCAATGACTCACAAACTGTATAACAGCCAACAGTAATTCAGTGTTAAAATAGGCATGATTTTTATAATTCACCATAAGATTACCTAAATCTTTTTCAAATGAATTTACTTCACAGAAGGTGTGAATAAAATTTGTATTTTACACTTTCTTAGAAGTTATGCACCGTTCAGTATAAGGACATGAGGGGGAGAATTTGATTCTTTTTGCCAAAGCTTGGTTGTACTTAGAAATAGTGGTTATATACCATTCCACCTTTGAAAGTACCACGGGTTTACCAGCAGCGTAATATAAT
Organism: Trichechus manatus latirostris; assembly: GCF_000243295.1. Taxonomy (NCBI): domain Eukaryota; kingdom Metazoa; phylum Chordata; class Mammalia; order Sirenia; family Trichechidae; genus Trichechus; species Trichechus manatus. The sequence goes on along the minus strand of NW_004444035.1, from coordinate 5,478,805 downwards.
ACTGTTGTGTGCAGCAGAAAACAGAAAAAGGTAAGCGAATGTGTTTCGTTTTCTTTTCTTTTCAAAGGTTGGTTAGAAGAGATTTAAAGTGTATAAATTATCATTCTTTGTGACTCTTCTTTAGACTTCAGTCGTGCCTCTTACAACTTCTACAGGTACTCAAAACAGACGGAGAGGAACTTGTCTCCAGAAGCTATTGGGACACGCTGAGACGTAACACAAGCCAAGCGCTCTTTTCAGACCTTGCAGAGGTATAATCACACTCCAGCCAGGTCCTGGTACTCTTTTCTGTTTTGTTAATCTAGTCTTCATTTCATTTTAATTCACAGTGGTAAAACTAGAAATGTATTTTATATCTTCTGTGTTCTCCAGTAAAGCGATGATGACTGTATATAAGCTGTGTATTTGAATATGTCAACTGTACTGTCACGGGCAGTAAGGTTACCTAAAATAATCTTATTTTAAATTAACTTGTTTGTTGTATAAAACATGGCTTTCCAACTTAACTAAAAGAAAATACTGTTATTTTTTACTTGAGGATCACTTTCTGGAAATTGGAAAATAATATTTTATAGTTCCACTGAGTTTTTCAGCCTTGCAGTTTACAATGTCCCATGAAATGCCGAAATGTTTAACTTGGTAAAGGGTAGTTGACTCTTGTTAGTTATGATAGACTTAAGCAATTAAATTTCCTAGTATTAATAGTGGGTGCTTCCCCAGGTGGTGTCGGGGGTGGAGACATGCAGTAGGAGCGGTCCATCAAGGCAGGGGGAACATTTCACGTTGACCTTGTGTAAGACTGTCAGTACATGGTGAAAAATAAAAAGCAGGCTGGCTTTTATTCAGTTTTATTATTATTTTTGAACTCCGTACAGACGTGTATCTTATCAGTGCGCCGGAGGAAGACTGCTGCGCCAGCCCACCCCAGTGACACCACTGTCAATATGGAGTCCTAGCTTTATAAGCTTCTTAGAGATGGCTCTTAGTCTTACCACAAAGGACTTTTCAGTGAATTCTAAGAGAGAGATTTTTTTATTATCTTTTTCTCTTTAAAAATTAGCTTTCATTTCTGTTTTCTAAACTTTAAGTTTGACTTGAAAGAAAATTATACCTAAAAATATCTAGAGAAGTCATGTGGAATCAGGTATGACTTCTATTATTCCTATGGAGAGCGTTCCTTAGTTTTTATCTCTGGACTAGAACAAACACTTGGAAATGTTTATTTTTGTTACTTATGCTCAGTTTTAAAATCCCAAAACCAATAAATAAAACATTTTGCCATGTGTCTTATCTGTCCATGATACATAAATATAGTATCATTGTGACAAACAGTTACCTTTAAATTTAGGCTATTTTTAGGTATAAAATGGCAGTATGTGTTCCATTTATAGATATTTTAGAACTGCTTGATATTTTACTCTTTCCTTTCGGCACATAAGAGCAGACAGGGACACTGCCCCTTACAGTCCCTCCAAGCCCACTCACTATAGCCTAGTTTCCAGGCTTCAGATAATAGTCATGTCACTGCTGTCTCTCCCCATACTAGAATATCCACCTCTCTACCTCCAACCCATCTCTGAATCCATCTAACTCTGCTAGAGGATCTCACAGCTAGACAAAGACTGCTGTTAGATGCTGAATTGAGTTTAAATCTCGGGAGGTTTAAAACCAGATGACCAGTCAGCTCTTATGTAGTCAGAAGATTATATGGTTTGTATAAAATTTTCTGAAAATGTTTGTGGCTCTATCAGCGGTGTGCTGGAGCTGGCTTTTACCAGCCTCCAAAATCCAGCTCTACACATCTCTTTCCAACTCAGCATTCTGTGGCCACCCCTTGGCAGCTTGAAAGTGGTCATAATGGGAGTATTAATACCACAGAAATTGGCAAACACTACAAAACAGGCTTTTTGTTTCCTTCAGAGATCCAGGTTACCAGCATACCAGTAGCTGCTATATCAGTTCACACTATGATCACAAACTGTTAGATTAATAAATTGACTCAAACATAATTATGAAAGTAAATCTGATGGAAACGAGGAAGAGGAGAAGAAAACAAAACTTATAGTACTTTCCAGTCTGAAATAATTACTCGGGGATTGTCTCTGTTACCACCCTCCCACATTAGAGCGGATAATTGAGAATTAACTACAGTTAAATTACAACCAATTGTAATTCCTTATAATTTACTACTGATACCAAGATAATGCCAAACTGTTTATAGTATCAATAGTTCAGGATTCACATTGGTTTGGAAAGAAGACTTGGAAATAAATTTGTATTTATATTTCTTTGTTATCTATTTAAAATGTCATTATTGAGATCAAGTAGTTCTCTTTAAATATTTTAGGTAAATTGGACATTAGCCTCTCATATTCTTATTCCAGAGCTGTTTCTAACCATAGATTTTTTTCCCCCAAGTATAGTAAGTCCAAGTTATAATGAAAATTAGAATACACCACAGCTGAAACCACTTTCTAATCAAAATCATATATAATAAATTCTTGGTGTAGAATATGATGTGCCTATAATGCATCTGTTGAATATAGTCTGTCAGTACCAGAATTATAAAAACTGTTTTAAGTTCTACAGATGAAATTTAAAATTTTTTCTTATTTGCTCTAAACTCTAGTCTCCTTTATAAGTTTCAATAGAGTATTCTAAAACTTTGTTGACAGGTTTGAAGATTTCCTCTAGACTTGGATAGAGCTTGCTGAGATTATTACATTTTAATCAATAAAAATGTTAAAAGGATATCTTAAAACTCTTTAGTAGTTTGATATATTTGTATTCAATGCAAATTTATTGTTTGTGTCATTTTTATGACATCAATCTAAGTAATTTTTAATCAAAACAAGTTAGATAATGGCCTTCATGTATATGGCCCATGGAGTTCTTTTGTGGCCTTGTTTTCTCGCTTTGTTATGGAAACACCGGAATTCATTTTATTTTAACAAAGAGCACAAGAATCAAAGGAATGAAGTGTCTGTTTTTGTCTCACCCCTTCTGTGATTTAAGTTATAGAACACTGTAGGATACCAAGGACACTGGTACAGTTTTCAGAGACTCTGAGAAGGACTCTGTTTCAATAGAATGGGAAAAAAAAATATTTTCACCATTTCCATTTTCTAATTATTTTCCCCCTAATGTCACATTGTTTCTTATGCCTCTGTGGATCTGGATTATCTGGATAAATGCAACCTAAATCTAATAAGATTTCAATGATGAAAGACTGTCAGTGAAGGTCTTGTTGCTCAGTGGGCATGAGAAAAACAGCCTGAATGAGGTCATGACTTAAAAGCTGTGTAAAACAAAGCCATCTACATTTCAGTATTTTATGTCTTAAGGTAAAGGACATCGCAGCCCTGGAGAAAAACATCCAGCAGTTAGGTTCTCTGAGTTCACTGACTTCTGCTGTTCCCGGACTTTCTCATTTTAAGGCATTTTTTTCAAATCTGCGTAATATCTTATGTGTAGTTTCAACTATGAGAAAGAAATAAGAATGTACCACATAAAAATGTTTTTTCTTCCACAAAGACTGCACATGATTATATTTTCTGTCTTGTTCTTTTTCGGCTTCTTGAAATATATTTAGCAAAACTAAATAGCTAAAATTTATGGAGCATTTACAGTACGCCTGCCACCATGCACAATAGTTACATCTGTCGTTTAATCCTTACAACAGTCTTTCAGGGTATGGGCTGTTATTATTCCTGAGGATAACAGTAATATCCTAGAAAGGTTAACGTCCCCACGGTCGCATAGCTAGTAAGAAAAAGAGTCAGGAGTCAAAGCCAGCAACCTGACGCATGAACTCACCATCTTACCTGCTCACCACGCTCCTGCTTGTTTATGAAGGAAGCAGCTTTTCCTCCTTTTCTTACCCTCTTTGTCCCTTCTTTTTTCCCCCATTCCTCTAACTTCCAGACAGATACCCTGGACTTTTGACCGGCTGGAGCCTCTACTCTAACGCTCCACTTAGGAATGCTTTCCTGGATCCTTTCTCCCCCTGCTGACTTCGCTGTCTCACGATAAAAAACTGCCTAAACGTGATGAAATTAAATCACAAAAAAGTGTCAATAAACATCGGATTTCATTGTTTTTTTTAAGAAGTATTATTGTTATAAATATGATCATTCCCATTTTGCAGTCAAGGAAACTGAAGCCCAAGAAAAGTTGGTGAGCCCAGGTCTCGTAATTGATTAGATTAGGGAAATCCAAACTAAATTCCTTAAATTCCGTTTTAGATAATGTAAGCTATAGATGCCTACATCCTGGAGTTTTGAGTTGTTGTTGTTAGGTGCGGCACAGTTGGTTCCAACTCGTAGCAACCGTATGTACGACAGAACGAAACACTGCCCAGTCCTGCGCCATCCTCACAATCGCTCTTACGCTTGATCCTGTCATTGCAGCCCCCGTGTCAATCCGTCTCATTGAGGATCTTCCTCTTTTTTGCTGACCCTCTACTTTACCAAGCCTGATGTCCTTCTTCGGGGACTGGTCCCTCCTGAGAACATGTCCAAAGTACATGAGACAAGATCTCGCCATCCTCGCTTCTAGGGAGCATTCTGGCTGCACTTCTTCCAAGACAGATTTGTTCATTCTTTTGGCAGTCCATAGTATATTCAGTATTCTTCACCAACACCGTAGTACTTAAAGTAGCAGATAGATAGCTGTTCAGAAAAACAGTTTAATGGATTAAAAGAGGGCAAGTTGGAAGAAAAGTGACCAATCAGAAGATGTAGTCTCCATTAGTCCATACTAGTCATCAGGAGAGAAGAAGAATGTTTAGTCTAGGGGGAGAGGAAATGAAGATTTCAGAAATGTTATGAAGGAGGAAATAGCTGTCTTCATGAAAGCTTGGGAAGAGGGCTTTTCAGAATCAATGGATATCAAATTTTTAGTCTGTGGAAGGTGTACGGGATGAGTCTTTTTGTCAGGAAACATAGAAAAAAGACTGATCCTTTGTAGAGAAGTTATTTCTTTCTGTTTCTGTTTGCTATGGAGTACCGTCAGGATCCTGGCTAAGAATTAATACATTCTAAATGTGTACCTTTACATGGACATTTGCAGCTATTTTTTGATATAGAAAATGATAGTAATATTTAACCTTTTATTTTTCTTAACATTTCCCAGGATGATATATAAGAGAATTAAAATCATTTGAATTTTGCGATTTTTGTACCTGAGTTTATAAAATGGGTATGAGTTAATGGTTAAATCAAAAAGGAAGGAAGAGGCGGGGAGGGGAGAGGAGGAGAGGGAGGAGGGAGGAGGGAAAAAAGAACACCTATAAAACTACTTTAAAGGCAAGAAGGATTTTCTGAGGCCATTAAAACTTCATAGGAACTATAATAAGGCTGTTTTAAAAACACTTGTTGAAACTTAGCTGATCAGTTTGAGTAGGGAAGGAAAAATCTCCTGGAGTAATTTCGTATCCATTCAAAAAATTATGTAAGAATTTTCTTTGAAAGAATTATAGATGATGTATATTTCAAGGTAATACTGTTATTATAGTTTCTCCTCCTAAATAGACGATGTTCTGTTTGAAATACCGTAATTATGGAATTCAGCAGGAAAATGTCATGGTTAAAGGAAGCTGCTTTGTGAAGCCTGAGGCTACCCTGTTCTCAGCCCCACAACATTCAGTACATCCAAAGAATTTACCTCTTTTGGACATCCTTTAAAAAATGGATTTTCAGGTTGATTAGGAAAATCCAAACTAAATTACTTAAATAAAAATAGAATATTTAGATGATGACTAAAGAATTTTAACTATTGTAAGTAATTTAAAGTATAGATATCCTACATGCATAATTTGAGGATAAAAACTTTTTAAAATATAGTCATTTTTTTAATTCTACTGTTATCTTTAAATTTTTGTTAGGATAAAGATCAGTTTCGTTCAGATTTCTACTTTCAAAATTTGAGCTTAATTTTAACTGCAATTGCATGTATTTATATAACCTTGTAGAGGAGCCCTGGTGGCACAATGGTTTAGTTCTCGGCTGCTAACTGAAAGGTCAGAAGTTTGAACCCACCAGCTGCTCTGCAGAGAAACCTATGGCAGCCTGCTTCCTTAAAGATTACAGCCTTGGAACCCCTCTGGGGCAGTTCTACTCTGTCCTATAGGGTTGTTACGAGTCAGAATCGACTCAACAGCAAAGGATTTTGTTTTGTTTTCTTTTTGGTTCTATAGCCTTGTGCTGTTCATCTAATGTTACTGTGTTTATGTTCTTAATATTTATATGTTGATAATAAAATTCTTTGAGAGATCGTATCCCTATTATTTTATTGCAGCTAACTTTCAATATGTGATTTTTTAAAGCGTGCTGATGACATCACATGTTTAGTAGCAGATACTACACTTCTTGTACACTTTTTTGGAAGGAAAGGAAAAGCTGAGCTGAACTTTGAAGATTTTTATAGGTGAGGCTTCCATAATGTTTACATTTGTATTGAAAAATGGTAGCATGCTGAAGTTGGAAGGGGCTTCACAAATGGTCTAGCGCAGTGATGCTCATCACCTCTTTGCTGCTTTCATCTTCACTGCAGATACTGCCCACTGTCTCAACAACAAATGCTCATGTCTGTCAGTACTTACATGCAGTGCTTAGACTAATAATCATAACAGGAAGTTACTGAACAATAACTAGTTACCTAGTTATCTCCTAGATATTCAGAAGAAAGTGTGCTGCCAATTTCTTAGTCTTAATTAATCACAGTAACAATAGCAAGCACACTTGGAGTGTTTCCTGTGTGATCGACACAATACATTTAACTTCTTTAAGTCCCTTCACTACTCTGTGAGGCACTTTTGTTATCCCAGTTTTACAGATGAGGAAGCCAAAATCCTGAGAAGCTAAGTAACTTGTCCCAGATGCCACAGTCAGAGGTGGTGAAGCTGTCAGAACTTGGGCTCCTTTCTTTCCCATTTACAAAGAACTTCATGAAGCTTTGGGTCATCATGTAATTAAATTATTTCCATATAACCTTTATAATCATTGTATGTTTATCCTGTTCGTTCTTTATCAAATTTTTGTCACAGATTCATGGATAACCTCCAAACAGAAGTTCTAGAAATAGAATTCCTTTCCTACTCTAACGGGATGAATACTATCAGTGAAGAAGATTTTGCTCACATTCTTTTGAGGTATACTAATGTGGAAAATACATCCATATTTTTGGAAAATGTGCGTTACAGTATACCTGAAGAAAAGGTATCTAATCCCTATATTTATTTTGCTAGATATATTATTATCTTGTAATTCTATTACAAGGAAATAGAGAAATATAAAATATATTGCCCTTTTGTTGATTCTTTTGCACCTCTGTGGATTAGTAGATACTTTGGATCTATTTCATTCTTTTTTCTCTGTATCCTAAGCGTTCTGGCTAAATTTTTTTAAATCAATTAATTTAAAACTCTGGATAGAGATACATATTTTTCCAAGATGTGCTGAAAACCCTTAAGGCTATTCAAAATTGTTTTATTCAAATTAATATCATTTTCCAAAAGCATTCTGCTGAGCTGTATGCTTTGACTACTACATAAACATCACCTCTTTAATGAACAGTTTATATTGACATCAGTTCAGTCACACCTTATTCATTTCTATAATGCCCTTAATAAAGGATCATTTGACGATAACCATTGATGAGTGAGTGATCTTATCAGCAGGTGAAGTGAAGTATTTCAAAGAGTTTTGATGGCACGAATGGTTGAGGACCCGGAACAACTGATGGTCTGTTTGTGTAGTAACAAATCAGTTGTCAGCAATTCTAAGCAGTTGCATTATCTGCTGGTATTTGAATGCATCACTGCAACCAAATAGAACTGGTGTTACAAGTAACCCTTCAAGCGTGAGATGTTTTCAATATATTGCCCTCTGTTTGTGTTTATAAAAGGATCAGGTTAACCTATCCTAGAAAAACTTGCAAATAGTTTGACATTGTTTAGAATAGACACACTGTGACCGTGCTCACCATTCTCCAGGACCTCTCAGGAAGGAGAAGAAAGGATTTGATGCATTTGGCCATTAGCTTGCATTATCTGTCAGGCAGAGACTTTTATCTGTTTTGCATGTTAAACTGAATTTCCCCAATTCATAGATACTTCCCTAAAAAATAAATATTGGAAATTGCACTACTTTGTCAAGCTATTAAGGTATTACTTAGGACCTTAAAGAATCTGCTTTTTTTAAAAAAAATTAAATAGAAACATAAAAATTAGCACTCAAAAAGTTAAATTCCAGGGTGGAATCTTTACAGGAACACTTCGTATTGTTGCCGCAGTAAGTTTTGACATTTAAAATTATTTCAAAATAAAAAACTTTTTAAAAAGTTAGATTCAGCTTCTGAAAACTTCTCATTGATAGAAGTATCTTAAGCACTATAAATTACTACAGTAGAAAAGGAGAATTTGGCCAGGGAGCCAGCACTGCTGGAATGTTTACTCTGTACCATGCTTTTTTGTTTTTTTTTTCCTGTATTACCTCATCAAATCCCCAGAACAGCCTCCCTGTTATTGACATCTTTCTTTTAGAAAGAGGGAAGCCGAGGCTCTCAAGTACGTGGACACTTGCCCAAGGATTCAAACCCAGGACTCTCTAAGCCAATGATATTCCTACCACACCTGCTTACTCTTTCCTCTCACCACTCATCCCCTCCCTCCAAAAGAATACAGGTAGTCCCCAACTTACGACGGGGTTCTGTTCTGACAGCTTTGTTATAAGTCGGTTTTTCTGACATAGTCGAATACTTCTTTTTTTTTGTAGTTTTCATTATTATTGCCTTTATTATCAGTATCTTTATAAATCCCACCTTTATTTGTGTTTGGGGGTTGGAAACATCACATATCAGCATCTGCAAGTGACCATCTGAGAATGATACATCAGCAGATTACACACTGTAACTCTGTAGGTGGTACAAAAAACCAAAACACAGACGGTGTATGTGTGGTTCATTGTAACTCAAATGCGTGGTAAGTCGGGGACTGCCCGTAACAACTACAACTGTTTGAATAGCACTTAACGTTTCTAAAACACTTCCATATTCATTCATATCCAACAGATACTTTTTAACCATCTACTATTTAGTAGGCCTTATCGTATCCCCTGAGGATAAAGAGACTAGATAAGCAAAATCTCTCTCACACAGAAATAAATCTTAGTGGGGAGACAAAATAAGTAAACAAACAACAAAAAAGTAAATTATATACTTTCAGATAGTGATAAATACTATGAAAAGGACCAAGAGTCACGAGAATCAGAGAAGGTGGATGATCAAGGAAGGTTTTTCTGCAGAGGTGGCTTTTGAGGAGAGATCATAAGGACCACACTATGCAAAGATCTGGATGAGGAGCATTCCAGTCAGAGGAAACAGCAAATGACAAGGGGCTTGGGAAGGAAAAAGCTTACTATGAGAAGATGCCAAAAGGGCAAAGTGAACTAGAGAGTAGTAGGAAATGAGCGAGAGACGGATGGGTCAGATCTTACAGGACCCTGTAGGCCAAAGTGAGGAGTTTAAGTTGCATTCTAATGGTGATTTGAAGAGTTATGGGAAGCCAATAAAGGATTTAAACTTTAAAGCAGAGGCCAGCAATCTACCCTTCCTCCTATTTTTGTAAATAAAGCTTTATTGGAATGCAGCCGCACTCGTTCGTTTTGTTGATAGCTGCTCTTGTGCCATAATGGTAGAGCCGAGTAGTTGCAACAGAGACCATATGGCCGACAAAAATGAAAATATTCGCTCTCATCCCTTTACAGAAAAATTTACCAACTGTGCTTTAGAGCATAGGAGTGATGTTCATTAATTCAACAAGTGTTTATCCAGTGAGTATTTTCTGGGTGTCTACTTTGACACTCAGATGTGATCTGATTTATTGTTTCAGAAAGATCACTTTTGCTGCTATCTAGAGAACAGATTTTAGTTGGCCCAGCTTTGAAACAAGGAGACAAGTTAAGGCACTGTTGTAGGAGTCCAGGCAAGAGATGAGCATGGCTCATACCAAAGTGAAAGCAGAGAAAAATGGTCAGATGCTGGATCACCTAAAAAGTAGGGCCAAGATACCTTGTTGGTGGATTGTATTTCAATGAGAAGGTAAAAGAGGACTCACGGTTTTGGCCTGCACCACCAAGTGAAATAATGGTACCATTTACTGAGCTAAGCAACAATATGGGTTTAGGTTAGGAGGGAATCAAGAGTTTTATTTTGGACAAGTTAATTTTGAGGTTTGTACTAGATATCTAAGTGAAGACATTAAGCAGGCAGTTGGATGTGTGAATCTAGCACACGGGTGCAATCAGGACTACTTTTGGTAGTCACTAGTATATTGATTTCCAAATTGTGTCTTCAGCTTAAACTCTCTCCTCAATTCCAGACTTCTGCATCCTATTGCCTACCCAGACAGCATCTCCACCTGGCTAGCCAGTAGACATTTCCAGCTTAATGGTTTCAAAATGAAACCCCTGATCATCCCCAAAAAATCTTTTTCCACATGCCATCTTCCCTGTTTCAGTGAATAGAAACTCCTTTCTTCTACTTGCTCTGGCCAAAATTTTGGACATCTTACTGTCGTAGTCGACGCAATCAGCAAATCCTATTGAATCTGCCTCTAACAGAATGTGACAACTCCATTGCTACCACACACGCCACCATTCTCTCTGGCCAAGATTACTGCAGTTGCCTTCGAAATTATCTCTCTGCTTCCCACTTTGCCTCCTTAACATGTATTCCCAATCTAGCAATTAAGGAGATGCTTTACACCAGGATTCAGAGCTTACCATGGTAACTCCCTGCTTTTCTCCAAGTAAAAGCTGAAATCCTTACAGTGGCCCACAAGGCCTACACAGCCTGCTTCCTTATCACCTCTCTGACCTCACTTCCTACCACCTCCCCACTTGCTTACCCTGCTGCAGCCACACAGGCCTCTTTACTGTTTCTTAGATACCAGGCTAGCGTCTGTCTCTTACACATGTTCTTTTCTCTGCCCAGAATGCTCTTCCCATAGGTCCACCTGGCTGTGTTATTTCTCAATGAGGACTACCCTAGCTAATATAATATATAAATAGTATATAACCTATTATATAAATAATAGTTTATAAATAGCATATGACCTGCTTTATAAATTGTAGCCTATTATGTAAATTATAACCCCATCCCATAGTATTCCCTGCCCCTTCTTACCTTAAACTTGTGTTTTTTTCCCCATAGCATTATCACCTTCTACCATACTACATAATTTGCTTGTTTTTATTTTTTATTGTTTATCTGGATAAACTATATCATTTACTTATTTGTATTGTTTACTATCTGTCTTCCCCAACTAGAATGTCAGCTCCAAGATGGCTAGTATTTTTGTCTTTTTTTTTTTTCACTCATATATCCACAGTATCTAGAACATCCGTTGAATGAATAGACAAATGGTCATTAAGGATGAGGGACTTAAATCTTTTCTGTTTTTATGAATTTTACCTAAAGATATTCACTCATTTGTGAAATGACGGTGTACAAGGTTATTCATTACAATGTTGTTTGTAATAGCAAAAGATTGGAAACTACTTAAATGTTTTTCAGTAAACCACTGGTTAAATTAATTGATGTATCTGTACAGTGGAATCTGATATTGGCCATTTTGAATCAGACAATCATATAGTCTTCTATGCTGGGAATGACAAATTGAAGAGAAATGGCGTAGCATTCATCATCAAAAAGAACATTCAGGATCTATCCTGAAGTACGGTGCTGTCAGTGATAGGATAATATCCATATGCCTACAAGGAAAAGCAGTTAATACGACTGTTACTCAAATCTACGCACCAGCCACTAATGCCAAAGATGAAGAACTGAAGATTTTTACCAAATTCTGCAGTCTGAAATTGATCAAACATGCAATCAAGATGCATTGATAATTACTGGTAATTGGAATGTGAAAGTTGGAAACAGAAGAAGAATCAGTGGTTAGAAAATATGGCCGTGGTGATAGAAATGACGCTGGAGATTGCATGATAGAATTTTGGAAGACCAACGACCTGTTCATTGGAAATACCTTTTTTTAAGCAACATAAATGGTGACTATACACATGGACCTCACCGGATGGAATGCAGGAAATCAAATTGACTACATCTGTGGAAAGAGATGACAATGAAGCTCAATATCATAAGTCAGAATGAGACCAGGGGCTGACTGAGGAACAGACCATCAATTGCTCATATGCAAGGTCAAGTTGAAGCTGAAAAAAATTAAAACAAGTCCACAAGAGCCAAAGTATGACCTTGAGCATATCCCACCTAAATTTAGAGACCATCTCAAGAATAGATTGGACGCACCAATGACCAAAGACCAGACAAGTTGTGGGATGACATCAAGGACATCATACATGAAGAAAGCAAAAGGCCATTAAAATGACAGGAAAGAAATAAAAGACCAAAATGGATGCCAGAAGAGACTCTCAAACTTGCTTTTGAATGTACAGTAGCGAAAGTTAAAGGAAAAAATGAACATAAAAGAGTTGAACAGAAGATTTCAAAGGGCAGCTCAAGAAAACAAAGTAAAGTATTATGAAATGTGCAGAGACCTGGAGTAAGAAAACAAAAAGGTAAGAACACGCTCAGCATTTCTCAAGCTGAAAGAACTGAAGGAAAAATTCAAACCTCGAGTTGCAACAGTGAAGGATTCTGTGGGCAAAATACTGAACTATGCAGGAAGCATCAAAAGAAGATGGAAGGAATACACACGGTCAGTGTACAAAAAGAACTGGTCGACGTTCAGCCATTTAAGGAAGTACCATATGAGCAGGAACCGATGGTACTGAAGGAAGAAGTCCAAGCTGCACTGAAGGTGTTGGAGAAAAACAGGGCTCCAGGAATTGATGGAATACCAGCTGAGATGTTTCAACAAACTGATACAATGCTGCAAGTGCTCACTCGTCTATGCCAAGAAATTTGGAAGACAGCTGCCTAGCCAACCAACTGGAAGAGATCCATACTTGTGCCCATTCCAAAGAAAGTTGATCCAAGGGAATGTGAAATTATTGAACAATATCATTAATGTCACACATAAGTCAAATTTTGCTGAAGATATTCAAACACGGTTGCAGCAGTACATTGACAGGGAACACCATAAATTCAAGCTGTATTCAGAAGAGGACATGGAACAAGGGATATCATTGCTGATGTAAGACAGATCTTGACTGAAAGCAGAGAATACCAGAAAGATGTTTACCTGTGTTTTCCGGACTATACAAAGGCATTCGACTATGTGGATCATAACAAATTATGGATAACATTGAGAAGAATGGAAATTCCAAAACATTTAATTGTGCTCATGAGGAACCTGTACATAGATCAAGGGGCAGTCAGTCATTCGAACAGAACAAGGGGATATGCATGGTTTAAAATCAGGAAAGGTGTGCATCAGGGTTGTATCCTTTCACCATGCTTATTCAATTTGTATGCGGAGCAAATAATTCAAGGAGCTGGACTATTTGAAGAATGCAACATCAGAATTGGAAGAAGACTTATTAACATCCTGCTATATGCAGATGACACAACCTTGCTTGCTGAAAGGAAAGAGAACTTGAGCACTTACTGATGAAGATCAAAGACTGCAGCCTTCAGTATGGATTACACCTCAACATAAAACAAAAATCCTCCCAACTGGACCAAGAAACAAAATCATGCTAAACGGAGAAAATATTGAAGTTGTCAAGGATTTCATTTTACTTGGATCCACAATCAACGCCCATGGAAAAGTAGCAGTCAAGAAATCAAAAGACGCGTTGCATGGGGCAAATCTGCTGCAAAAGACCTCTTTAAAGTATTAAAAAGCAAAGGTGTCACTTTGAGGAAAAAGATTTACCTGACCTAAGCCATGATATTTTCATTCGCCTCATGTGCATATGAAAGCTGGACAATGAATAAGGAAAACCGAAGAATTGATGCCTTTGAATTATGGTGTTGGTGAAGAATGGTGAATAGACCATGGACTGCCAGAAGAACAAACAAATCTGTCTTGGAAGTACAGCCAGAAGCAAGGATGGCAAGACTTCGTCTCACATACTTTGGACGTATTATCAGGAGGGTCCAGTCCCTGGAACAGGACTTCATGCTTGGTAAAGTAGAGGGTCAGTGAAAAAGAAGAAAACCCTTAAGAGATGAATTGACACAGTGGCTGCAACAGTGGGCTCAAACATAGCAACGATCGTGAGGATGGCGCAGGACCCGGCAGTGTTTCGTCCTGTTGTACATAGGGTCGCTATGAGTCAGAACCTCCTCAACGGCACCTAAAACAACAGCAACATACAATGGAATACCTTGCAGCTGAAAAAAGACCAATAAAAGTTCTTCACGTCCTAATATAGAATGATCTCTAATACATATTAAGTGAAAAGATCAGGGTTGAGAACAGTGTATAGAGCACAATACCATTTATGTAAGAAGACAGCCTCTGCTAACTCTAGGAGGATCCACGTTGTTTCCTCCAAAGGGGGGCACTGCGTGGAGAAGGGACAAGGACGGGGGAGGTTTTGTGCTGTGCGGTCTTTTGTGCCTTCTGAATTCTGGTAAATATGGAGAATATTGCTGTACAAAATACATAATTTTAAATGTTTTTAAAAATGCCAGGAGATTAGGTCAACTTACCTAGGAGAGAATGTAGGTAGAGACAGGAAGCAAAGAGACAATTGCTTCTCATATTATCCACATGAAGTAAATAGTAACAAGGAAGAAGTATAATTATCGTTACCGAGCTTTGAGGAGCAGATGTTCAGAAGGATTTAAAGGGCTCACCTTAGGTCATGCAGCCGGTAAGCCTGGATTTTCTGCTTCTTCCAAAATAGTACATTTCCCTCCACCTCTAAAACAATGTTTATATTTCTATAAGTTATTATATAGTTGTCTTTTAGAGCGGTTACCTATGTAACTTGAACAGTATAAATAGTGGCATATTTAATTTATGGGATCAGCATGAATTTTATGCTGAGAACAAATTTAGTTTATAAACTTGAGGCCCTCATAAGACCATGTTTTCTGAATGATTATTTTTGTTTGGATCATAGTATGTTGTGGATTTATTCACCGGATTTTTCCAGTCTCTTCCTCCTCCTAGCCTTTTAGCAGTTATTTCAGGCTTGTGTTCCTCATCCCTGCGAGAGATAGCAAGTGCACGCAGTGGGCAGTCACATCCTTTGATTTGGCAGCTACGGTCGTGGCTACAGGCCAAGCACATTATTGGCCAGTGCAAACAGTGTAATCATATTAGAGCTTCATATCCACAGCATTTTCCGGGTTTTCCTTTCATTGTATTATGCCTCACAAACAATCTCAGTTTTGTCCACTTATGACTTGCCACACTTCGAACCAAAAGCAACTATATTTGCATGTTCACATGCTGAATGATATATTTCAGTAAGAATATATGTATTTTTTATTTTAGCAAAATGCACAAAATTTACCGTTTTTACCTTTTTAAAGTATACAAATCAGTGGCATTAGGTCCATTCACAGTGTTGTGCAACCATCGCCACTGTCTAGTTCCAGAAGTTCTTCATCACTGGATTAGTTTCCTGTGGTAACAAAATACCACAAATTGATTGGCTTATAGAAACACAAATTTATTGTCTAAATTTGTGCCCAAATTAGGGTATAAGCCATGCTGATTAGTTCTGAGGGCCCTGAGAGACAGAGAAACTTCCATTCCTCTTTGCTAGCTTCTGGTGGTTCCTGGCGATCCTTGGTATTCCGTGGTTTCCATCTGCCTCCCTTGTCCCGTAGCTATCCTTCCTCTGTCTCCAGTCACAAAGGTGTATCGTCTCCTTTTTTATAAGCATATCAGTCATAGAGAATTGGGACCCACCTTACTGCAGTATCATCTCCTGTTATCTAACTGCTAACACCTTCAAAGACCCCGTTTCCAAATAGTCACATTTGCATGATACAGGGGTTAAGACTTCAACATATCTTTCAGGGGCCCCATTCAGTCCATAACAGTCACCCTAAATGGAAACCCATTATGCAGTTCCCCCCGTTCCTTCCTCTCCCCCGAGTCCCTGACAACCACTCATCTATCCTCTGCTTGTGTGGATTTGCCTCGTCTGGATATAAATGGAATTGTACAGTACGTGGCTGCTTGTGTCTGACTTCTTTTACTTCACATAATGTTCTTAAGGCTCATCCACATTGTACCATGTATCATGCATCAGTACTTCATTCCTTTCTGTGGCTGAATAATACTGCATTGAATGGATACACCACATTTGGTTATCAGTCTGTTCATGGGCATTTGAGATGTTTCCGTCTTTTGGAATAGAGCTGCTATAAATATTCATGTACAAGTAGTTTTTTTTAAAACACCAGTTTTTAATTCGAGTATATGCCTAGGAGTAGAATTACTGGTAACTCTGTGTTTAACTTTTTGAGGAACTGCCAAACTGTTCTCTCCAATGTCTGCATCATTTTACTCTCCCACCAGCAATGTGTGAGGGTTCTAATTTGGTATATTCTCATCAGCATTTTTTTTTTTTTTAACCATGCTAGTGAGTGTGAAGTGGTATCTCCTTGTGGTTTGGATTTGCATTTCCCTAATGACTGATGATGGTGAGCATCTGTTCACGTGCTTGTTGGCCATTTGTATATCGCCTTTGGAGAAATGTCTGTTAGAAGGTCCTTTGCCCTTTTTTTCATGAGGTTGTTTGTCTTTCTGTTGTTGAATAGTAAGAATTCTTTATATATTTTAGATACTAGACCTTTATCAGATACATGATTTGCAAATATTTTCTCCCATTCTGTGGATTGTCTTTTTACTCTCTTGATAGTGTCCTTTGATGCACCTAAGTTTTTAATTTTGATGAAGTTCTGTTTATTTTTTGTTTTTTGTTGCTTATGCTTTTGGTGTCATATTTAAGAAACTATTGCCAAATTAAAGCCCTGAAAATTTGCCCCTGTGTTTTTTTCTAAGAGTTTTATAGTTCTAGCTCTTGAATTTAGGTCTTTGACCATTTTGAGTTAATTTTTACATATGGTGTGAGGTAATTCACTCATTCTTCTGCATGTCATCATCCAGCTGTCCCAGCACCATTTCTTGAAGAGACTGTTCTTTCCCCAGGGAATGCCGTTGGCACCTTTGTCAAAAATCAGTTTACCATACATGTATGAGTTTATTTCTGGACTCTCAGTACGTGTATTTTTGATGCTTTAAATTTTTTGTTTATTACCATCATATTATTGTTGTTAGCATGTAAGCAACTTCTTTTCACCGCACTCCTGACAGTAAAGACACATTCCACTTAAATACCAATGATCCGTTACAGTAGTGATTCTGGGGTGATGGTGGGAGGGAGGAAAAATGGTCGTGCCCTTTCCCTTTGCCCCTCCCCGAAATTGCCCCTCCCTCACTGCTGTTGAGAAAGGTTACTTTAAATGATGTCCATCAAAATGTATGATGTATTTCTTATTTTACTGTTTCATATTTCCAAACACAGAAAGTTTAATCTACACAAAAGAATAATTTTATGGTTTTGAGTTTGACCTGCCTTCCATACATGAGAACCCTATTTTAAAATAGCTAAAAGTTCAGTTGTTGACTGTTGGTGATGCAGTGGTTAAGAGCTCAGCTGCTAACGAACAGGTCGGCAGTTTGAATCCACCAGTCGCTCCTTGGAAACCCTATGGGGCAGTTCTACTCTTTCTTATAGGGTCTCTGTGAGTCGGAATCGACTCGACAGCAGCAGTTAACAGGTCATTCTTTGATTTGCTTCTTAATGCCATGCTCCCTAAAATTATTAACATTTACCTTTAGCTTAAAAATCTCCCATCGTCCTGTTTTTAACTTTTCCCAGCACTAATCTGTCACCCTGAGACAGAAACGGTTGCTGTGGCAGCTGGTCATCGTGTGAGCTAGTACAGAACCAGAGCGGTGACCGATTTCCCTGGCAACAAGCTCTCCACATGGAGACAGACAGACCCCTTCTGGCTCTGTCTCCTAACTGACTCACACATCCCTCCCTGAAAAGCACAGCACATAGGGTGGGTCACAAAGCAGGATCCAGGGTTGAAGTGGCCATGAATGGACGTAAGGAAAGGCGAGGAGAAAAATGCCAAGAAAAGGAAGGACAGTGAAGAGCCTCATACTGCAAGTAAAAGAAGGGTTGTACTGGAGTGGGAATCATGGGAAAAAGTGGGTATTCTGAGGATAAATCATTTAATCAGTGCTTGTTTATATGAGAAGCCTCCTCTGGGTCTTACCTCCATGTTAAGGTCGGAATTGGTCAAGCATAATCCCTTGGCCCTCTGCTCTTCTCTCTGTACTTTCTCTCAATCATGGTAATTTTGCGGAGAACACATTAATTACACGTGATTCTTCATGTCCAAACTTGTATTATCTGACGTACATTGTGCTCATATCGAATAGATGTCCTGTTTAATTGAAGCAATAACAGTGGTGATAACTGCAGTTTGTGTGCCTGGCGTTCCAGAAGGGGCCGCCCTGATCGCCAGGTCCTTCTGCGGTTGCACCCCCAGCCCCGCCTTGGGCCTCTCAGAGCTGTAGACGGTCATCGTCCTTCCTCCTGCTGCCCTGGCTTCATTACCACGTGGGAACAAGTCAAAATACCCTACTGTTGACACTTGTTCAACTTCCGCGTTTCGCAGTGTCGTTATGCAGACCAAAACCAAACCACACCCATTGCCGCTGACTCGATTCCCACTCAGAGCAACCCTACAGGACAGAAAAAAACTGCCCCCCATAGGGTTTCCAGGGAGCGGCTTAGATTTGAACTGCCCACCTTTTGGTTAGCAGCTGGGCTCTTACCCACTGCGCCACCAGGGCTCCACAATGCAGACATTAGTGATCTGATGCTGACTCGTGTTGAAGAAGTACATGCGCAGGGGAAACTTTTTTTTAAGTTTTTTTCTCAGGGTTTTTGTTTTCTTAATCATTGTATTTACTTTCAGGGTTAAAAAAATTCAGGTCTGAAATACAGCATTTTAAGAAATTAAACTTTTTTATTCATCCTTATTGTAACCATTTTTGCACCTTTGTGCTCATATGACAGTGTTTTAAAAATACTTCCATCTGTTATTGCTAATGGTAACAACACTACCCAGTGGAAATAAATCTGATACAATTTTAACATAAATCGGTTTTCTGTGCCCTGGAGAGGTTTACTTCATGATATATTGCAGACGTTTAATCTGTTTACTTGTATTAAATATAGATATAGTAATAAATTTGACAAGACTGAACCTATATGCATATATTTTCCCAATATAGGGCATCACATTTGATGAATTCAGATCATTTTTCCAGTTTTTGAATAACCTAGAAGACTTTGCAATAGCCTTGAATATGTATAACTTTGCAAGTCGTTCTATAGGGCAAGGTAAGTAATCATCTTTTAAAAATTAACAGCAAAAAATAATCCTGCATTGTTTTTAGGAATGTTGGGAACAGATTAATTAAATATGTCCTATTAGCCATCAGCTTGCCTAAAAGTCTAATGTATTCTTTCAGGAGGAAGTTAGTTCTGACACTTAAAGAAAAATAAGCAAAGATGAGGGAAATATGCTAAATTTTAGTACTGAATTTATTACTGCTCTTACTTTCATATTATAGGGAAAAGCTAACGATGTCTGTAAAAGTTAGAGAGGAAGAAACCTCGTGGCCACTTGATAACACTGAGGGATGTGTGGCTCTCTGGAGAAGGGCCAGCTGGCCGTGCCTCCAGCGTCCTCACAGGATATGGCGTTTTTATCTTGCTGATTTTACTCGCAATCCCTGCTGGCTCAGAAACCTGACCTGTCAACATAGCCTTTCTCAGGAGAGGACTTAGACTAACAGAATTTTGAAAATAATGTGTAAAACTGAATATCAATTTTGCTTCATTTACAAAGAGAAATACAACTGTCACAAAAATCAGAATGCTGTTCTCCTCAGAAGCAGCTCATTCTTTTTCTGTAGGTGGACAAACAAGCCAAATGGTAATCAGAATAGTGTCGGTGAATATGAATCAGAACGAAGAGAGTCAGGTGACACATCCGTCTAGTGATAGCGTGGTGCTAGGAAACTGAGTCGCGTGAGCCACAAGCCCCTGCCACCATCTCCACCTGAGGGATGGCCTTGTCTGCGGGTTTGGGATACCAGCTTTCTGTCAGTAAATACTCTTCAGTATTTCCCAGACAACTCACAGAATAGTCTTTCTAAACCACAGATCAACCTTTCTGCAACATGCCTGCTGTGGAAAACTTTTCATTTTCCAAATTGCCTGTTGAAAACTGCAGGTTCCTCACCTCATGGTCTCCTGTGAGGACTTTTCCAGCTCCTGTATGTTCCCTGCTGACTGTGCCTTGTGTTCTCATGGCCCCCCGCGCCCGTGTTCACTCACGCCATCTCATCTGCCATTTCTCTCATCCCTGCCAGCCGACATCCCTGTGTCCTTCGGGGCTCAGCTCAAATACGAAGCCACAGCCTTTCCTAATCCCTCCCCTTCTCTCCCTTCTCCCCGCTGCACGCTTCCAACAAAGAGAATCACCATCTCCAATTCTCACAGCACTCTGTTGGCATCTTTCCTGTAATGGTTAATTGGACAGCTGTCTCATCTCCCATTTGAGAACTTAGTCATCAAAATGACCTCTGAATTATCTGTTGCTGATAGTAGGTGCTCACTAAACAGTCAGCGAATAAGAACACATCATCAAGCTACCGCTTCTTGGATCTTTTCATTAAAACCGCAGAGATTTTTGCTCCCTAAAGGCAGAATGATTATTGAAGACATCGTGAGGTATATAAGATCATGACTCATGCTTAGAAACAGCTTCTGTTACAACCTTTCTAATAATCAACATATAGTATTACGACAGTGTTAATGGTCTGCTTTTTCTTTTTATGTGACATCTATCTAGATGAATTTAAGCGTGCCGTCTATGTAGCCACTGGCCTGAAACTTTCACCACATTTAGTGAACACTGTCTTCAAGATTTTCGACGTTGACAAAGATGATCAATTAAGTTATAAAGAGTTTATTGGAATTATGAAAGACAGACTCCATAGAGGATTCCGGGTAAACCTGTAAATTTCAAGCCTATTGAGATCCTTTTTAAAATCTGAAAGAAAAAAAAATCCATCTAGGTTTCAGAAATAATTTTTATAAATTTTTAAGGACATAAACATGAAATGTTTTATTTGGAAGGAAAAAGCATATCCCATACCTGCTTTCAGAAAGGATTCAAGATAATGAAAAATGACACTTTTTTAAAAAATCTAAAATCAGTTTAACTTGCAGTGATTTATTTTCATATTCAGTTAGTTTAATGTCTCCATCCCAGTTTGCGGGGGAGGGGGTGTTGCCAAATATTTTCTAAAAATCCAGGCCGCGCATAGGCTTTCCAGACTCGTGACTGTACGAAGAATATCACCGTTTCTCATGGAACACAGATTCCTACCAGACAGCGTGAGGCTCCTGACGTCACTGCATATTCAGTACTTTATATGGAAAATAAGAAAACATATTTTTTGTCAGTTGCACTTTTTTTCTTTTAACATACTACAGAATAATTACTAGAAATACAGTGATTTTTTTCTAACAAGCGTGTTTTAAAGAATGAAATTATAGCATGAGTCAGTGACTGCACATCTAACATTTGTGGGTGTGCCATAAATGGAAAAAGAAGAGAATTTTTTTTATTAACATATAGAATATTCAGTCTTTCCTCTTTGGCAAGAATATCACTAAGTATTATACATTTGGAGCCCTGGTGGCGTAATGGCTAAGAGCTCGGCTGCTAACCAGAATGTCAGCAGTTGAGATCCACCAGCCGCTCCTTGGAAACCCTGTGGGGCAGTTCTGCTCTGTCCTATAGGGTCGCTGTGAGTCAGAACCGACTCGACGGCACACAGCAAGAACAACATTATACATTTAAAAAGAGAAACATTTATATATGTAAAAAAAGATTCATTTTAGACAATGTTTTTAAAGATTTTTAGTGACTTTTTGAAGTCCAGGCTGTCTTGATAAAGATGCTGTGTACTGCCACCTAGTGGTTCCTTGTTAGCATGTAGGTGATGCCACAGATCACCGCAAGGATAGACATTGAAAATCACTTGTTTTTCCTCAAAAACTTGAGAGTGGCGAGATCAAACTAAAGTATAAACTGTGACGTAAACCTCTGTCATGCATCGCTCTCTTAGGTGTTGGTATTTTCATGTGTATTTATGTATGTATTTATTGCACACTCGTGGCATTCGTGACGTTCTGTTTGCATTTTCATACTCTGATCTTTATTCCACAGGGTTATAAGACAGTTCAGAAGTATCCTACTTTCAAATCCTGTCTGAAGAAGGAACTTCATAGCAGATAAGTACGTTAGCTTCTCTGCTTTTTCTAAATATGATGGCTCAGTAATAATAAAGGGTCACAGCTTATTTGTCTAATATCCAGAAAATAGCTGCAAGGAATAGAATTATAATTTGTTTTTAATTTTTAAGAAGGCACGATTTCATTTTAGTGTGCTAATTCAACTTAAGAATTAGTGTTTATGACAAAATGTTAGCTTGCCATTGTTGAGGTGTGATCTAAAACTGGACTGAACACACTCATCTGATGGGAATTCTTATTGGAGTGTCTTGATTAAAAATTTTTCTGTTTAACCTGCAGTTTGTACTTGAGTGGATGTGATATAATAAATCCACATGGGATTATTGTAATCTAGGATAATTTCAACCCAGGGAATACTGGTTACTGGTTTTAAATCATGGTTCTGAACGTTCGCTACAGAAATAGCGAATTGTTTTAGAGTTCTTTCTAGGTGCCTGGTGCTGTTCCAAGTGTTCTTCCCCGTGTAGTATCTTATTTAATCCTCGCACACATCCCATTTCACAGCAGGGAGAAATCAGGGCTTAGAGAGTGAGTAATTTGCCCAAGGTCACAGGGTTAGTATGTGCAGACCAGGGTTTGAACCTCATCCTGTCTGATGGAAAAGCCCATG
This sequence comes from Trichechus manatus latirostris, assembly GCF_000243295.1. Classification (NCBI taxonomy): domain Eukaryota; kingdom Metazoa; phylum Chordata; class Mammalia; order Sirenia; family Trichechidae; genus Trichechus; species Trichechus manatus. Next base: position 5,455,828 of record NW_004444035.1, on the reverse strand, counting down.
TTATTTATTATTCACTACACTATTACGAAACCAAAAGAAACAAACTCACGGCCGTCGAGTAGATTCCAACTCATAGCGACCCTACAGGACAGAGTAGAACTGCTGCCCCATGGGGTTTCCGAGGAGCAGCTGGTGGATTCGAACTGCCGACCTTTTGGTTAGTGGCTGTAGCTCTTAACCACTGCGCCAACCAGGACTCCACACTATTACCACACGTTGCAGTAGTTGAGAAAAATATGTGAGATTTGTTAGATTATATGTTGACCTAAACAAATACCTCAGACTTGTTGCTAATCTCAAAAATGAGGAATTTGTTTTCCATTTTTTAATTTTAAAAGCCAACTGTAGCTGTATAATTTTGGTCAATTGTGAGTGCTGATGAGTTGGGTTTTTACAATGGAGGTTTTGTTGTTCATTTATAAACGCTCGCAAAGATATCCACGTATGTATTTTTTGCTGTGTTTCTCAAGCTGGAAACATTTATGTATGTCTGTCTATAGCAGTGTCGGGGTCCCTGGGTGGTGCCCAAAGTTAACACACTCAGCGGCTAACCAAAGGATCAGCAGTTCCAGTCTACCCATAGGCGCCTCGGAAGAAAGCCCTGGCAGTCTACTTCTGAAAAAGCCATTGACAACCCTGTGGAGCACAGCTCTATTGTGACGCATATGGGGTCACCATGAGTCGGAATCAACTCTATGACAAGTGTTCCCCAAAGTAATTCAACAGGATATTAATGAATATTACTCTAAAAAAACAAAAAAAGAGTTGCTTAGTCAAATAAGTTTGAGAAATATCATAATAAACACAGTTAAATAGATTCCTTCCCACGTAGAACTTACGGGTCTTTTATATGTCTCTCTAAAAGAAAACTGCAGTATTCAGCATTTTGCCAAGCAACTCTGAGGCTTGGTGTTTTAGGAACCCACTTTGGGAAATGCTGATCTAAAATGTTTAGAGGCAGGTGGGCTCATTTACTTATCTCTGGTGGTAACTGTTGTAATCAAACTAACAAAAGAAGTTAGGTCTTTCTGCTCTCTAGGACCGGTAGCTCAGTGGTAGAATTCTTGCCTTCCACGAAGGAGACCTGGGTTCGAATCCCAGCCAGTGCACCTCATGCGCAGCCACCACCCATCTGTCAGTGGAGGCTGCATGTAGCTAGGATGCTAAACAGGTTTTAGCAGAGCTTCTAGACAAAAATGGACTAGGAAGAAAAGCCTGGTGATCTACTTCCGAAAATCAGCCAGTGGTTCAAAACAGTCCAGTCTGCAGTCAGTCATGGAGACGGCACAGGACTGGTGCTGCATTTCGTTCGGTTACGTGTGGGGTCGCCATGACTTGGGGGTGACTCAGCAGCAACCAACAACAGTAACAGACTGCCCTGTGACACCTTAAAACAAAAACAAAGTGGGGCCATACCATCTACAGTCCGTGTAGTGTTCCCAACCAAGTAATAACAGTGTCACACTAAGTGTATTGATCCGATGCAATAGGGCATAAACCGTGGATAGAAATGACTTCAGTTCCTCTACGCCTTCATAAGACTGAGGGTTAGACATGTGACTAAGCAGAATATTGAACTTGCAGTCAGAGGAAATGTTTAATGATTATTTTATTTCTTATATTTTCTGTTGGGTATTGTTTATTGTAAGTCTTACTGTTTCGTATTATTATCACAGTCATTTTGTATTTATGTCATCAACTCTGAATGACATCCTAAACAAAGACGGCTTTTGTGTTACTGCTTTCCTTGGTTTCCTCAGGTACTCCTAAGAGAAAGCTTGAAGCATCGTTGTCTCCGTGGAGGATGCAACAAGCAAAACTTTCAGAGACTGGTGGAAGCAGGTCTCAGATCACAGCACGTAGAAAGGAAGCAAAAGGTGAAACGCTACGAAAAGTATATTTTTTTCTTGAACTGAGTCCTCAGATGTAGCACAGATGAGTTGTATCTTCTAACTACAAAGGTTATGTTATCAAGTTGCGCTTTTGCCTTGATTTAGTGAACTTTGCACTTCTTCATTCCTTTCAGGAGTATATCCATACTTCTAATAACTATATAGGAATATATTTTAAATATTTTTTCTTATTTATTAGAAATTTGTGTCATTTCAAAATAATATATTACTCACGGACTATAGATCACCTAAAAATGAACAACACTTTTTTTTTTTTTTTTTTTTTTAGTTTCGGACTGTGAACTTGTTTTCAGAAAATTTATGTTGCTTGAAATTAACCTTAATGCCCTTAGAATTATTAGTAAATCCCTTTTATTTTCCAGGTTTTTAATCACATTGGAATAATTTTTTTAAATAATAGAAAGTAGGCTACTATATAATACAATAGTTTACACTGTACTTTTAACTTTTAAAAGTACTTGACATACATTGTTTGAATTGCATAAAGTTTTTTTTTTTTTAATTTTTGTTCATTTACCAAAGTCAACAGAATGTCTGGTATTCTTTGATGTATACAGTAAAGAAATTTAAAACTGATTTTTTTCCTTTGACAAAATGGATGGTAGAAGCAGTGGTGGTGGTTGTAACAGTATTCATTGTCAGCGTCGTCATTGTCTTGAACGCGATGCCGCTCTTGATTGCAGTTGGTATATGTTAGTAACACTAATATCTCACAGCTCTGTAACTTATTGCATATTGTTATATGTTTGTAATGTCTAAATGTGTATTATAAAAGACTAATATAAAATGGTTAAAAAGACTGATGTATATATTAAGTAGTTAATATTTTGTGTCTTACAAAAGGACCGCATGCAAAAGTGATGCCAAATGTTCAGAGTAATTATAAATAATTTAAATATTATTAATTATTTCAAAATAATCGTCTTAAAGGGGAAAAAGAAAAACTTGCAATAGAAAATAACACAATTAGATTTTCAAATGGAGAAAATAATTTGATGGTACTTAACAGAATCTGCTCAATTTGAAAAGTGTACTTTATATAAGGATACTATACAAAAATAGAGCAATGAATTTAAGCTAACAAACTGATATATGTGGAAGATGTTTATTTGTCTAAGACATTTAATTTAAGGTTACACACACTCCAACTGTTACATTGCTTTTGCATATGAAAATAAAAGCACCAACTTTGTTTTTATAAGTTATTAAATGTGAAATTGATCGTTATCAGACTATTTATAAAGGTAATGTTATTTCCAAGAAAATGTTATCATTACCATTGACTATGTATTTGATAGACTTTTTACATTCTTTATATTGTTTATTACACTGATATAGAAGTATGTGTTTCATAAGTGTAAGGATTCCATATAGTAATAATAATTTAATTTTATGTGTTTTAAAGGTTGAGTCAGTTGAGCATCTTGTAAGATTGACTGAATGAAAATCCTATCCACTCACAGTGAATGTTCTCAATGTTAATTATTTGCTATCTAAAATAACTGAAAAAAATGCAGTTTACTTCAATCTTTGACTATGTTCTATTATCTTGCATACATAGAAAAATTGCTCTTTCAAAAGTCCTGCAAATGTAGTTACAAACTGAACTGGCTCGTGAAAATCCTTTATTTGTCTGCCGCCCCCCTAAGAAAGGACACCAGGCTGTGACTCCTGTCATCTTTATTCTTTGTTGCTTATCAGAGTGAGTGGATGAATATCTGTGTATAATGCTGCAGTATAATAGTAAAATGTGAATAAATAAAATTTTCTGAGCAATTAAAATGGAAAAAAAGAGTAAATTACAGCAATTTCATTCATATCAGTGTTCTTGAACTTTGTCCTCTGTAAAATGGAAGGTAAAATGATCTCAGTGGATTAATGTGTAAAAACAGTATAAAATGCTTTGAAAACAATAATATACTAAATACATGCATGCTCTTATTCTTGGTCTTTCCTTCTACAAACTCTTCTTCGTCAAGACAGAGATGTACATAAAACTGGTGTCATACTTTTTACAGAGTCTGTGTAGTAAAGGTTTATGGTACTTCTCACAGTCATTTCGTAATAAGAAATTTGTTTAACTTAAGTTCCAATTTATTGTTCTTATTACAATATGTAATTGTAAAGCAACCTGATTATCTTATATTATCTTAAAATAAACATACCTGCCCTTGAATCAAGAAGTTTAGTGCTGTGCTTTTGTGTATATCTGTGAACCATTGTCTTTCTGAAATGTCACCTCCAAAATTTGGAAATCTTGTGGATCACCGAACCTCCACTCATTGTACACCCTCTGCTGTGAGAGACCATGGCAGTGAGGTTGATCTCCCCAGCCTTTGTGAGTCAGTCCCAGAGCCATAAAACCTCTCCAAGTGTATCATAGGAATTCCTACCACAGAGAACTTACGGCCGCTGGTACTGGAAAGCTTTTCTGAAAGCTTACATCCTGGAGTATCCATTTTGCTTTGCAGAACTGATTGTTTAAATGTCTTAAAATTATTAAACCAATACTATGCCAGCCCCTATTTAAGTATTACTGGTGTTTTTGTAGGCATTGTCTTACTAAAGCAACTCCTACAAATTTATCAGTTTTCAAAATATGCTAGTTATTGTCCTACGTTTTATAGCCATACAGTGAAATACATCTTTTGCATAATAATTTGATGTCCAAAGAATGTGAAAATATGAATTATATAGTATTCAGTAAGTATAAAAATTTGAAGATGAGAAAGTGTTGTGCTTTGCTTTTTTACAATTTGGAGCATTTTTACTTTCTGAGCTCATGAAATAATGGACATTTTGCGGTCAAATGCACTTAGATTTTGTGAAATACTATATAATAAAAATTAGTGCAAAGATATAACACTGTATCTTTGTACCTTTACGATTCTCTTTCTGTCGCAGTCAGTATTTCTGGCTCACGTCTTGTGAACTGAGGCGTACACCTGTCATTGTGACAACATGCATGTAAGTATACAGTGCTGAGCACAAGTAGAGACAACAGCATTATAAAAATTTTCTGGAGAAGTTAAATTTTGTTCAGCATTGTGAAGGAAGAAGAGACAAAAAATGGAAAAAAATAAGAATGGAGAAGTGATCTGAATTAGGATAGATTTTAAAAACTGGGGCTGAGTAAACAGTTTGTAAGAAAGTAAATGTAAAGAAATGCAGGCTAAATCAGTCGTGACAATACACCCTTTCATATGGCAGATTGAAAAGACAGAATCTTTTATAATATGTAGTGTTGGCGAGTGTGTTGCTGGCGAAGCTATAAATTTGGGTGCAGCATCTTTGGAGAGCAATATAGAAATATCTCAAATTTTTTTCCTAGAATTCTGGGATTTTATCTTGTGATAGATAATATCCCAATACCTATATTCATAAATTTACAAGCCAACAAATATACAGTTTGTAACTCTGAAAAAGAATTAAGTCCATTTAGCGTGTTGATAGGACATGGTCTGCAAGATATTTTTACAGGAGCACAGCAAGGTAGGAAACTGTGTATGCTGTGCTACCGTTTGTGTTTAAAACACACACTTCTGTATGCATAGAATTTTATTTTAATACATTTTTATCAAAATTATGTGTACATATTTTTTAAAAGTCAAAGAATTGTCAAAGATGTGTAATAAAAAATAGCCTCCCCAAGTCCTGTCTCCTTCCAGCCTCATTCCTGGTCCTCAGAAGCAATCCCTTTCGGTGATTTTAGCAGTTTCTTTGGTATCTACCCTTGTATTTCTAAGTAATATATTTATATTGCTATTTCTTGATTTGCTTTTAACTTTTAGATTATTAACTGTTGACTTCCCACAATGGAAGATAAGCATTTGCCTCTCTTACTCAAGCCCCCTCCAAGACACACCACACACTTCCTCCTCTCTACCCTTTCGGTATAGTTAGAGCCTGATGTTGGATCAATTATTGCGTCATTATCGATTACATTTTCTCTCAGATACATCTTCCTTTCCCTAGGGTTAAGGTTCTCCTTTCATTTTGCTTAATTTTTTATTGTCCCTCTTAATTTGCCTGTCGTTAATTCATCCTCAGCCTCTTTACCAGAACGATACGTAGATGGTTAATACAGTCAAACACATCAAGTAATAGATCGTTTTATTATTATTACTTTAGAAGTACCTTCTGGAGCTCTTGGTCTCACTGGCCCATCTAGAATGCTTGTTCTCAGGCCTGGTGCAGAGCTGTCATTCCAGGATTTCCTTCTCCATTGTCCTGAAGATTCCTTCCACCCTCTCCAGCACCCAGGTCTCCTCTTATGTTTTCATTTTTTGGAGTGGATCACAATTCTCCATATTTCCTGAGAAAGGCTGCATTGTATATGCATTTTTGAGATGTAGTATGCCTGAAAATGCCTTTATTCTACCTTCATGCATGAGTAACAGTGTGCCTGGGTATAGACATCTAGAATGATACACTTTTCCCCCAGAATTTTGAAAGCATTGCCCCATTGTCCTCTAGCTTTCAATGTTGTTCTCAAGAAATCAGATACAATTCTGATTCCTGGCCAATTCTTTTCTCTCTGGAAAGTGGGATCTTCTCTTTGTTCCTACTGTTCTGAAATTTCACGCTGATGAACTAAAAGACCTTCAGGTTTTTGATTCATTGATTGTGCTGGGCACTCAGAATCCCTTGCAATCTAAAAACATGCCATTCAGTTCAGCAGAAAAAAGAAAATGTAACTATTTCTTTGAGAATTTCCTTGCCTCTTACTTTCTTCTCCAGTTCTTTTGGGAATTTCTATTATTCGGACATTAAACCTATACTCAGCCTTTAATTTTTCTTCATTTTTTTTTTTTTTTTTGGTATCTTTAAGATTTCTTCACTTTAACTTCCATCCAGTCTCTCGAGTATTTTATTTATTCCATCAGATTTTAAATGTTTTTCTCTAAATTTTCTTTTTTTTAATCTGTTCCTGTTTAATCAGTTGCTTTTATTTGCTCTCTGATTATTTAATTTCAGTTTCTTTAAAGTGTTCTTCTGCTCCTTTCTTCGCCTCATTCCTTTTTTTCTGTTTGAGTTTCTCGTATTAGACATTTTTCTCAAATATATGGTAATTCTGTACTATCTATCCGTATTTAAAAAACAAATTGGAAGCTCTGTGTACATGGGATGAGCTTTTTACTGATGAGTTTGCCTCTCTGATGTTCTGGCCAGGCCGTTTCATCTGAGGGACCTCAACTATCAGTATTGATACGTCCTGTCTGCTTGCCCGCTCAGTTTTCTCCTGCCTGGTGCACCAAAGCTTGACTGCTGTTGTGTTCAGAGCTGAGTATAGGAAGGAGGTCCTTATTTAATCCACCTCTCTTTAGTATGGAAGGAGCCCTGGCGGCGCAGTGGTTAAGAGCTCAGATGCTAACCAAAAGCTCGGCAGTTCAAATCCACCAGCCGCTCCATGGAAACCCTATGGGGCAGTTCTGCTCTGTACTAGTGACCTACTATAGGGCAACGGGTTTGACTTTTTTTTGTTTTTTTAATTGTACTTCAGGTGAAGGCTTACAGAACAAATAGTTTCTCATGAAACAATAGTACACATATTGTTTTATGACATTGGTTAACAACCCCACAACATGTCAACCTTTTTTTTTTTTGGTGAAAATACACAGCCAAAGATACACCATTTCAAAAATTTCTACATGCACAGCTCTTCCAATTGTGCTGTTATTCTCACTTAAGAAGAAGGCTTACAGAACAAAATAGTTTTCTCATTTAACAGTCACTACAAATGTTGCCCTTTGACAATGGTTAACAATCTCACAACACATTAACAATATCCTTACTCAACCTTGGGTTCCCTATCACCAGCTTCCTTGTCCCCTTCTGCCTTCTGCCACTTGTCACTGGACTACTGTACCTCGTTAGTCTCATTTGGTTTTACAGGGCTGTCCACTCCCAGGCTGAATGGTGAACCTTGGAAATCACCACTGAGCTAAAAGGGTGTCTGGGGGCCATACTCTCGGGGTTTCTCCAGTCTCCTTTAGGTCAGTAAATCTGGGCTTTTTTTTGTGAGTTAGAATTATGTTCTACATATTTCTCCAACTCTGTCCAGAACCCTCTATTGTGATCCTGGTCAGAGCAGTCAGTGGTGGTAGCCGGGCACCATCTAGCTGTACTGGACTCAGTCCGGTGGAGGCCTTGGTAGCTGCGGACAATTAGTCCTTTGGACTAATCTTTTCCTTGTATCCTGTTCTCTTCATTCTCCCTTGCTCCGGAAGGGATGAGACCAATGGAGTATCTTAGATGACTGCTCACAGGCTGTTAAGACCCCAGACACTACTCACCAAGGTAGAATGTAGAGCATTGTCTTTGTAAGCTGTGTTATGCCAATTGAGCTAGATGTTCCCCGAGACCATGGTCCCCACAGCCCTCCGCCCAGCAATTCAGTCCCTGAGGGAGTTTGGT
>NW_004444035.1:5437204-5441052 GCF_000243295.1 Trichechus manatus latirostris | reverse complement strand
GAGAGGTAAGGAAGAAATCAAAAGAAGTGGAAAAAAGCAACACCAGCAGCCAACAAATGGCACTCAGAGAGCCGGCCCGTTCGGATGTGTGGCATCCAAGCAGCCGGTGTTTCCCGGTCAAGAGGTTGTGGCCACAGGAAGCAGAGGAGGCCGAGTGTGGGTGAAGAAGGGTGGGGGTAAGAAATCGTATATTGTAAATTACTGGTTGTTTTATCTCCCGCTGGACACTGTGTGAGGCTGCTTTCTCATACCCCTTTGCTTGTCTCCGATAGGAGTCCAAGATGGCGGATCCACGCTGAGTTAGCTGGTAGGGGGCCTCTGCATGAATTTCTCCTCTCTCTCCATTCTCTGTCAGTTTTCTCACTCCATTTCGTTCTTGGCTGAGTTCTTTATCTCTTCATTTGATGTTTTAGGGTTTCAGGATTGTTGTATTCTCTGTTCGCCTTGTTTTTTCGGACCTTTGTTGTGGAGGGACAGTGTGGTACTTCTGCCTAGAGCACCATTTTGCCGGAACCCTGACTTTTTTTTTTGTCTTTAGTATGATCCTCTATTTTCAGCTGTGCTCTTCTCCCAGTACCTATATACCTCTCGTGTGATCTCTCAGAAGAATTTTCTGCTGGTGTAGTTGGAGGAGGGCAACATGGGAGACTGAGATCTAAATGCTTCATAAACAGACTTTCAGCCACTCCTATTTTCAGCCTAACCTTCAGAGTAGCTGGATCCTTCAATTCTTGAGCCTTTCGGGAAGTCTGCAGTATAAATCTGCCTCTTTCTGGGTTTTTCCCTGTTGCATTTAATGTTTCTTTGGTCTATGAGATAGTTACCATCTGTTTATGAAATTTAAAAATTTTGTCCCTGAATTGTCTTTTTTAGTTTTATTGTCCTTGAGAAAGAAAGCTTATGCTTTTTAAAAAATCTTTTTACTGTCTACCTGTCAGCAGTAAAAAGAAGCAAGTAGAGATGACTTAAGTTGTGACATAGCAGAAAATTACTTGCTGCACATCTCTGTGGGGAACAGGATGCTGTTTAAAAGAAAACAATTTGTTATTTGCATTTTGTGCCTACAAACCCTGTATGTCCTAATTTATTTCAAAGTATAGCTAAAGATTAAATAAAACTAACCTGGAAGTTCCAAAACTATATTATTATCCGAAATGGTGAAAGCAAACATATAACCCACAAACAGCTGGCTTTGGGGATGATACCATGGTGTACAAAAGATCTAGTGAAGAAAAGAATAGGTAAATTCCTTATTCCAAGACATACCATGTATGTTTCAGATAGCTAAGTTAACAAAGAGTCCAGAGGAAGATACTCGTTTATAACATATACAAAAATAACTTTTTAGGAAAGATATTTACCTAAATTAAGAGTTCTTCTAACAAAGCATAATGTGGTATTTTATCAGAAGCCTATAAAATAAAGCAAAAATATCTTTGAAAAGAAAAATTTCTTTACTCTCATTTTAGTATGGTTTCAAGAGGGATTGGGAAAAAAATGTGTGTCAAAAACAACATATTTAATCTCCATGCATAGAATATATCTGGAAGTGCCCACAATTTAAGAATGATTGTCTTTGATAATGGGGGCCATAGGTATATTTAATGAACTGTTGTTGAACTGTTTGAGGTTTTTACCATACGCTTGTTTACTTTTTCAAGAAAAACCTCTTTTTAAAATTTAGAGTCTCAGGCTGGAAAAAGTGGGAATAATCACGAAGATCATGAATTGGGTGGACTTACTTACCAAATCCAGAGCTACGGTTGCTTCTTGAAGCCGAAAAGATGTGTTTTTTTTAAAAAAAAAAAACAAAAACTACAGTATAATGAAGAGTGTGAATTTATGGCGCTACTATGTGGATACCATTTGGATCCACTGTCAACGCCTGTGGAAGCAGCAGTCGAGAAAACAAACCACATATTGCACTGGACAAACTTGCTTCAAAAAACCTCTCTACAGTTTTGAAAAGCGAAGATGTCCCTTTGAGGTCAAAGGTGTGCCTAACCCAAGCCGTGGTGTTTTCAATTGTTTCATATGCATGTGAAAGCTGGGCAATGAAGAAGGAAGCCTGGAGAAGACGTGATGCCTTTGAATTATGGTGTTGGTGAAGAATATTGACTATACCATGGACTGCCAGAAGAACACACAAGTCTGTCTTGGAAGAAGTACATCCAGAATGCTCCTTAGAAGCGAGGACGGTGAGACTTCGTCTCACATACTTTGGACATGTTATCAGGAGAAGGACATCATGCTTGGTAAAGAGGGCCAGCGAAAAAGAGGAAGACCCTCGACGAGATGGATTGACACAGTGGCTGTGCAACAGTGGGCTCAAGCATAACAATTATGAGGATGGCACAGGACCGGGCAGTGTTTTATTCTGTTGTACATGGGGTCGCTATGAGTTGGAACCAACTCTACGGCACCTGATAACAACCATGTGGTTTAAGCTTCGATAGTGAGGATGGGAAAGGGGTTAACTGATAAAGGAAAGTCAGTGGAAATCAGCTACTGGATTAAAAAATTAAAGATAACTGTCATACTCTGTGACAAAACTTATTTTGATGACATTTACAAAATTGAACTTCATTATTAATCTAACTCGATATGACATTTCCTATGCATATTTTGGGGAATGAAGGCAAGTACCCTGAAGGTAAGCAGATGAGTCGGCCAGCCGATTTTGAACTGAAGTAAAATGAGAGTTGAGGACAGAATGAAAGACAATTAACAGAGACATTTTCAGCCTGTTCTGTGTATTACTTTACTCCTTGCAAGCTCTAGGTGCTATAAGAGTTAAAAGTTCAAGCTGAAAACTCTACAAAAAAGCACTCTGAAAATCTATCCTTTTTTATGTCATTGCTTTTTGGTGCTAAGAGGTTCCCAAGAAAGTGAGTATCTTGTGTACCATTTGTGCTGTAATATTTAATTACAGTGAGTGTACAGAAGATTAGCCGTCTCAAAGATTCTTTTGAAATCAGATTGCACATCAAAACTGCATTGTACCCTGCTAAATAAGCAAATTTAAGAAAGAGGAGAAGGTGATGTCAAGACTTATTGCAAAATGAACAAATAAAGGAATTGGATTTACTTGGTGTTCAGCCTATTAAAGCATAGCCAAATGTCGGCCTTCATTTGTCAACTTAAATATATTCCTAAAATCTACAAAGATTCAGTCAATGGGAAGTATCCTTTATCCAGTATTTAGACTTGAAAAATAAATTAGACAATAGAAAAATGATCAATAGACCATCAATAACTTAATTTCTCATTATAGTAATAAATTACTGCATAAATATGCACATTAGTAATTCAGATAAAGATCTTTTTGTTGTTTTTTTTTTGTTATTCTTCTGATTATAAAATTACTATGTGTTTTCTGCTTCCCGTTCCTTGAGGTTTTAACTTTTGCTTCAGAATAGCTGGATCCCAAATACAACATACACTGAAGCATTTCTAGTCTTCAGGGACTTACCCCCTTCAAAATTAAAAAAAAAAAGGTGAAAATGCATTTAAAAAACTCCAAGAGCCGAACCCTAAGTAGCCAGGGGTAAGTACTAGGGGACTTGGGGCCTACTGCTTTGGGCTTGCTGGGAATACCCAGGAACAAGGCCACACAGATGAGGATCCAGGGCCAGAGAAACAGTCCGGTGGTGCTTAGAACCACCGTATTAGGCAGCCTGAAGGCTTCGAGGAGGGGGAGGAGTCCCTTGAGGCCAGTTCTATACCAACAATAGGTAAGCTTACTGAGCCTTGAAATAGCAATGAGGAGGAGAACCTGCATTTTAGTCCCCCTCCTATGAGGTAAAATCCTCAAGGGAATCCTGAAGGGTCCTGGGACAAGTGTATGC
>NW_004444035.1:5417668-5437104 GCF_000243295.1 Trichechus manatus latirostris | reverse complement strand
CCGCCCCCCACACACACACGTACAACTGGGTAAAGCAGGAGAAACCATCCCACAAGACTCTCATAGATGACATCAAGCATAACATCTTCGACAAACTAAGAAATCCAGATTTGGCCAGCCACTATGGAGACAATAACTTTAGACCCCCCCCCCAAAAAATGAAGTTGTTAGAACTGAATACAGAGTACAGAAGAGCTCTGGATGAAGTGAATTATGAAATATGAGACTACAAAAAAAAATAAAACTGTATTTGCACAACTTACCAAATATAGAATTTTTAGGGAAAAAATATAATTACTGAAATCAAGACCTCAGGGGAGCGTGTTGGTTCCAGCTCTAACGGAGAAACAAGTATTCGACTTACCCTTCTACCATAAATAACTCCAACTTTGTACAACAAACAATGCAGGGCTTTGACCCTTAAGAGAAGGGAAGCTCAGGTGTTAAGTAACCTCTCTGTTCACTCAGGCTTTTGCCTGGGGGTACTTTCCAAACTGCAGCACAGACAGACCTGTTGCCTTCAAGTCTATTCCGATTTATATTGACCCTTTAGGTAGAACTGCCCCATAGGGTTTCCTAGGCTGTAAATCTTTGCAGAAGCTGACTGCCACATCTTTCTCCTGCAGAGCGGCTGATAGATTCAAACTGCCTACTTTTGGGTTAGCAGCTGAGAACTTAACTACTGCACCACCAGGGTTCCTTGCAACACAGGGACGTGGAGCCCAAACAGAGAAGTTTTGTGACTTAGGTTAAATGGGGTCTGACAGTGCCACAAAAGGCTCGCTGCATTAGAGAGTGGGATCAGGTTTGTGGTACCAACCTCGTGATATTGACCAACCTCAGGGTAGAGAGTCTGAAGTTTGAATTACATAATGATACGCCCAATAAAAGCTCAGGACACTGAAGCTCCCTGGGCTTCCTGGTTGGTAATAGACATATATGCACACTGGAGGGCAGTGAGTCCCTTTTACGCACATGGAAACTCCATGTTGGGAGCCCCTCAAGACCTGGCCCTATGTGTCTCTTCATTTGTATAATTTTTGCTAAAGTAAAACTGTAACCATAAGTATAGAACTTTCCTGATTTCTGTGAGTTCTTGTAACAAATTTTTGAAGGTTAGGGAGTAGAGGGAGCCAGCAGCTCAGAGTGAGGGGAGCCCTGAATACTCCCAGGCTTGCATCAGTGTCTAAGGTCTTGGGCAGACTTGACAGTCTGCAGAACTGTGCCCTTCAACTTGTGAGGTCTGACCTAGCTGTGGTGACTAGGGTCAGTGGAAGAAGGGCTGCATATAGACCTTGTACCAGAACAGGAGGGGAACAGAATTTATAACAAGTTGGTTTGCATTTATTGACACATTTGGTGTTAGAGAAGTGAGGGATTTTGATTTCCACAGAATTATAAAATAAGGACCTAACTACACTTTTCCCCATAAGTATTTAACCAACTAATCCAGCACTATTTACAGAATAACATCCTTTTTGACACCTAATGTAATGCAAATTATATTTTAAGTATTTTTATAGGCCTGATTCTGTTTTAAGATGCTATTCTCATTCTTTGAACTATCTGGCTATCCTTGTAACCACATGGTTTTAATTATTTTAGCCTTATAATATGTTTTTATATTCCATAGGGACTGGTCAGTCTCTCCCCTCAATAGCCTCACCTACTTTCCTCTTCTACATTAAAAAAAAAAATTTTTTTTCTTAACTGCACTCACTGGTTTATCCTTTCAGATGAACTTCAGAATTGTTTTATTAGATCTCTTCCAAAAGTGGTCTTTATTGGAATCGCTTTAGAATTATGGTTATATAATATTACATCACATCACGTTATATTATATGAATATAATATTTTCATCTGATCCAGGAACATAATATCTCTCCAGTAATCCCAGTTATGTATTTACTTACAAGTCAAGATTTATGGCTTTCATTATCCAGGTCGTATCTACTTCTTCTAAGAATTTCCTAGGCCATAAATGCTTACTGTTGCTTTTAAGAATAGGAATTTTTTGTCTTTTCACTTGGAGTAACAGAGGAAGAAGGCGAGTCAGGAATAGGAGGAGGGTATGGAATGTGTAGCTAATTGTCTCCAAGAACAACTGCCTCCTTTGCCATGAGACCAGAAGAACTGGATGGTGCCCAGCTACCATTACTGAATATTTTGATCAAAGATTCCATAGAAGAATCCTTATCAAAAGAAGGAAAATTCAGAACAGAATTTAAAATTCTCATGGACTCTAGACTTTCTGGAGCTATGGATGGTGGATGAAACCCTGAAACTATTGCCCTGAGATAATTTTTAAACCTTAAACCAAAAATATCCCCTGAAGTCATCTTAAAACTGAGCAATAGTTTAGCTTAACTAGTAAAAATGTCTGCCTTGAACATTATGCTCTTTTAAGAACTATCTATATGGGATCAAATTGACAACAGCAACTCAACAGATTAGACAGGAACCTCGGGGCAGTGAGTTTACATTAATGAGGGAGGAACAACTCAGAAAGGGTGGGTGAGAGTGGTTGCACAACCTGAAGAATGTAATCAACGTCACTAAACTGTCCATGCAGAAACTGTTGAATTGGCATGTGTTTTGCTGTGTATATTCTCAACAACAATAACAAAATAAATACGATTTAGAAAAGAAAAAATAAAATTAAAAAGAATAGGAATTTTTGCTAGATATCATTAATCATCAGGGAAATGCAAATAAAAACCACAATGAGATACCATTTCACATTTTAGCATGACTACAATCAAAAAAAAAAAGGAAGTGTCAATAACCAGTGTTGGTGAAGATGCGAAGAAATCAGAACCCTCCTAGACTTCTGGTGAAAATGTAAAATGGTGGCGCTGCCCCCGAGAATGCTGTTGCGGCTCGTCAAACAGTTAAACACAGAATTACTATATGACCAGCAATTCCACTTCTAGGTTTATACTCAAGAGAAATGAAAACATATGTAAACACACACACACACACACAAACTTGTATATGAATACTACTTATAGCAGAATTATTAATAATAGCCATAAAGTAGAAACAACTCAAATGTCCATCAATGGACAGATAGATAAACAAAATGTTGTATATCCGTACAACCAAAAACCCATTGCTGTCGAGTTGATTCCGACTCATAGCGACTATATAGGACAGACTAGCACCGCCCCATAGGGTTTCCAAGGCTGTAATCTTTACAGAAGCAGGCTGCCACATCTTTCTCCTGCAGACTGGTTGGTGGATTTGAACCATCGACCTTTTGGTTAGCAGCCAAGAGCTTTAACCACTGTGCAACCAGGGCTCCTTATATCCATACAATAGAATACTATTTAGCACTAAAAAGAATGAAGTACTGATACATGCTAGAACATGGATAAACCTTGACAGCATTATGCTAAATGAAAGAAGTCAGTCACAGAAGTCCACATAGTATATGATTCCATTGCTATGAAAGCTCAGAATAGTGAAATCCATAGAGACAACATGTAGATTAGTGGCTGCTTACCGCTGGGGACAGAGGGTGGGAGGATCAGGGGTAATAGCTAACGGGTACATGGTTTCTTTCTGAAGTGATAAAAAGGTTTTAAAATTGTAACAATGGATGCATGTATCTGTGCACATACTATAAAACATTGAATTGTACACTTTAAATCGATGAACTGAATAGTATGTCAATAATATCTTAATAAAGTTGTTTAAAGATTATAGTTGCTATATAGAAAAAGCAGTTGATTTGATTTTTTTCAGCCACTTAACAGAACTCTTAGTAGTTCTGATAGTTTTTTAGTTGATTCTCTTGAGTTTTCTGCTGGACAGTTGTAGCATATGCAAATAATGGTAAATGTGTCTTCACCATCCCTATAGTATTGCTTTTATTCCTGTTCCCTGCACTGACCATAGCTGTTTATCTGCGGTATTTCTGTTACGGCAACACTAGGTAACTACGACAGGGCTGTTGGGAGAATAAACTGGGAAATTGCTTACAAAACACAGAGCTTAGCACATAGTAACAATAAGTGTTAGTTATTATTATTCCTAAAATAATAACCCTGTTCATTTATAATCAGTTTATTTGTAGTCATTATTTGTACACTTGACCTTGAAGATAAGTGTTGTTGTTGTTGTTGTTAGGTGCCGTTAAGTCGGTTCCGACTCACAGTGACCCTAGGTACTACAGAACAGACACTGCCCGGGCGTGTGCCATCCTCATGATCGTTGTTGCGCTTGAGCATAATCATTGTATTGAAAATTAATACAAAGGTAAAAATTCACGGATTACTGAGAAATATAAACAGGTGCTCATTATTAAAGTTGAATAAAAACATTAAAATATTTTTTTAAATTTCTTCTGGTTAATATCACCAAATCCCATAGTGTTCTATGGGGTGAGGTGGGTGATATTTTAATTACTATTACCACCGTCATCTATTAAATTCTCTAGTGTTCCAGACACCTACTTAGTTTCATTGAGTGGAATATTTTATGCTGTGCATGAGAAATATGTAGTCCATGTACCCAGGACTATTTCTGTCTACTAGTTTTCCCTGTTGCCAAAAACAGAAATGAAGAATGCCTACGGCTAAAAAAAATTTCTCTGTCTTCCTGTCAGCTACTTCTGCTGATATCTCAAGAATTTCAAATTATATATTCACATAATTTACATTTTCTCACTTAGTTAAAAAAAAGTCAAAAACTAAAATACATTCTTTTTATAGCTAAAAATTGCTTCTATTGCTCAAAGCTAATTTAAAATGAAGTCTGATCATCCTGAAAAAAATATATATATATTTTTTAATTTGACTTCAGATCCCTAGTCACCCAACACTCCCGTTAACAACCTCTTTTGCTTTGTAAATGTAATTTTCCTTTTAGAAGTGGGCTTAAAGTTTCATTCCATTTGAAAAGCACTGCTCAGTCAGTCCTGTGCTTGGCATAGCGTCTGTAGGGTTTCCAAAGAGCGGCTGATGGATTCGAAATGTCGACCTTGTGGTTAGCAGCCTAGCTCTTAACCACTGTGCCACCAGAGCTCCCGGTATCCAGTAGATATCAAATACACTTGTTGAAAGAATAAATAGATGAATGAATGAATGAGTGAATAAATGAAAAAATGAAGACAATAAGGAATATTAAGCCCGAATGACAAAAATAGGTCTTTCCTTGACTTTTACTTTACTCCTTAACACAGTTCCTAAACTATTCCTCTGCCTTCTAACATTAAAACTAATAAACACAATTACTCACATACTTGAGAATTTCCTAGTAAAATGCATGTCCCAACAACGAAGGTGTGCATGCCTCGATGAGATGAATTTACCAAATGTGCCAGGCACTGCACTAAACATTTTCATAATCTCATGAATCCTCAACAACCCTATAAAACCAAAAACCTGCTGTCGTTGAGTCAAATTCCTATTCATAGTGACCCTATACAACAACCCTATGAGGTATTTCCCAGCTTGTATCTGAGGCTTAGAGAAGTTAAGTAATTCTCCTAAGGTAATATACCAAACCCGTTGCTGTCCAGTCAATTCCGACTCATAGCGACCCTATAAGACGGAGTAGAACTGCCCCATAGGGTTTCCAAGGAGTGGCTGATGGATTCAAACTGCAGACCTTTGGGTTAGCAGCCAAGCTCTTAACCGCTGCACCAAGTAAGTGAAATGCGAAGACTGAAACCCAGGTTTGTCTAGTTCCTGAGCCGAGCTCTTAACCACTATGATAGATTGCTCGCCCTGATGCAAGAACACCGGGAAGTGGGCAGAGGTGACTTCTAAGTCTTGGAAGAGATGCTAGTTAGTGAGAAGTTATGGTTCAATGAGAAATTTAGGCTTCTGAGCAAGGGCTCTGGAGTCTAAGCCAACTGGAGGGAGGCTGTGGTCAACTAGGTATGGGAGAAAGGTGGGGTATTAAGGTAGAAATTTGGGTGGGGAAGGCCACGATATTGGTCAATGGCTTAAGAAAAAAAGTTGCCATCAAGTCAACTCCAACTCATGGTAATGTCGCTTCAGAGCGTTTTCGATGGCTGATTTTTCAGAAGTAGATCACTCGGCCTTTCTTCTGAGGCACCACTGAGTGAACTCGAACTGCCAACCTGTCAGTTAGCAGGCAAGTGCTTTAACTGTTTGCACCACCCAGGGACTCCCTGGCCTGTATCTGTTGCTCTTGTTGTTGTGTGCTGTTGAGTCTACTTTGACTCATAGCGACCCTATAGGACAAAGTAGGAGGGTCCCACAGGGTTTCCTAAGCTGTAAGCTTTATGCGAGCAGATGGCCAGGTCTTTTCTCCCACAGAGCACCTGGTGGGTTCAAACCATCATCATTTCGGTTAGTAGGCGAGCACTTAACCATTGCATCACCAGGGCTCCTTGGACTATATCTAGAGTCACATAATTTATCATCCAAACCAAGATACTTTTGAAAGTGAAAGAGGACTCTATTAGTAATTGCATCAGTTATACCACAGACTGGGACAGTCCAGGGTAAGATGTCTTAGTTACCTGGTGCAGCTAAAACAGAAATACCACAAGTGTGTGGCTTTAAAGAACAGACTTTTCTCACAGTTCAGGAGGTTAGAAGTCAGAGTTCAGGGTATGACTCTAGGGGAGGTCCTTCCTTGTCTATTTCAGCTTCTAGTAGCTGCCGGCAAGACTTTGCTCATAGACAGGTCTGTCTTCCCCCGTGTGTGGCTCTGTGTCTATTTTTATGTCTTTTTTATGACTCAAAAGTGACTAGATTTAGGATTCACCTTATTCTGGTGTCTTAGTTATCTAGTGCTGCTATAACAGAAATACCACAAGTGGATGGCTTTAACAAAGAGAAATTTATTCTCTCACAGTCTCGGGGGCTAGATGTCCAAATTCAGGGTGCCAGCTCCAGGGGAAGGCTTTCTCTCTCTGTTGGCTCTGGAGGAAGGTCTTTGTCATCAATCTTCCCTGGTGGAGGAGCTTCTCAGCACAGGGATCCTGGGTCGAAAGGACTCACTATTCTCCTGGCTCTTGTTTCTTGGTGGTATGAGGTCCCCCTGTCTCTCTGCTGTCTCTCCTTTATATCTCGAAAAAGACTGGCTTTAGATACAATCTAATCTTGTAGATTGAGTCCTGCCTCATTAACATAACTGCCACTAATCCCATCTCATTAACATCATAGAGACAGGATTTACAACACACAGGAAAATCACATCGGATGACAAAATGGTGGACAGTCACACCATACGGGGAATCATGGCCTAGCCAAATTGATACACATATTTTGGGGGGCACAATTCAATCCATAACAGTCACCTTTCCTATATCCATTTCTTGTTAATTTTTTCCCTTTTATTCCTTGTTTTTTTCCTCTCTCTTATTTTGTCCCTTTTCTTTCCCTCTTTGTTCTCCCCACGTCTCTCACCGACTCTTTCCATGTACTTTAAGTGGCAAAAATACGCTATGATTACCTAGAGTTGGGAAGCTGACGGACGCCACAAAACAGTAATTCTTTTGCTGCTGTATTAGTTAGCTATTGCTGTACAATAAATTCACCCAAAATGCCACAGCTTAAGAAGACAAATATTTATTCTCTCACACAATTTTGGAGGGTCAGTAATTCAGGAGCAGCTTAGCTGGATGGGTCTGGTACAAGGTTTCTCGTGAGATTGCAATCAAGCTGTCAGCTAAGACTACAGTCATCCAAAGGCTTTACCGGGGCTGGAGGATCCCATTCCAATTAATCTCACATGACGATTGGCTGGAGGCCTCTGTCCCTTGCCACATGAGACTTTCTATAGGTCTTCTCACAGCCTGGCAGCTAACTTCTCCCAGAGCAAGCCATCCAAGAGAGAGCTGAGGAAATTATAGTCTCTTTAGACCTAGTCTTCAAGGTCACCCACTATCACTTCTGCTTTATTCTATTCATCAAAATAACTCACGAAGTCCAGCCTCCACTCAAGGAGAGGGGACTTAACCTTCACTTCTTGAAAGGAGAAGAATCAAATAATTCGTAGACATATTTAAAATCACCACAGCTGCATAGATTTCTTTTAAACTGTTTGGCTCTTTGATTTAATTTCACTTCTGGAATGCTATCCAAAGAAAACAATGCGATGTAAGGGAAATGCTATACGAGCTAAATTAAGCTAAGTTATACCAGTGGAAAATTAGACAATACCTAAATATCTAGCAATAGGGGAATGCTTTAATGTGTCACAGAGTAATGACACGTACTCTGTTAAAATAAAACCAAGAGAAATTTACTGGAAGTAGAGGCCGCTTGAGCTGGGGATAAGCTAGATCTCGCGAGATGAAACCAGCACTCCAAAATGGTGAAGCTGCAGAGACATATTTATACTGTGAAGACAATGAACTTAAGACATTGTATTTTGATTGGAAGTTACAAACTTAAATCAGCATAAAGTGGGATTACTTGAAGTGGTGGCTTGAAAGGGATTGGTTTAAAGCACACATGAGTCTTTCTCAGATTGGTTACAGTGTAACTATTGCATGAAAAAAAGGGGGTTACCTGGTGGTTACAAGTTGATTACAGGACATTCTTTCCTTAGAAAGAGCTTGCTTAAGCGAGAGCTTTCCTGTGGGTATGCACATAGGAGTGTGCACCCAGGAGATTTAAATAAGGGTCAGCACCAAGGTCTTCTCCCTGAGACATTGTTTCTACATCTTTAATTTAGGAAAACGTTTCCTTAGTTGCATGATTAAGTCTGTACAAAGGTTAACTGTTGCTAAAGGCAAAAGTAGAAGTTACAAAACGGGGTCCTGCTCAATTCTCAACTAGCCTTTTCAGATACACCAGGCTTCTCGATTTTAAAAGCCCTTCCACAAATGAATTATAGTGCTTCCGCAAAGGGAAATGTTGTACAACTATTTAAAATTATCCTAAAGCCTGTGTAGTAATAACATGAAAAGCATTTGTGATTAAATATGTATAAGAGAGAGCACAAAATTATATGTATACGATCGTTTCAACTCTGAAAAAAATCTGCACAGAAAAGAGAGCCAGATGAAAACATACTGAAAGAACAACAATGGTTATGGAGGTTTTCGCCGTTGTGTTTCAAAACTTTGTTATGTAGCTATAGAATTTTTTCTTGATTTTAAAAAAGATAATTGAAGATAGTACTGGCTTTCTTAATAAAGATTCATTAGGCATTTTTTCCCATGTAGGGAAAAAACAGAGTATACTGGATTTATTGATAGTTTTTTTTGGGGGGTGTGTGGGGGAGAGGATTATACTGGTGATAGAAAAGGCAGGGAACATATGACTCACTCAAAAGTAGTAACTGAGAAGAATTCACGAAAGGAAACTGCTCTGGATGGAATAGTGTCCTCCCTAAAATATGTGTTGGAATCCTAACCGCTATAGCTGTGGATGTAATCCTGTTTAGAAATAGGGTTTTCTCTGTTATGTTCATGAGACTATGCCAGTGTAGGGTGTGTCTTAAACGCAACCACTGAGTTCTAAGAGGTGCAGAGCAGACACTAACGCACGCACAGACTAGGGGAGATGGATGTCGCGTGAGGATCGTCTACGAGCCAAGCAGCCAAGAAAGCCCGGGGCCTACCTACAGGGAAGGAATTGACAAGGCCAAGACCCTGATTCAGATGGTTAGCTTCCAGAACTGTGAGGAAATAAATTTCTGTTCTTTAAAGCCATCTCCTTGTGGTATTTCTGTTACAGCAGCACTAAGAAACTAAAAGGGAAACCCAGCAGGGTGTGGTGAAGCACCCTGGGGTCAGCAGCCTAGGGAAGTCAGGTGCTTACCCCAAAGGCCTGAAGGGGAAAACGGAGGGAGTAGCTGTAGTGGGCAGGAGATGTGATCCTCCGTGTTCAGGGTAGGGGTGGTGAACAAACACCCCGTCTCATCCTCTGGGTCACCTGCCTTGCTTCTCATTGATTGCACCAACCATAAGCCAGAAGATGAGGGGGTCCTTAAAGATGAGCCCCCCCATAACACAAAGAAAGGTAGAGAATGGATCTAGAGGAGCAAATGGAAATATCCAGCACAGGGATTTATTTAAAACAGCTGGGTGATATTCTCCTTTGATAAGAGAATTGCAAAGCTGTTGCAAAAAACTTATATCTTTATATTAAAACTGACACTGGCAATAGATGAGGAATATACATTTCAGGGTCAAAAAGTTGATGGAAGCATGGCCAGATATCACACTCGTTATTGGCGTCTTCACTTCTGGGCCCAAACAGACTGCCTGCGTTTTACTTAGGTCACGGCAATTCAAACAGACTCTTGAGTCTTGATGTACGTATTTATACTAGGTTTTATGTCCGTGTAGACAGTAGACAAACCGGCAGGATAACTTCTGTGAACCTCTGGTTGTGATGGCTGCGGTTACGAGCCGGCTCCAGCTCATAAAGTCCCTACGTATTCAACCCCATTCAGACAGGAGCTGTAGAAAAGGACGTTTTCTTTAGCTGTGCTGTGAACTTCACTAAGGCAGACTCCTTGTTTGTTTTGATTTTTTGCACACTGTATGACCCTGACCTAGCATAATACCTCGGGTATAGGAAGTGCATTATCAAAATGTGTTGAATGGATGCGTGCATGGGATTATTAAAAGATTTTCACATGTTAACATTCCTAGTTTTCTTATTGAAGAAATGGAGGCTCAGAGAATTTAAGCAACTTGTTTAAGATCACACAGCTAGTAGATAGCAGTGCTAAACCTCAAACCCACAGTTTTTGGTCTCAGGCCCCTGGGGAAGACCAACTCCTAACACTGGTGCTTCGGTTACATTCCCAAATACATAGCCTGAGAAATGACCAGGTTCTTGCCGTGCAAACATCACAAAACTTCACCATCTTCTCTTCAATTTCTCTGGAAGGAAATTTAACGTTATTCCAAATGAGAATGTTTCATCACATCGGACAAACCCAAAACCCATTGCCCGCCGAGTCAATTCTGACTCACAGCGGCCCTATAGGACAGAGTAGAACTGCCCCAGGGGGTTTCCTAGGCCGTAAATCTTTACAGGAGCAGATCACTGGGTCTATTCTCCCTCGAAGAGGCTGGCGGGTTGGAACCACCCACCTTTTAGTTAGCAGCGGAGCGCTTAACCAGTGCACCACCAAGCCTCCTTGACAGCACACAACAAGAACAGTGCTTAGGTGGAGTCGCTGGGTAGTGCAAACTGTTAACACGCACAGTGCTAACCAAAAGGTTGTAGGTTCAAACCCACCCAGAGGCAGCACAGAAGAAAGGCCTGGCAATCTACTTCCAAAAAATCATCCATTGAAAACCGTATGGAGCCCAGTTCCACTTTGACACACATGGGTTGCCATGAGTCAGCATCGACTCAAAGGCAACGTGTAGTAGAACACAGAAGGCAATCAACAAACACTTGTTAAATAATACACTATGGGAAGTTTGAAAAGTTCCTGACGATATTTGAGCAGCTTCAATATGTTCATGATTTCTGTACTTTGTAAACCTTTAACTGCTTCCTAATGATGGTCTTTATAACTGACCTTTTTATAACCAAATTAATTAGTACTTCTAGCTAAACTTGACAGTTTATTCCAGTGTTGAAGAAGCATAATTCATTGCAATGCTTACTACCTTTAACAAAATAATGGAGCATTGATATTTTTAACATTCATTTCAGTCACTTGAATGTAATGCTTTGTGATCATATGTGTATTCGTATTCCAAGATGCTGCTAATTAGAAAGTAAGTATAAATTCCTATAGGTCACTATTTTTACCCCTGGAAAAGTTCATTATCACATCATGTATGAATAAAGTCCAGCTTACCTTTCGGATCGATTAAAAAGATTTTAAAACCGTAAGGTCTACATTATGATACTTTTCAACATACTTTTCCAACAATTCACAAAGCGACTATATTAAGCTGTCAACTCCTTTCTACTTTCTGGAAATTCAAAAGTGGTATCTTTCATATTGTATTCAAGGGAAAACAAAAGAATGAAAATTTGCAGTGCAAGCTTGGTATTTTGTAATGTTTAAAACATGGAAATAAAAACTCTAATCATTTGGACTGAGTCCCAACCACTATATTAAGTGTTTAAAATATCCAAATAGACAGATGTCTCATATTCTACACATAAAGACTATTGATATTCTACCACCAACTTAGCATTTCACAGCATGACCCCCTGTCAAAGAGACTGAAATATAAATAACAGAGAAGCGTTTCAACTGCCAGTGAAATAATCCAAAGAAATTCAGCACCTTGAGCATCCAAGTTTATCTTGAACATAATGATAGACTCAAAGACTCTGAACTATAGGACGTAACACTGGATAGATTCTAGCTGATAGAAAAATCACTGACAATCAAATCTTCTACTATAAATCTGAAGGCAACATGCCTTTTAAGCTAAATGCCATCATAAAATATTTATTCTTGATTTTACCTGCTCTTGCTAAAGGCAAAGAGAGCCCTCGTTAGATTTTTTGCTTATGCAGTTATAATAATGCAATGTGAGCTTGATCATCAAGTAATTTTCCCCAAGTTACATTTAAAACATTTGACAGCTCTTGGAAATACTTAACTAAAATTAAAGATTTAAAAATCATGGTGTTTATGTTTTGTTTTCGGGAGAAGAGAGCACCTTGAGCCAGACCCACGGTGGGTTTGTACAGACCACTGGGATAGGCATGTTAATTCCGCCTCCTCTCACATCTGCAGAAGCCTAACCTGAGTAACCTAGCTTACGGCTTGACAGAGACAGAGCTGAAGACAGCCAGCTATTCTTCAGGTGCCCTCCGTGATCGTCTGCTCAACCGATAGAAATGTTGCTTATGGGCAATGGATGAAGAGAGATGATTCTATGCTTCAAGGCCGGAATCATCCAGGAACACGGTTATTATCTTCAAGTGTATTGGTTTATAGGAATTTGGGTGTAATAGTCTGTATAGTTTCTCCCTGTGTATACTTGACTTCTCTTTGGAAGCAATCATTTGTACACAAGCTTCTGGCTGAATAATCTATAGTGCTACCTCTTATCCCTCTGTTAAGATTCAACTTGATCCTTGCTCTGTAGACTCACATCTTCAAAGGCAGAAAGTTCATGATACCGTAAACCTAAACGTGTCAACTTCCTATTACCTTAATTTCTTGTTTCTGTAAAACAGTAGAGTTAGAATTAGAGAGAGGTCTTTTTTCCCCTCCCATTTATAAATATAAAGCCTACCTTATGAGTCATCGGGAGTCCCCGGGTGGTGCAAATGCTTAAGCACTGGGCTACTAACCAACAGGCTGGCTGTTCAAACCCACCCAGAGGCACCTCAGAAGAAAGGCCTGGCAATCTGCTTCCAAAAGGTCACAGCCTTGCAACCCCTATGGAGAGCAGTTCTACTCTGAAATACATGGGGTCACCATGAGTCAGGATCAACTCAACAGCAACGGGGTTGTTTTGTTGTTGTGTTTGGTATGAGGAATCAGACAAGGTGAAATGTTTAGTCAGTGCTGTCCAACAGAACTTCCTTTGAGGACAGAAATGTTTTAGATTGTCCCTGTTCAATACAGTAGCCACTAGCCCCACGTGTCTATGAGCACTGGAAAAGTGACTAGTGCAACAAAGGAAATGAATGTTTCATTTTAACTCATTTAAATTTAAATTTAGGAACTGCGCTACAGTGCAGGTCTAACGAGTGTGGCTTGAAGGGCCAAGAAAGATCTTCCATCCCCAGAATGCCTGTATCCCTACTTCTGTTCAGCCGTTAGCTGAACAGCTGACCCTGTGAGATGTGGGATGCAGAATGAACCTAAAACTATGTGCCGGGAAGACCTCTTGGTTGTGAACACCAGTTGACTCTAGTTGATGTATCCAAAAAATGTTTTTGCAGGTTCGTAGACATCCCACGGAATTAACAGGAAGCCTGAAGAAAGGCTCGGGCTGGAGCACAGGAAGCTGATGCTTGGCCAAGATCCTGCCAGGAACAACAGTCGGTCTAGGGTGTCATCGCTGGCCTTGACAACAATGGAAGCTTGCCACCGTACTGCAGGATTCTGCTGCCATTGGGTACTGTGAAGTCTTGGCTCAATAACAGCTGCTTCTAATGATCTCTCATTAAACTTGTGCCTTGTGTTGCCCCATAAAGATCTATGTTACAGCTGCCATTTCATGGACAGGAATAGATGACCACCTTTTGGGATCATAAACCAAAAAACAAGACAAAAAAACAAACCCGTTGCTGTAGAGTCAACTCCAGCTCACAGCGACCCTACAGGACAGAGGAGAACTGCTCTGTAGGGTTTCCAAGGAGCAGCTGATGGATTTGAACTGCTGACCCTTTGGTTAGCAGCCGAGCTCTTAACCACTGCGCCACCAGGGCTCCTTTGGGATCACAGACACTGCCTTTTCCCAGCTTAGGGGTAGGGAGGAAAGGGGTCGGTGCAGGTAAAAGCATTTATTTAAATACAAATTTCCAATTTTAATTCCAAAAATATTAGCTTTATTGCAAACTTCAAAGAAGTGGAAGCAGAATCAGAGTGATCCGTTATCTAGGAAGATATTCTTTTAAGACTTTAATTTTTTTTTAAATACGGTTGGTATTTTTATTAATTAATCATTAGTCCAGAAATTATAATATACTATTTTTATAATTATAGCATAATGATAATTAGTTATAATTATGTATAATTGGCCACAAAGTTATCATTTATAATTGAGAGCTGACTTGGCTATTGAAATCACTACGAAAAGCTGTCAAGAGAGCTCACTGCTTGGTGTACGCCTGCCATCTAGTGGCAAGAACCATGAATACAATCATGGGGATCGCAGCACACTTGAAAGGCAAGGTAGGGCAGAGACAGTTAATTGTTCCCACTTTAGAATTTTCCCAATGTTTTCACCCAATCGACTGTACATCGAGGCATCCTTACCAAAAAACAAACCCATTGCCATCGAGTTGATTCTGACTCATAGCGACCCAACAGGACAGAGTAAACGACCCTATAGGGTTTCCAAGGAGCAGCTGGTGGATTCCAACTGCTGACCTTTTGATTAGCAGCTCTTAACCACTGCACCACCAGGGCTATGGAGGCATCATTCAGCCTTCAAAATTATCTTTTATTCTATTCCACTCCGCTCCAGATTACTCACAAACTATAAATCAACTGCACCGCAACTGGTCTGGCTTGGTTTGATGCTCCCAAGACATAGGG
The DNA here is from genome assembly GCF_000243295.1 of Trichechus manatus latirostris. NCBI lineage: Eukaryota > Metazoa > Chordata > Mammalia > Sirenia > Trichechidae > Trichechus > Trichechus manatus. The sequence goes on along the minus strand of NW_004444035.1, from coordinate 5,421,966 downwards.
TGGGTCTGTGTCCCCCTAGGCTCTGTTGGCATGCCATTCTTCATTCCTATTACGAAAAGGAGTAAGTGAACATTTTAGTAAAGCTTGAAAAATAAGAGGAAGATTTTGAGCCTTAACCTAATGTTAAGATAGATGTAAGGTTTGGGGACTTTAGAATCTGTGGGACTGGTTTCAGTTAGATCTTAGCTAGAGGAGAGGAGGAAGACTAGGTTTCCTTCACGGGATCATGTCTGATGGCAGAGGATTTGAGGGGTGCAGAACTCTGACAGGCTGCCGAGTGGGTGGAGCGTCCCAGCAGAGCCCTGTAAGAATGGAGTTAGGATTTTCAGGAACTGGGTGGACCAGGTGAGGGGGGGTCTTTTCCCCTTCACAGATGCTCCCCTCATCCTCCTTCTTATCCAGGCTGATCCCTTCCCTTTTTTAATTGTGCTTTAGGTGAAAATTTATAGGGCAAATTGGTTTCTCATTCAAAAATTTATACCCGGATTGTTTTGTGACACTGGCTGCAGACCCCTTAATGTGTCAGCCTCTCCCCCTTTCCAACCCAGGCTCCATTCGTCCATTCTTCCTGTCCCTTTCTGCCTTCTCGTTTTTGCCCATTTGGTCTCGTATACTTGATTGAACTTAGAAGCACATTCCTCACATGTGCTATTGTTTGTTTTATGTTGCTGGGTGCCATCGAGTGGGTTCCGACTCAAAGCGACCGTACAGGACAGAGTAGAACTGCCCCACGGGGTTTCCAAGCAGCGGCTGGTGGATTTGAACTGCCGACCTTTTCATTAGCAGCCAAGCTCTTAACCACTATGCCACCAGGGCTGTTTATAGGCCTGTCTAATCTTTAGCTGAAAGGCAGGCTTCATGAGTGGCTTCAGTTCTGAGTTAGCAGGGTCCAGGGGCCATAGTCTCAGGGTTTCCTTAGTCTTGGTCAGACCAGTAAGTCTGGTCTTTTTTTGTGAATTTAAATTTTGTTCTACATTTTTCTCCCGCTGTGTCTGGGACCATCTATTGTGATCCCTGTCAAAACGGTCAGTGAGGGTAGCCGGGCACCATCTAGTTCTTCTGGGCTCAGGCTGGTAGCGGCTGTGGTTCACGTGGTCCATTACTTCTCCTTGTGTCTTTGGTTTTCTTCATTCTCCTTTGGACAGGATGGGACCAATAGATGTAGCTTAGATGGCCACTCGCAAGCTTTTGTCCCCTTCCCTTTTCTTCCCTAGTCTTGCCCTCCCCCTCTCTTTGCTGTGGCTGACTCTTTCCCATCAACGGCCATAACAGTTTTATCACTTATTACATGAAACTCACAATTTCTTGCAATTACAGAATATCTACATTTAAATTGGTGAATTACGCCTTCTCACTAAAGAGCAAATCTCCAGCGAAGTTTCTTCTTGATTGTATATGATCTTCAAATTGTTTTCCTGTGAGTGAATAGCCCTAAATAAGAGAGAGAGAAAAATCAAAGGCTGTCTATTCCTAAAAATAGAAGTTATTCTTCCACTCTCCTCAAAGCCTGGTTTCTAGAGGTTGGCTACCCACCAAAGAGCTTACACTCAGGCATGCTTATGCCTGTCTAATTAGGGACTCTGCAGAGATCAACTGTCAGCTACAGCTTTAGAGCGATTCCTCCTGACCTAGGCTTTTTTCTTTTTTTAAAGATAAGAGCGATACCTTTGGAGAATTTGATAATAGTAAGTAGTGCCCTTAAAAATGGCTAAATATGTGTTGAGATTATTCCATAAATATTTACAGTAAAAACCTGCAAAAGCCGGAAGGTGGAAACCTGTCAGAGAAGGAAAACGCAAATATTTCCCACTAAAACAGGCGATAGAAAAGTGGTAAGACTACATCCTGTCAAAGGCGGAAAGCTTCCGAGACTCAGAAAAATAAGGCAGGCTAGTCGAGCTCCGGCTGTCAGGTTTCACTGTATTACAAATATGAACAATTAAACAACCTTTTAGAGAAGTAATAAACAGAGTCTGCTTCGAAGATGTTACACCTGCATGTTCTTCCGAAAAGGTTAACGAGGTGAAAACTGCGTAGACTCAGCAGTGAGGCTGTCAGAAGAGAAGCTGCGTAAGCGCTGTTGTATCTAGTATCTAATAAAGCACCACGTGCGCTTTCTCGGCTGGCTCCAGTGGGGAAATGTGACCCCTTACTCTTCATTCCTTAACAGTCTCTATTGACCTGCAGTCACTGATTTGCTCGCTGTCTTTGAGAGACTATTTCAGCCCTTGTTGTTGTCAGCTGCCTTCCAGTTGCCCCGAACTCATGGTGACCCTACGCAAAACTGAACCAAAAGAAATGCTGCCCAGTCCTGCACCATCCCCATGATGGATTTCGGATCAGACTTTTGTGATTCATAGGGTTTTCATTGGCCGATTTTCAGAAGTAGATCACCAGGACTTTCTTCCTAGTCCGTCTTAGTCTGGAAGCTCTGCTGAAACCTGGTCGGCAACAGCAACACGCAAAGCCTCCGCGGATAGCCGGGTGGTGGCTGTGTGGGAGGTCATTGGCCAGGAATGAAACCAGCTCTTTTGCCACTGACACACCAGTGTCCTCTCAATCCTGATCGGGACTTTTAACTCTCGTTTTCCGTCTCTTCTGATCGGTAGATAAGGACGGAACCCACAGAAAAAGTTGCCGATTCCAGGGACACTTCATTTTTCTATTCATGTACTCTACAGGATACCCAATAAAGTACGAGTATAATGTGCTCCACCAAAATACAGTGTTATAAAGAAATAAATAAAGTGATACTTCTCTGGGTCAGAAATTTTCTCATTTCAATTATGTGAAGTCCCACAGAAACTTCACTGATATTTTCTATGCATTTTTTAATCAATAACTATTTTGGGGATGCACTATAAAGTGATTTGGTGTATTACAACAGCTATTTCAGGAGAGAAGATTAGTTTACTGTTTAATCCAGTCACAGAAAGATAATACCAAAGACATAAGATCTTAGATTTCTTTGAATTCATACATATCAGTACTTTATTTTTTTTCCCAACTACTAATGAATAGAATTTCCTTCAGCATGGTTGTGGTGTGATGTAAACACGGACATTCATAAATGCTAAGTGAAACTGTGCCCATTATATATAGTAATTATGTATACAATTCAGATACACTACACTTACCTTAGGCATTTCCATGTGTTGGCCATGAGATGAAGGTGGGGAAGAGAAAATCTCAGCAGCCTTCGATTTTTTTCCGTTTTATCAATCGTAAAACCAGGGGTTTGATCTACCTACCTTCAGGATCTGTTCCCGGATTTAGGAACCACTTTCAAACCACCTACATGAAGTCGTCAGATGGGAACTTGGTGTGCTGCGTGAACTTTCACCTAGAACAATAAAATGTTATGAAAACAAACTAATAAAAACTACACGCTAAGTTTGGAACTGCCACCACAGAAGAAAACACAGAAGCGAAAAATGTGTTAGGGAGAGTGGGTGGAAGGAACCACGCAGCTCCTGGGAGGGGTGGTGAGAATGATTACTTTTAGAATCAGTACCTAGCAGAAGAGTTAAAATTCTCGGAGCAAAAAAACCCAAAAACCCTGTTTCTAACTCTGACGGTCCCTATTTCTTCCTCTCTCCATCGCCCTTCCCTGGCCAGGAGACGCTTCGCACCCCCTTAGTGGTGTATTTCCAATTCCCAAAAAATCCTCTCGGTAAAGTGGGCTTCCTTTAAGGCCCAAACACAGTTGTTTCACAGGTACGGAAAAGTGGGGCTGCCTTCGCGCTGCCCTCAGCCTGTTTACCCGGTCGCAACAAGTTCAAGCAGGAATTTTCCAAGCACGATGCGGGGACATTGGCCTCTGCTCCTGAAGACTTTCCAGTGGCGCGTTTTTGGGGGTGGGCAACTCGCTCCCCACTTGTCCCAGGCAGGTGAGAGTCCCGTCCGCTGCAACCCAGCTTCCCGGGTCTGGCTGTCACCCTCGCCGGGGACAACCGACGGCCTTCTGTCCCCCGCGTGCATCTCAGCGGGCAGTGGGGCCGCTGGGGCCACCAAGTGCCCTGAGTTGCGGCGCCGCGGAGAGGCCGCCCTCGCCCCCCAACCCCGCACGGAGCGCCGCCGGTACCCGGCTCCGGGGTGGGCCCGGGCAGGTGGGCACATGCTCCCCAAGGGCGAGCGAGGGGCGCGCTGGCGCCCCAGAGACCGCCCAGGGCGTAGCCGGGGGAGGCGGCTGGGGGGCGGGCGGGGCGGAGCGGGGGCTGTAGCTTCGTTCTCCTCCTGCCCGGCGTCCTCCCCGCGCTCCTCCTCCCCGCACTCCTCCTCCTCTCCCTCCTCCCCGC
>NW_004444035.1:5376188-5416766 GCF_000243295.1 Trichechus manatus latirostris | reverse complement strand
GGTGGATGCGGCTGGAAGATGGCGCCCTCGGGCCCGGGCAGAGTCAGGCGGCGCTGCCGGCGGGTGCTCTACTGGATCCCGGTGGTGTTCATCGGCCTCCTGCTGGGCTGGTCCTACTACGCCTACGCCATCCAGCTGTGCATGGGTGAGTACGCGCCCCCGCGCCCCCCGCGCCCCCCGGGGGAGCACCGTCCAGTCGGCAGCGTCCCCGTCACCCCCTCCGCAGCCCACCCCGACCGTCTGGGGACTCGGAGAAGCCGGGCGCTCCGAGACAGCCCTGCGCCCCGGGCACTGCCAGCGGGGTCTCCGCGCCTCCTTTCGCACTAGTCTTGCCTTCCCGGTGACAACTCTCCGCTTACGGTGTCACCTCCCCCCCCAGCCACACCCCCTCGCGGAGCAGGACGGTCCCCGGAGGGAGAACAGTGGTCGCCTCTGCCAGCCGCCTCCGCGGAGAGGTGAGGCCGGGGAGGCTGCGCTGGGGGCTGGAGGACTCGAGGCCGGGCCCGGGATCCGAGCTGCGCCAAACTCTCGCGGGCGTGGGAGCCTCGGCCTCGGGTGACAGCTACCTTTTCCTGCCTGTCCTTCATCCCCTTTTAAAATGTTGGTGGCGGTGCTCAGGGGCGTTTTTGCTGCTTCATGATTTGAGGGTTGCCAGTTGGACACTTTCTAGTTTAAGGGAGAGGGTGGAGGAGAGAGATTCCAGTGTTTCCAAAGACATATGGAATATAACCAAAAAGGAAACCACCACCACCACCACCAAAAACAAACAAAGCCGCTGCCATCAAATTGATTCCGACTCTTAGTAACCCCTCTAGGACAGAGTAGAACTGCCCCATAGGGTTTCCAAGGAACGGCCGGTGGATTCGAACTGGCCACCCTTTGGTTCGCAGCTGAGCTCTTAACCACTGCGCCACCGGGGCTCCGAGACCATAATTTCGATATTAGAATAGTGGGGGGTGGGGGGTGACCGTCTGAGGTTTTTTCGTTCAAAGAGCCAAGTGGCCCACGTCCAAGTTTTAGGCTCCTGAATTGGTGAGTCAGGGTAGTTTCAATGCTGAAATTTAAAAAAAAGGTTGATTTTGCACAACTAGTGAATACAGTTATATCCTTTAATAGAAGCTGGCTTCAACCTTCAGAGGTTTTGTGCAAACCGACGGGTCCTGTGAGAAAAGGTGCTGAAACAGAGGAAGGCATTCCAACCCGAGCGTTGAGCTGTGAATGCTTTTTGTGTTTGGCGCTCCGCCTACAGAAGTGTCTCGTTTTTGCCTTACTGAGCCCGAGGCCTGGGTGGGAGCAGGAGAAAGATGAAATCGTGGGACCTTCCCAACGTGAACATTTGCAAAGCCTTCAAGATCAAGACATAGAATCTTGTCTGAAAACATCGCGTCTCAAAATGCCCCTTGTGGGAAACTATGCACCGAAATAATTACCGCCATAGATTTAAGGGATCCGATACTACTGATTTCATATGGTTTTTAATTTCACTATTATCACTTTGTTTATTGCAACAGAAACCATCTTGCAGTACAAAAAACGAATCTGTTTATTGTAAAAAAAAAAAAAGGATTGGGCTGTACTGAAATCTTCAGGGCAGTGCATCTAGATAGGTGATGTTCAAGTCATCTAAAGTGTGTAGGAAGAAAGTTTTCGGAAGCATTTTGTAATTTTTCTATTAACTTTTAATATCAAATAGCTTGCCTTTCTGAGAATCACATGCCATGGAACTATTAGGAACCTCTGTTGTATTTTATTCCTTAACCCTCTTCCAGAAGTGAATGTTTCGGTTGATGTCACTGGTTCAGAGGAGGGCCAACCCAGATGGCCTTGATTATAGAAACAGGCAGCTGAGTCTCCTACATGATCGCATTAAGGCAGGAAGCTTAGCGTGGTACAGCGTCTCATGTCCATCAGGAGAAAGTGCTTGAAGCCAAGAAGTGCCTTCTTTCCTACCAAGTGCGTCTGCGTCCAGCGGAGGGGCTACCTGCGGAGGTCTTAGTATATTGGGCAGACAAGTAGCAGGGGAGGGAGAAGCGGCAAACTAAATAGAAAATTGCTGTTATATCTGGATCATATTTTTCTATAGAGTTTCTGTGAGTGTAAGACATATGTATGTAAAGTATCCACAAAATCCACATCACTGTTTTCTGAAGTGGCAGTTTGGTTAAGGGGGAGAATACCTCTTTTTAAACTGCCTAAGTGACGTGGTCTGTTACTGTCACTTTAACTGGCAGTCTTGAAGAAGTTGAAAATCACTTCCTGTCACTGCCTACCTGGCCGGGCATGATGCCTGCTGCATGGAAAGCAATCAATAAATGGTGTTGAATAAACAAATAAATGATTCAGAGGCAGCATCTCCTAGGTTGTCAGAAAGTGGTTTTAAATATTTCTGTTGCTGTAGAAAAGGAGCCTTGGCGGCACAAAAGGTTAAGTGCTTGGCTGCTAACTGAAAGGCTGACAGTTTAAAGCACCCAGCAGCTCTGAGGGAGGAAGAACTGGCAATCTGCTCCTGGCAAGATTGCAGCCTAGGAAACTATGGGGCAGTTCTGCTCTGTCACATGGGGTCACTATGAGTCGAAAATTGACTTGATGGCACCTAACCACAACACATTGCTGTAGAAACAAGTAGTAAATAATGAATTTAAATCTAGAAGTGATGGCAGAGTAGGAGTGGTCAACTTCAGAAGTCTTGGATAGCTGTAGCTGGGTGGTGGTGGTTAGCTGCTGTGGAGTTGTCCCTGACTCATGGGGACACCATGCACAATGGGAGGAAACATTGCCTGGTCCTGTGCCATCCCTATAATTGGCTGCAGATCAAACTGTTGTGATCTGTAGCGTGTTCACTGACTGGTTTTCAGAAGTAGATCACCAGGACTTTCTTCCTAGTCCATCTTGGTCTGGAAGCTCTGCTGAAACGTGTTCAGCATCATAGCTACATGCAAGCCTCTGCTAACAGACGGCTGATGGATGACGGCTCCGTGGCTGGGAAATGAGCCCGAATCTCCTGCATGGAAGTCGAGAGTTCTGCCCTGAACCACCACTGCCCCACACCTCGGTTGGGTAGGAAGTTGAAATTAACAGTGCAGTCCCTTTATAGACACTGAGAAAGACAGCAACTGGTGTGAGAAACACACAAAACCACCTTCCTTCCTTTTCACAAACAAAAATGGAATCCTAACCTCCTCCCTCTCCCCCACACCCCCAGTATTACATTGTAGACTGCAGATTCTTTTTCTCTTGAAAGCTGTATTTACAATCAGAGTCGGCGAATTTCACCTATACAACATTGGCCAAAGGTTGATGCCAGAACATGGGGGTGGAGGCTGGGAACTGGAGAGGGTAAGTGAAGGATAAGACACTGGTCCTCCTCCTCCATCTGCTGTCAGCTAGGGATGACCCTTTGCTGAATGAACTGCAATTTAGGAGTAGTACTTAGCCTGGTATCCTTGGAAACTGGAGATAATGATTCTCATTACCGTTCGTTTCTATATTTAACATCATGGACGTGTGTGGCTCTCTAGGCACTCTTTCCGTGAGTGGAATTTTTGCTTAGTGTTTGTATTTCATAAAAATAAACTCGTCTCTCTTTGCAGAATGTGTGTATATAAAATGTATAGGATGTAATATATTATATGAGAGTCCAGTGTTCCAGGTAGGATTGTCCCACATGTAATCATTCAGATCCTGATTATCCATTGTCTTATTAACTAGACCCTTTTATTCATATTATTCGTCCCCCTCCTACCCCTCCCTTCTCTGCTGGTTTCCTTGCGTGTTGTCTATATTTGGTTTCTTGAATTATTAGGTAGCTCGTTTGCCTTCTGTAAAGGAGGGTAAATTCACAGGGTAAAATTTGTGCTTTCGGATGCAGGATTACAGGGAGTATGGAGAGTCTGCAGCCTCAGGCATGTTGATTCATTGGGTTTACTGCACATGGTCGGTATGTTTTGTATATCAGTCATGCAGTTAGTGTATCAAATTTGCATGTTGTAGAAAGTAACTGCATTTTCCCTTTGAGGAGCTAACATTTAAAATTGTTTTAACTATTTTTTTCTTTCTTTTTTGATGATTTTTTACTTTAGATGAAAATGTACCGAACAAACTAGCTTCTCATTAAACAGTTAGTACACAGAGTGTTTTGTGACATTGGTTACCAACCCCACGACATGTCAACACTCTCCTGTTTAACTATTTGTTGCTACTATTTGTTTTGTTGTCATTTCAAATTTACAGAAAGCTTTCAAGAATAGTACGAGAAACTTCCCCCATAGCCCTCTGTGACCATTTTGGTTATCATTTTTCTAAAATGTGTTTGATCCTTCCTTGCTCCCTCAGCAGCTACTACAGAACGTTTGCTATTATATCCTGTTGTAATACAGTTCTGAGTTTGCTCATGATTTTAGTGAAGTCATTTTTAAAAATCATAAAGATTGAAAAGCTTAGAGATCATCTAGGCCAACCTCCTCCCTCATTTGTATATGAAAAGTTCATATGCTCAAGAGATTGCTAAAAGTTCTGTGTCCTGTCACCAAGTCACCCAACTGAGATGTCAGCTGTGATTTTGGCAGCTGTGGTGTGACGGTTTCAAATGTCTCCACTTCCCCGCCAAACCCCTCACTAAGTCTCTCTAGCCCGAGGAACTTGTTAACACCTTTGTTAAACATTAGCATTGCTGTTTAATGAGAGTTAGCAGGGCTCTGAAAAATAAGCCAAGAGCTTTTGCACGACTGTTTAAGGGTCAGAGGACTTTATTGTTCGGTCCAGATAGTAACTCTTCTAGACTTTGCAGGCCATCTGGTCTCGGTTGCAACTACTCAACTTGGCTATTGTAGCACAAAAGCAACGGTAGATAATACTTAAACAAATGGATGTGACTGTGTTCCAATAAAACATTATTTACAAAAACAGTAGGCTGGCCAGATTTGGTAGCTGGGGTGTGTTAGAAGTTAGACCATTGGAATACTGGGGTTTTGCTCACAGTTTTGCAGTCTTTATTAATAAACCCCCCTCAGAATGGTTGTCAGCCTCTTATATGCCACAGGGATTACTGAATTAAAGGCATTCGTACAGATACTTAGGGGTCAGTTTGGGAGATAAACAATCATATTTTCCTCCCTTTAAGCGAACAAACATTCCAAAGGATAGAATATGTGAAACCTCATACTTGGATTCTGTTAGGCTCTGATCCACCATTAATTCAAGGCCACTGCAGTGTCAAGGATAGGGACTGAATGGCGCTCTAAGTTGCCTTTCATCCTGAAATGAATTTGAGCCACATGGAGAAAGAAATGTATTCTTGTTATTTGTAAACTATCATTTAAAAATTATGTAGAACATTAAAGCTTAAAAAAAAAACCCGACAAACAAATGATCCAGGAGTAAAAATGTTAGACTTGTAATGATTAACATTAATTCCACATCCACAGAGAACAGATACATAAAAAACATTTAATGCCTAAATCACTTTGGAAATGATTTCTTGCTGCCATTATTAATGCCAAATATATCAGTTCAGTGACTGTTCATAATATTATCAAATATTTTGAAGATTTGAACTTATGTGAATCGGGATAAAAACTTAATATTTCTTCAAATCAAAAATTCAGATGTATAAAATACTATCTTCCCCAAATTCTCGATCCGCGCTGCCCTTTGACTTGAATGCCAATGGTCCCCGGGGGCGCAGGGAAGGAGGAGAACCTCCTGAATGCTCTCTTGGTTCCAGACGGCGTGTCCTGGAATCCTTTCTCTTTCGATGTATTGGACAACGCAGGATTACCGTTTGCTATGAAGTCCTATTAGAGACAATATATGAAAGCAGTTAGCGTGGTGCTTAGCATGTAGTGGTGCTCAGTGTCGAAGGAATTAATTTCTTTGTGATTTTTATGTAGTTTGATTCACCCCATTTTATAAATGAAAACATCCCATTGTAAGTATAAATAAGCCAGAGAATATTATCTCAGCCGTCGGAGCTCAATGTAAACGAAGGTTTGTTGTGGAAAATCTTGCTTTTAAATGCTTTCCCTGCATGTCACCCAGGCTATTAAATACTTGCATAGGTGTTGCCAGTTATTAAACATAAACTAAAGGGATGGTTTCTTAAATGAAGACGATTATCTCTAGAGAGGGTGTATGTCCACAAGGTTAGAAAGAGGTCAGCTGCTGAAGGGCTTGAGTAGGGTTCATTCCAAATCATTTACTGACTTCTTGTTACTGGTTAGCCTCATTTCCCCAAAGAGATGATTTAGACGAGAAGCTTCCTAATAGCTTTCTCTAAGAGCGTAGGGAGGAAAATGCCTCCGGAAAAAGACTGAAGTCTTCTGCCCAGCTGGGGCGTCAGTAGAGCGTTGTTACCTTTCTGAATGCCACTTGCACAGCCAACAGGTAGGAAAGCAGAAATGGAAATAACCCCCTCCTAGGAACTTGTGGATTGGTTGCTAGTCCAACGCTGGATCAAAAGAATAATCAACAAAGCAGGTAAAAATAGATTATGGGGGAGCATTTAAGTAGTAATGAATTTCAAATCATAAATCTTACCACATATAATTATCTCAGAGTAAGATTATGACCAGCAATTTTGCCCCTGCTGCAAGCTGTGGAGCCCTGGCGGCACAGTGGTTAAGAGCTTGGCTGCTGTCTTTGTCATTTAGTGCTGCTGTAACAGAAATACCACAAGTGGATGGCTTTAACAAAGAGAAATTTATTCTCTTACAGTCTAGTAGGCTACAAGTCCAAATTCAGGGCGTTAGCTCCAGGGGAAGGCTCTCTCTCTGTCGGCTCTGGAGGAGGGTCTGTGTCGTCAGTCTTCCCTTGGTTTGGGAGCATCTCAGCACAGGAACCTCAGGTCCAAAGGATGCGCTCTGCTCCCAGCGCTGCTTTCTTGGTGGTATGAGGTCCCCTGTCTCTCTGCTCGCTTCTCTCTTTTATATCTCAAAAGAGGTTGGCTTAAGACACTACCTAATCTTGTAGACCTCATCAGTGTAACTGCTGCTAATCCATTTTATTACATCTTAGTGATAGCATTTACAACACACAGGGAAATCACATCAGATGATAAAATGATAGACAATCATGCAATACTAGAAATCATGACCTAGCCAAGTTGACAGATATTTCTGGGGGACACAATTCAGTCCATGACAGCCACTGACCAAAAGATTGGCAGTTCAAATCCACCAGCCGCTCCTTGGAAACCCAATGGAGCAGTTCTCCTCTGTCCCATAAGGTCGCTATCAGTCAAATTCGACTCAATGGCAACGAGTTTGGTTTTGGTTGGCAAGCTAAATGGTCATTTCAGCTCCCTCACTTCTTACCTGATGCTTGGGCCATTTTTACTCTGCTGCCAGCTTATTGCACGTGCCTTAGTGAGTGAAGCTGAGGCAGGGGCAGGGAACGTCATGAATACAACTCACTGAGTCCATGGAAAGACTGGAGAACCTAGCTTACAAAATGGACAGAAACCAAGAGAAGGCGGATGCGATGGGGCTGACATCCGACTGGAGAAACTGCCTGTGAAGGAGCTGCCGCCCTGTTGGCTGGCCATCACAGAACACTGGGACCCCCACTGCTCCCTACACTTTGTAAAGATGGGTCCCTTGTCAAAGACCCGTGTGGGAGCACCCAGTGGGCTGAGCTGAGGGTGTGTGTTCCAGACAAAGAGCAGGTATTTGATCTTTTGGTCTCCGTGGTGTGAAGAAGTGTCGGGAAACTAAAATAATAATACTAATAGATAAAATAAAAAAGACAAGTATGTTCCCGAGATTAGAGTGCAGGTGAGGAGTTGTCAGTGAGATGACTCCTCTTAATGGCAACTTTATGGTTTTTTATCTCAGAAAAATGAAACCATGACTTAGAGTTAATAATTTGTACTGCTGATTTCATGTATTTTGACAGTTGTATCACATCTCGCAGCCTTCTTTCCTCTAGGAAGTGGTGGGCTCACAGGTCCCCCGAGACTCCAGCTCTCTGTGATGACTGTAGAAATAGGATCTCGTCTGGCTGGTAATGTGATAAATTAGAACATGGCACAGACTTTAATGCTTTCTGTTTGGGAAGCAGTATTCCAAAGATCATTTAGAAAGACGGTTTTAATATTCTATAAAACCTTATGATTTTGTATTACCATTCAGAAATACGACAGATAATTAATAATAACAGTATAACATAATTGAATTAGGTTTTTCACTAGTCCACTAGAAGATTGTTACAGTATTTTTTCTAATTCTTTTAAGAGTAATTTTATTATAATACTTTGAATGTGATCCCAACCAAATGCTGTTGTTCAGGGCTGGAAATTGCAGAGCAGGGGTTCATGGAGGAGGTAGTTGCTCTGATTTCTTAAGAAGCATATGGTAGCAATAAAGTAACAAGTTATGACTGCCGTAGAATTCTCCTCTCAGAAGTACATTACAGTTTGTAACATTGGGTAGCATTTTTCCGAATTTGACTTTCCATCTGACTCTGACTTTTAAATTCAACTGTAAGCACTAGTACCTCCAGTATGACAGATCCATTTTTATTTAGGAGGCACTCTTGAGCAAAAATATACGCTACGTTTATTATCTTAGCATTTCTCTCCACTCTAAAATGTGGACTTGATGGTGGTTTGTTTTAGATATGTTGCTGATTACATTTTAAAGTGAAAATGAAGAAGTGCTTTATAGGGGGCAGGGTTTTCTTTCTTTGCCAGTGTTTCTCCGTGGTATCCTGAGATTTTCCCTCCTGGGAAGTGGACAGTAAGCGCTCCTCCGATACCTGAATAATTCGACCTTTTGGGTTTGTTCACTAGCATTGCTGTCCCAGAGGAGCACAACAGTCCAGAAGAGTCCATCAGCTGAATACACACTAAACAATTCACAGAAACCTTTGTCTCTATGTCGTTTAAAACCAAATATTCAAAGCGTAAAATAGTCTCAAGGTAGTTTCTCTATCTTCATGATCATCTTATAGTAGATACAGTCCTTATAAAAAAGAGTTTATGTAGTTTTAAGAACCTTATAGATTTATTTGACTCTAATTCAGTGAATTTCGACAACCAGAATGCTTTGTTGTGGTTATCTGTTTTTTTATGTGTAAATACATTAAATTCCTGTCTCTGTGATTATTGTGTAATATATAAGATGAATTTTCATCATATTTGAAGGGTATGTTTGGAATGGGGTGACTTAAAACCCAGGCTGAATTGTGTCCCTGATCCCTTGGGAAACCAAGGGCCATCTTAAAGCTGTAGGTAGCTGAATCTAAAGAGTGGCTTTTCACCAGCTTTGGAAGGGATGTGAGGGATGGTATGACTTAAAATACAGACTGTAATGTGTACGTAAAATTCAGATTAGAAGTCCTTTGGTAAGAAAGGCAGCCTTCTCCAGAACGGCCAAGGTTGAGGCATAATAAGAGATACCTGATGCCATTTATAGATAAAGAAAAAGATGTCAGTCATGAGCTTCGAACTGAAAGTCATAACCCCGCCCTGCATGGCAGGGGCTAGTTTGTGATGAAGTTTATTCATGAATGGGCAACTCATGTGACATGTTTCAGAAAGAAAGCCAGTAAGGGATTTATGTACTTGACTGTGATGTGTGATTGTCCAGGCCATCTCCAGTTAATGTGAACAAAAGGCAGAGACCAGTTACACTTAATAAGAGCTTTAATTATAGCATATTTTTAATGAGACACAGCTTATTCCAGGAATAGTACGTACCGAAAAGTAAGATATACAGAACTGAGAGCTGTATGTCAGTCGTGGGGGGCGGGGGAGTCGGTAATGATTCACCATAAAAACTCGTTGCCATCTCATCATTTCCAATTCATAGCAACCCTATATGACAGAGTAGAACTGCCCCATAGAGTTTCCAAGGAGCAGCTGGTGGATTCGAACTCCTGACCTTTTGGTTAGCAGCCAAACTCTTAACCACTGTGCCACCAGGATTCTTAACCCATAAACTTACCTTTTAACATATAATTACAAAATCCAAGAATTGAGTACATTCCAACCCTATGTAATTTATTGGACACTCTTTTAATTTATTCAAATATTTATTGTCTGCTCTTGTATCTTACATTCTAGTTGGAGGGAGGGAGGCAAACACTAGTAGGCAGATCATAAATGTTATAACAGAGAGCAGAGCCGGGCAAGAAGGTTGGGATTGCCAACAAGGGAAAGTTATAGTTTTAAATAGGGTGGCCGGGGGAGGCCTCTTGGATTGGATGACATTTCAGCAGAGACCTGAAGGAGCTGAGGGATTTAACCATGCTGGTACTGGGGAGAAGAGCCAGTGTCTCAGGCAGAGGGTACGAACCATACCAAAGCTCTGAGGCAGGACACTGGCATGTTTGAGGAAGAGCAAGGACATCATTCCAGCTGGAGAGGAGTGAATGAGGGGAAGGAAGTGGGTGACAAAGTCAGAGAAGGTGCAGATCAGGTAGAGCCCCATAGGCATGTGAAGATTTCTTTCAACTTTACTTGAGTGAAATGAGGAACGAGTGCAAAGGTTTTGAGTAGAGTAGTCACATGCTATGACTCATATTTTCAAAGGTCACCTTGGCTGCTGTGTAGACCAGGCTACTGGGTCAATCCAGGTGAGAATCAATGGTGCCATGAACCTTAGTGGTGATAGTGGAGGTGGTCAGATTCTAGATGTATTTTTAAAGTCGAGACAACAGCGTTTTCCTGACAGACAGATGTGAGGTATGAAAGAAAGAAAGAAGTCAAAAATGATTCCAATGTTTTGGGCCTGAACAACTGGAAGGATGGGGATCAGTTGAGATGCAGAAGTCTGTAGATAGAAGAAGCTTGGGTGTGTTTGTGGCAGGGAGTGAATTTAGATCAGTATTGGCTATGTTGACATTGAGGTAGAGATGCTGAGTAAACAGCTGAGTGAACAGTTTGGCATTTGGGAGAGAGGTATGGTCTGGAAGAATTAATTTGGGAATCATCAGCCTGTAACAACAAAAGCATATAAAATGGATTTGAAGATTTGATGCTGGATACATTCATTCCACCAAGGGAGTGCATGTAACTTGAGCAGAGGCCCAGAGATGACCAAGATTGAGAGTTCAGGAGATGAGTAGGAACCAGCAAAGGCTGAGAAGGAAAAGCTAGTGAAGCGAAGGAAAACCGAGAGTGTGTGGTGAAGTAAAGCTCAGGGAGTAAAGTGTAACAAGGAGAGAGTAATCAGCTTTGACAAATGTGCTCGTATGTCAAGTCGGGTGAGGACTGAGAACTTAATGATATTGAATATCACATTGAAGAGGTGGATATTGAACTCTTGTTTTGAATTCATTATTAAAGGCCTTGAATTTAATTTCAAAGATGTACCCAAAATAACCACATATACCAGTATATACAAGGCCAGGGACCGACTTCGGAACAGACCATCAATTGCCCATATGCAAGTTCAAGTTGAAGTTGAAGAAAATTAGACCAAGTCCACAATAACCAAAGTAGGATCTTGAGTGTATCCCACCTGAATTTAGAGACTATCTCAAGAATAAATTTGATGCATTGAATACTAATGACCAAAGACTAAAGCTGTGGAATGACATCAAGGACATCATACATGAAGAAAGCAAGAGCTCATTAAAAAGACAAGAAAAAAAGAAAACACCAAAATGAATGTCAGAAGAGACTCTGAAATTTGTTCTTGAATGTAGAGTAGCTAAAGCAAATGGAAGAAATGATGAAGTAAAAGAGCTGAATAGAAGATTTCAAAGGGTAGCTCAAGAAGAGAAGACAAAGTAAAGTATTATAATGAAATGTGCAAAGATCCGGAGATAGAAATCCAAAAGGGAAGAACACACTCGGCATTTCAGAAGCTGAAAGAACTGAAGAAAAAATTCAAGCCTGGAGTTGCAATAGTGAAGGATTCTATGCGGAAAAGAAGCATCAAAAGAAGATGGGAGGAACACAAAGAGTCACTGTACCAAAAAGAATTGGTTGACGTTCAGCCATTTCAGGAGGCAGCATATGATCAAGAACCGATGGTACTGAAGGAAGAAGACCAAGCTGCACTGAAGGCATTGGCAAAAAACAAGGCTCCAGGAATTGTCAAATACCAATTGCGATGTTTCGATAAATGGATGCAGCACTGGAGGTGCTCACTGGTCTATGTCAAGAAATTTGGAAGACAGCTACCTGGCCAACCGACTGGAAGAGATCCATGTTTGTGCCCGTTCCAAAGAAAGGTGATCCAACAGAATGTGGAAACTATCAAACAATACCATTAATATCACACACAAGTAAAATTTTGCTAAAGATCATTCAAAAGCAGTTGCAGCAGTACATCGACAGGGAACTGCCAGAAGTTGATGTCATTGCTGATGTCAGATGAATCCTGGCTAAAAGCAGAGGATACCAGAAAGATGTTTACCTGTGTTTCATTGACTGTGTAAAGGCATTCGACTGTATGGATCATGACAAATTGTGGATAACATTGCAAAGTATGGGAATTCCAGAGCACTCTATTGTGGTCATGCAGAACCTGTACATAGGCCAAGAGGCAGTCGTTTGAACAGAACAAGGGGCTAATCTGTGGTTTAAAGTCAGGAAAGATGTGCGTCAGAGTTGTATTCTTTCACCACACTTGGTCTGTATGCTGAGCAAATAATCTAAGAAGATGGACTATTTGAAGAAGAACACAGCATTAGGATTGGAGAAAAACCCATTAACAACCTGAGATATGCAGATGACACAACCTTGCTTGCTGAAAGCCAAGAGGACTTGAAGCAGTTACTGATGAAGATCAAAGATCACAGCCTTCAGTATGGATTACACCTCAACATAACGAAAACAAAAATCCTCACAACTGGGCCAATAAGCAATATCATGATAAATGGAGAAATGATTGGAGTTGTCAAGGATTTTATTTTACTTGGATCCACAACCGATGTTCTTGGAAGCAGCGGTGAAGAAATCAAATGACGTATTGCATTGGGCAAGTCTGCTGCAAAAGACCTCTTTAAAGTGTTAAAAAGCAAAGAGGTTACTTTCAGGACTAAGGTGTGCCTGACCCAAGCCATAGTATTTTCAATCGCCTCATATGCATGTGAAAGCTGGACAAGGAATAAGGAAGCCCGAAGAAGAATGGATGCCTTTGAATTGTGGTGTTGGTGAAGAATATTGAATATATCATGGACTGCCAGAAGAATGAACAAATCTGTCTTGGAAGAAGTACAGCCAGAATGCTTCTTAGAAGAGAGGATGGTGAGACTTCCTCTCACATGCTTTGGACATGATATCAGGAGGGACCAGTCCCTAGAGAAGGACATCATGCTTAGAAAACTAGAGGGTCAGAGAAAAAACGGACAACCCTCAACAAGATAGATTGACACAGTGGCTGCAACAGTGGGCTCAAGCATAACGTTGATCGTGAGGATGGTGAGGACCAGGCAGTGTTTCATCCTGTTGTACATACGGTCGCTGTGAGTCATAAGCGACTGGATGGCACCTAACAACAATGACAACTTAAGGATAATTTAGAATTGTAAAATATTTGTTCCAATTTACTTATAAAATAATCACTATAAAAAAATAAGTGCTAGGAGCCCTAATACATGGCATAAACAGAATACGAACCATAAGTAACAATACACAAGCACCAGAAGAGAGACTAGATAACTGGGAGCTCCTAAAAATCAAACACCCTCATCAAAAGACCTCACCAAAAAGAGTAAAAAGACAACCTACAGACTGGGAAAAAATTTTTGGCTACGATAAATCCAATCAGCCTTTAATCTCTAAAATCACAAGATACTGCAAAACCTCAACAACAAAAAGACAAATAACCCAATTAAAAAATGGGCAAAGGATATGAACAGGCACTTCACCAAAGAAGATATTCAGGCAGCTAACAGACACATGAAGAAATGCTCACAATTATTAGCCATTAGAGAAATGTAGATAAAACTACAATGAGATATCATCTCACCCCACAAGGCTAGCATTAATCCAAAAAACACAAAATAATAAATGCTGGAGAGGTTGTGGAGAGACTGGAACACTTGTACACTGTTGGTGGGAATGTAAAATGGTATAACCACTTTGGAAATCAATTTGGCACTTCCTTAAAAAACTAGAAATAGAAGTACCATACGATCCAGCAATCCTGCTCCTCGGAATATATCCTGGAGAAATAAGCGCCGTCACACGAATAGATATATGCACACCCATATTCATTACAGTACTCTTCACAATAGCAAACAGATGGAAACAACCTAGCTGCCCATCAGCGGACAAATGGATAAACAAATTATGGTATCTCCTCACAATGGAATACCAGGCAACAATAAAGAACAACGATGAAGCCGTGAAACATAACATGGAGGAATCTGGAGGGCATTAGCTGAGTGAATTTAGTCAGTCACAGAAGGACAAATATTGTATAAGACCACTATTTTAAGGACTCAAGTAAAGGTTTAAACACAGAAGAAAACATTCTTTGATGGTTTCCAGGCTGGGGAGGGAGGGTGAGGGTTATTCACTAACTAGATAGTGGAGAAGAATTATCTTAGGTGAAGGGAAGGACAGCACTCACTACAGGGGAAGTCAGCGCAACTGGACTAAACCAAAGCTAAGAAGTTTCCTGAATACAGTCAAACACTTCGAGGGACAGAGTAGCAGGGGCCGGGGTCTAGGGACCATGCTTTCAGGGGGCATCTAGGTCAATTGGCATAACAAAGTTTATTAAGAAAATGCATCCTACTTTGGTTAGTGGCGTCTGGGGTCTTAAAAGCTAGTGAGCGGCTATCTAAGATGCGTCAATTGGTCCCAGCCACCTGGAGTAAAGGAGAATGAAGAACACTAAAGACACAAGGGAAGTATTAGCCGAAGAGACAGAAAGGGCCACATAAACCAGAGACTTCATCAGCCTGAAACCAGAAGAACTAGATGGTGCCTGACTACCACCAGTGACCGCCCTGAAGGGAACACAACAGAGAGTCCCTGATGGAGCAGGAGAAAGGTCGGGTGCAGAACTCAAATTCTAGTAGAAAGACCAGACTTCATGGTCTGACTGAGACTGGAGGAACCCCGGAAAACACGACCCCCGGATTTTCTCTCAGCCCAGAACTGAAACAATTTCCAAAGCCAACTCTTCAGGCAAAGATTGGACTGGACTATGGAACATAAAATGATACTCGTGAAGAGTGTGCTTCTTAGCTCAGGTAGATACATGAGACTATATGGGCAGCTTCTCTCCGTAGGTGAGATGAGAAGGCAGAGAGGGTCCGGAGCTGGTTGAATGGACATGGGAAATCGAGGTGGAAAGGGGGAGTGTGCTGTGTATAGGGAGAGCAATTAGGGTCACATAACAAAGTATGTATAAATTTTTGTATAAAAGACTAACTTGAAATGTAAACTTTCACTTAAACTACAATAATAAAGAAAAATAATAAGTAAAATGCAATTGCAGGAAGCACTCAAACTTCATTGTCCAGAGAGGTTGTACTCCATTTTAGTAGCTTCCCGATAGCTGAAATCTCCCTGTTAAAGTGCTAAAATTGTTACTCATTTTAAATTAAAAAAAAAAAAAGACTTTCTAAAATGTGTTTCAACTCCCTCTCCTCCCACCAGACTTCCTAGATAGAGTACTATGCTCAACATAATGTAATTTTGATTTAAAGCGATCCATCTGAGATACATACATGTATCAGCTTGTATCCAAGACCCTCAGCGTCCTAGGCTTTGACATCCACAGTTCCGTCTCTTTCTTACTGGCTGAGGAAGGTCAAGGAGGACTTGCATTTGTCATTGGAATCTTGGGTACTGAGACTCTGAAGAGATTCGTCAATGAGCCACTTACAAGGGCGTGTGTCCAGCCATCCCTCTACAGCGCAACAGAGCTTTGTCTTCGCTTGTCACCTCCAGGAGTAACTTTTTCTTTTTTTAAGATTAAAACAGCAACAACAACCCTCATTTGTGAAAATGATGAGGGGTGAGAGGGACTTCAGCTGAAGTCGCATATTAGCTGAATTTGTGGTGTGTGAGTAGGGTACGGAACAGGTGAGTGCTGATGAAGGGTGATTCCAGAGAACCCTGTATAAGCCCTGTAAACATATCCAAACTTGAAGGTCTCTGGCAATATCCTAGGGGCCCTGGTGGCACTGTGGTTAAAACACTCAATTGCTAACCCAAAGGTCGGTGGTTGGAACCCACCAGCCGCTCCACGGGAGGAAGATGTGGCAGTGTGCTTCTGTAAAGACTACAGCCTTAGAAACCCTGTGGGGCAGTTCTGTTCTGTCCTATAGGGTCTCTATGAGTTGGAATTGACTCGATGACAACGAGTTTGGTTTTAGCAGTATCCTTGGGGGATATCAATGTCATTGTAGCGGTTTTTAACTACCCCGCCCTTTCATGGTTCAGCAGAAAAGCTGGTGGGCAGGAGATTGTGAGCAATCCCTTTTTGTCCAGCAGCCTCCTTTACTGCAGAGCACGTCCCTCATGAGAACTCCGGCCGTCAGGAACAGTAGGGCAGAAAAGCTAAGAGCTGCTGGCTTACTGTGCATAGTTAACGATTCACCAGCAGTTCTTGAGCAAACCAAGTCCTGAGCACTAAAGCTAGATGCTAGAGGTTTAATCTTTTTAAAGAGCAACATGTTAGCAAGGGCAAATGGTACACAAACGGGGTGAAGGAGATGGTGGGGCAGGGTGGGGGAAACGCATGCCTGCTGTGTGGACGCATCAGTAACCTGCGGTGTTAGTCATGAGCTAGTTCCCCATCCGCAGCACACAGACCTGAAAGTGACTCATGAGTGAATGGCAGGGCGTTTGTGTTGCCTGCATATCTAGGGTTAGTGAAAATGCTATTAGGAACAGAAAGCAAACAGCAACGCAATGTAATCGGCAGAGAAGTTGGGACGGGAAATATGAGACTCGGCCCACACGTTATACCGAGGAAGCCACCCACTCCGGGTATTAATGATTATCTTGCTCAATTTCTTACATAATTTTTTAGAATTTCCCGCCTGCATTCATGAATAGATCTGGTATACAATCAAATGGTATTTGTATAATATTATTCTACTGTAATATACTGTGGCGCCCTGGTGGCACCGTGGTTAAGCGCTCAGGTGCTAACCAGAAACGTCGGCAGTTTGAATCCACCAGCTGCTTCTAGGAAACCCTATGGGGCAGTTCTGCTCTGTCCTGTAGGGTCACTGTGATGCAGAACCGACTCGACAGCACCTAACAACAACGACAGAACACACTGTGCCCGTCAGCAGCGGCCGTGCACAGCTGTCATCCGTGGGCTGCCAGATTCTGATTGTGTCATGTTTATTACTGCTGCAGCTGAATAGACACAGCGTTACAGCCATTTATGTCTGACTGGCTGTGCCCAGGCTGTAGGTGAATGCAGTGTAGGGCAAGGGTATGATTTGCCGCAAGTAGGAAGGAAAAGGCATGGTGTAATTACAGCTGGAATTGGAGAAAGATGGGGTGTGTGAGAACTTCACGATGATACAGCAGGGATGTTACCACAGACAACAGTGCCTCGCCGGGACCCGGTACTGAAGTGTGAGCCAGTGAAGAGTTTGAGTACCTGGCATTTCTGAGTAGGTATTGTGACCCGGGGCTATATGGCAGCGGTTAGTGCTGGCTGGCGTTGGTTTAAATCTCTTAACCACCCTTTCTCGCGTGCCTCTGTGAATGCTGTTCTGAGGCGAAGCATAAGCACAGAGGTTGGAATTACAGCCTGACACTGTTCCTCTCTCCGGTGAGTTGTAACGTACCACATAAGTGTAAAACAGTGTATCAGGCTAGAAGTATTGGTTTCATTTTTCAAATGTGTTACATGACGTATACCCTGGTCACATAGTACCCAACGTGTAGCTGCTAACCCTGGGGGTGGTTTTAGAAAGCAGTGTGTTTCCTTGGAGAAGCATTAGTTTTTCTACCTAATAAATCAGACAGCTAGCGTCTAGCAGTGTAAAAATAAAGTACTCACAGTATTGTCCTCTCTGTGCTAATCCTGAGTGTACCGGGCAGTTAAGAGATGGATCCAATGGCAGTAAAATATACACTACAAAAATTGTTTCAGTCTGGTCTTATAAATTTTCAAAATGAAGAAATAAGCAAGAATAGAAGTGAAACTTTTGCTTGCTACCAATACATACATACACACATACACCCATAAATGAGAAAGATGAGTCGTTATACTGGGTAAGATAATCATTCAGGCCTCTCTCAGTTCTCAACTTCCGGTTCTGACTAATGAGGAGAATGTTTTCAGGATCTAAAACCCTACTTGACCTTCCCCTTGAGAGGAGTCAGCCCTTATATGGGGGCGGAGGATTGATTACTTTTGTGGGTCGCCTTTCTAGCCATAACCTTATAACTCCCACCCAGGTGATTGTGTGATAGGGTCATTGTGGCCTACCAAGGGACTTGGTTAGTTTTGCCTTAAAAGAGAGCCAGTTCCAGAGCAGAGAGGAGGAGCTCACCACCACCAAACAGAGAGAGACCCGCAGCAGAGACCCGCGGGAGACAGTGTGGTGGGCTTCCCGGCCGACGAGAGACAAAGCCGAGTCCTTTGGGCAGAGACTGAGGGCCAGGAAGAGGCTGTCCTGATTAAAGAACTGTATTCTGAGTGTTCCTGAGCCTGAATTGTACCTGTTAGTTCCCTTATAATAAACCCCATAATTGTGAGTATGGTCTGTGAGTTCTCTGTGGCTATTGCAATGAATTATCGAACCCAGTAGAGAAGTAGCGAGTGCTGTGGGAAGGACAGTTGGTGTCAGAATTGGTAGAGATGGCAGAGAGGGGAGGCATGTCTGATCACCGCCTCATAGGAATCGGCCTTGGGCTGTTGATCTTGGCTCTTCTTCCCCCTCGTGAAATTAGAGGAGGTCAGACGCTGCCCGCACACCGTTTTTACGGTGGGAACCAGGCGAACACTGCTGAGGGTGTGGTGCACCACAGACTTGACGTCATTCAGAGGAGTCAGGAGCATCCCCTTCGGTCTTCCCTCGGGCCCAGCCTAAAGAAAGGCATCTGTAATTGGAAAGGAAGAAGGTTAGGATGGAAAAGAAACATCACTGGAGGAACTTGGAGTTGACTTGTAGCCATGTGTAGAAGACAGAGGATGCATATAACTAGCTCTGTCTCAACAGGATGAGAAGACTCACCTACTCTGAAATCTGGACCACTTGCTGGAAGTGTGGCTCGCTCCTCCTATTTTACTTTGAGACAGAGGGCCTATGGGATTTCCCTGAGTGAGCTTTGAAACGAGGGCACTAAGAGGAAGAGAGCAGCTCCCAGATCAGATGTCTCTAACTGCACAGCCAGTAGAGTCAGTGAGTCAGGAGTTGTCTTTCTGTTTGCCAAGGGGAAGGTGGCGGTGAGATTTTCAGGGCCACAGTCCTACGACATCCCCTTCAGGACCGAGACAATGAAAGCCTACACGTTCCTAATGATTTATTTAAGTGCAGACATTCAGTGAATGCCTTCCCAGCCTTCGGTTGGATTTTACCCAGTGTGTTTGGTGGCATAGTGGTTAAGAAGTTGGCTGCTAACCAAAAGGTCAGCAGCTCAAATCCACCAGCCACTCTGTGGAAACCCTATGGGACAGTTCTACTCTGTCCTATAGGGTCGCTATGAGTCGGAATCGACTCAATGGCAATGGGTTTGGTTTTTTTGGGTTTCTGAGAGCGATCCCAAAACCTAAACAAACTCACTGCCATCGAGTCAATTCTTACTCACAGAGACTCCATAGGACAGAGTAGGACTGGCCGATAGGGTTTCCAAGGCTGTAATCTTTACAGAAGCAGACTGCCGCATCTTTCTCCCACGGAACAGCTGGTGGGTTTGAACCGCCAACCTTTTGGTTAGCAGTTGAGCGCTTAACCACTGTGCCACCAGCTACTTGTATATTTGGAGAAATGGTTTGACCATTAACTTCCTAAAGCAATGGTGGTGTTGAGAGAGGAAAAGAGAGATACTGCTAACTTGGAAGATTGTGGTAAGTGTGAGAATTACCAGTCCGGGACAGATCCATGTTCTGTTTCTCGTACTGCCAGTTTCTCCAGGTGAGGGATATACCTGAGGGGTGTGCCAGGGCAGTGCACACCTCAAGAATTATCTTTCTTTCCCTTTACTGCTGAGGGTGGAGGTCAGGAGACCCCTGTCCCATCTTCTAATCTTCTTCCCTGTGGCATCATCCCACTGTTGCCCTGGGAACGCAGAGCCCTGTTCCTTCCCCAGCTAAGAGAATGTTGGGTGAGGTGCTCTGGAAAGCCCAAATCCAGATCCTGCTCGGAAACATGACCAAATACTTGGATTATTTGTGTCCAGAGTTTGTAAAATTGTCTGTGTTCAGATGATTTTTACTTGGTTGGTGGAGGAAGAATGACAAGAAAGAGACATTTTTAAACGTTGTTCTCCAGAGCACATCTGATCAGAAATAAAGGTAGTGGCACCAAAAAACAAAAATAAAACCAAACCCGTGGCCATCGAGTCTATTCCGATTTATAGCGACCCTGTAGAACAGAGTAGAACTTCCCCATAGGGTCTCCAAGGAGCGCCTGGTGGATTTGAACTGCCGACCTTTTGGTATGCAGCCGAGCTCTTAACCACTGCACCACCAGGGCTCCAGTTTTGATATATTTTGGTAATATGTTTCAAGTACACGAAGTTTAGAAAGATGGCTAACCTGGAGGGCTGACTACCCAGATAACAAGGCACTTGCATAACCTTTTGAACCATGACCAGTCCTTAAGTAAGAGTCTTCCTGTAGCCAGGTTAATATTGCTTGATTTATTGTTGTGTGTTACTGCCTTTGACCTTGCATTGTGCCATTCTTCAGGGAAAAAGATAGTAAACCGTCAGCTCTAATCTGACGCCTGGCAGCCCCATGTTTTTCAGAGTAGAGCTGTGCTCCATAGGGTTTTCAGGGGCTGATTTTTCATAAGTCGATCACCAGGCCTTTCTTCCAAGGCACCTCTAGGTGGATTAGAACCACTGGCCTTTCACTTCGTAGCACAGTGCTCAACTATTTCCATCACCCAGAGACTCCCTCTTCAGGAAAAGGTCTCCAGACGTTCCTGGGCCATTTTCCTTGGTGGCTTGATAATTCTACCATAGAGTTTCAGTTACTGTAGTTTATAAGATGTAAATTCTGGAGTCGAGGCAAGGGGAACGTATCAGACCACCTGGAAAGTCCTCTCCTGCCCCAAATTATGCAGCTCCTCCTCTCATATGGAGAGATGCATGTCAGCGCTTAGTAGGCATCTGGCAGGGCACGGAAGGGTGCAGGGAAGGGTGGGAGGGGGAGAGGGGAGGCTTGAGAGGACATGCGCTCTGGGAAGGACAGGATAATAAAATGGAGTTTAAAATTTCACTTAGTACTTTTGTCTCATTGTATTAAATTGCCCACATTGTAATTCATCTACATTTTTCTGCTTATTCACACTCAAAAGGTCTTCCAGCAATTCACCCCTCCCAAGCTGGCATTTCTTGCTCCAGAAAGTTTTAGCATAACTGCAAGCTCTGCATTCACTGTCTGCTTTTTCCTCGGGATTGGTTATAAAACTGTTAGCACTAAACTTTGGGGGACTCCTATCCTAACATTTCACTGTTCAGTGATATATTTATCCTCTGTATTCAGATAACATTTATTGAGCCCCTAATATGTGCCAGGTTCAATTTTACGTGCTTTTACTTAGATTAACCAAACCAAAACCCGTTGCCGTCGAGTCGATTCCAACTCCCAGTGACCCTATAGGACAGAGCAGAACCGCCCCATAGGGTTTCCAAGGAGCTGCTGGTGGATTCAAACTGCCGACCTTTTGGTCAGCAGCTGAACGTTTAACCACTGCGCCACCAGGGCTTACTTACATTACCTGGGTTTAATTCTCTCAACAGCCCAATGAGATAAATATTGAGATAGGCTCAGAGAAGCTAACTAACTTTCCCCAGATAAAGCATCAAACAAGTGGCAGAGCCGGAATTGAAACTTCAGTGAGGGACACGGAATAGAAACAAATAAAAATAATTACAGATTGTGCGAGGTGCTAAGAAAGAAACACTGTACAGTGATGGATAGTGGTTGCTCCGACAGACTAGACGGGGACTTCTTTCTTGCGCGGCTGACATTTAAACTGAACCTGAAGGATGGTAAGGAGTGAGCCGGCTGCAAAGGCAGGGGAAGAGCGTTGCAGGCAGGAAAAACACTAAGCTTCAATGTGTACTGGAGACAGGCCAGCACATCTGCGGCCTGGGGAGAAGGGGGCCCGGGGAGAAGGAATCTTGGAGAGATAGGCAGGATCCAGATCTTGCTCCCCACTGAAGCCAAGATAAGGAAATTGCATTTTCTTCTTAATTCAGTGCAAAGCCCAGAAGGGTTTCAGAGAGGAGATGACATCATCAGTTTATATTTTTAAAGAGATCATTGTTTTCTCATTGCAGAATGATCTCTAAGGGGTTGTTGCGAGATCAGATGAGGAAGCTGCCTAAGATTGCCTGGCACGGTGTTCTGGTAGCTGGGTTAGGACTGGCTTAGGGTAACTAAGAGAACCCCAGCTGGAAACCAGGTGTTATGGTTCCACATTCTATGCTTTGCCGTCTTATCCAGCCCCCTTTTTCTGTTCTGAAGCTAGTTATCTGTCTTTGAACAAACAGGTCCTACAAATCCACCAGTTAAGTTATTTTTAGCATGGTTTTTGCCCTAGATTTTTAAAAGTCAATTACCTTTTTTCTGAGTACATCGAAGTAGGATATAAGATAATTTTAGAGCCCGAAATAAAGTGCAAACCTTCATCTCAGCAGTGAAGTTGAAGCACACATCAGCTGAGTAGTATAAAGGGTCACAGATATTGAGAAGATTGAGTAGAGTCCAGGTCTCCTAATGCCCGCCCGGTGAAGTCCAGCACAGAAGATCTGGGGAGGGGACAGTGCTAGCAGGTTCAAGAAGCAGGGAAGCCCAGAAGAGCTGAAGCATCGTTCACAGAGGAGGAGTGGTACGAGATGAGGCTGGAGAAGCAGGCAGGGACTGAAGTTTCAATAAAATGACAATGACAGATGCTCTGAAGAGACTTTCTAAAGGTCCCTTGCTCATCTACAGCCTTGAAGAGCACTTGGGTTTTTACCTGTTATTTTTACACAAGGATGTCTTCTTAAACACACATCAGTTCTGCAACAAAAATCTTTCACTCTTATCAATTGTAAACTGATATCCAATTCAGCCTTCTCTCTAATGCCCACTCTGCTTCTTTGAGGAGTGGTTAAAGAAGGTAGGGCACAGAAGTAAGAACTGGCAACCCAAACCATCAGCCTTGCAGTGTCTCTGATAATAGTACCAGGTTCCGAAATGTCATTCTTGAAGGCCTTCATTTTGCTGTTGGTCAACAGGAACTTCCTTGGTAACTATGGTGATAACTTACCATTCCCACTTCCTATCTTCCTTTACACCATCTGTTATGGATTTGAATTGTGTCCCCCAAAAATGATTCCCAGTATTGTGTGGTTGCCCACCATTTTGTCATCTGATGTGATTTTCCTATGTGTTATAAACTGTACTTCTATAATGTTAATGGGGCAAGATTAGAGGCAGTTATGTTAATGAGCGCTGGTGGCACAGTGGTTAGGAGCTATGGCTGCCAACCAAAAGGTCAGCAGTTAGAATCCACCACCAGCTCCTTGGAAATCCTATGGGGCAGTTCTACTCTGTCCTCTAGGGTTGCTAGGAATCAGGATCAACTCAATGGCAACAGGTTTTTTTATGTTAATGAGGCAGGACTCAATCTACAAGATTAGGTGTATCTTGAGTCAATCTCTTTTGAGATATAAAAGAGAGAAGCAAGCAGAGAGACTGGGGGACCTCATACCACCAAGAAAGCAATGCTGGGAACAGAGCATGTCCTTTGGACCCACGGCCCCTGTGCTGAGAAGCTCTTGGACCAGGGAAGATTGATGACCAGGACCTTCCCCCAGAGCCGACCGCGAGAGAAAGCCTTCCCCTGGAGCTGATGCCCTGCATTTGGACTTCTAGCCTCCTAAGCTGTGAAAGAATAAATTTCCCTTTGTTAAAGCCATCCACTTGTGGTATGTCTGTTATAGCAGCACTAGATGACTAAGACATCATCTGTGCCACAAAAGTGCTGGTATTTCTTAGGTTCTTTCAGCAAGTCAGAGACCTTATTGCCTAGCTGTACTACAGTTAATCAGGGAAGAGTTTTAGGTTCTGGAGGTATATTGGATAGTTACGGAGAAATCTCTAACGCACAGTATTTTCATCGTGGGCCATGGGCCTGAAAGAAATTAGGCTAATCCAAGATAAAATGAGGCAAATACATTTTTGAAATGAAAATTAAGATTCTGACCCACAGTATTACTGTGGCTTATACTTAGTCACTAGGTGTGCCAGTGTTTAAACATTTTACTATAGTAACAGTAGTATTGTTCCTAAGAGTAAATTGCATCCGAGTTCTTTTGAGGTGAATATACGATTTTGACCTTTTTTAAAAAATAGTTGTTTTTATTCAGTCAGTGAAAGAGGTAGTCTCCCATCCTGAGCAGATCTTCTCCTTTTAAAGAGGAAATCTCCCACGAGCTAACTGTTGCATCAAGAACGAAGTTATTATGCTCGTTGTTCCTCTGTGTTTAGGAGTACCACTTTTTTTGTTTATACTGAACAAGCTTCTGTAATGACACAGCTTTATAAAAAAAAGCAACATAAAAGATATGGAAGTTTAAATTATTTCTTAACTTTGGTTTTCATCTGTAAAGTCTATCTTTACTCTAAATTGAACACTTATGTCTTTCAGAAACCAGACAGCAGAATGCTCGGTACAAGTACAGAGAGATGAGTAAGGCGTGCTCCTCGCCGAGGGGCCTTAGTGTTTCCACCATGCTGGACTGTAAAAAAGTAAAATATCCAGGGGGAACCAAAACTAAGGGGGAAAAAAACGAGCCTTGTAAACTTATAAAACCTTTCTGTTCTCAGAGTTGCTGAAGCCAGTCCTTCCCTCAACATTTTTCTTTTTAAAGGAACACCAGCCACCTTGCCTTCTCCCCTCTCTCCTTTCTTTAGAGAGGTATCTTCTTCACTTCTGGAGAAATATACTAGAGGGCAATAGAGATAGGATTCCTCTTGTTCTTGTAAATTAATAGTTGAGTTTCTACAGTGTGCGAAGCTTACATGTAAAAGAAGTAACTTCTTCCTTGAGTTTTTCAGGGACACACAAGAAATAATGAATATTCCTCACATGCCTGCTTTGGCGTCCCGCTTTCATCGTTGTTGGGTGCCATCAAGCAGGGGATGCACATTAGCTGTGTTGTTCATTCAGTAACAGTTATGGGGCAGATGTGTGTCAGGTATTGTGTTTTAGTGAAATAATTAGTTTTCGTATGATCCAGAAGAATCCAAAGTCATAATATTTTTGACACATGCACGAGACTTTAAAATTTGAATGGAAAGAATTTATGGGATAGACTTTGAGTAAAGCTTGTTTGCCACAGTTTTCTTTTTATAAAAAATGGAAGTTTAATCAATTTACCTCAATAGCTGGTTTTAAGAAAATGTGATCAAGATGGCTATAAAACACTTGAAATTTCTGTCTGTGTGCAGTTGGAGAGGAGATATCAGCATAATTTTTCCATAGAACAAACTGAAGTTCTGTCTGTGAAGTAAATAATGAAATTAAATAATGCTGGATTGAAACTCAGAATTCACATTAAAACTCAATAGTCATTCTTAGAAGAGCCATCGTAAATATGTTTGGTATTGCAGTTCAATTCCTACGTTGATATAAATAGTCAAATTACGTTTGACTTGCCATCAACATTTTTCCAAAAATGAGTCTATGTTTTTCACGTTTTATCTTTACATACATATATATTAGAAAACTATTTGTGGCTAAATGGCAACCCTTTTTCAAACAGTCATTGATAAATCAAAATATTTATATTTGAAAATAACATTGTCTCCTGTGTGTTTTTAGATACTCTGAAATGGACAACTCTTCTGTTCAACTGAAATTACGAGGTGATCACTCACCTACTAACTAGTAAACATGATTTGTTGCTGTTAGGTGCTGTGGAGTTGATTCTGACTCATAGCGACCCTACGTACAACAGAACGAAACACTGCCCGGTCTTGCGCCATCCTCACAAGCATCGTTATGCTTGAGCTCATTGTTGCAGCCACTGTGTCAGTCGATCTCACTGAGGGTCTTCCTCTTGTTTGCTGACCCTCTACTTTACCACACATGATGTCCTTCTCCAGGGACTGATCCCTCCTGATAACGTGTCCAAAGTACGTGAGATGAAGTCTCACCATCCTTGCTTCTAAGGAGCGTTCTGGTTGTACTTTTTCCAAGACAGATTTGTTCATTCTTTTGGCAGTCCATGCTATATTCAAATACAGTATTTGAATATATCATGGTAAACATGATTAAGAGAATGTTAATTTACTAGGTATCATAGAGAAAAACCCAGAATAATTCATATATCTATAAACAAAATAAGTTAATGTGAAATGTTTGATACTGTTATTTACTCAGTGACAAGTCATAAAATTTTGCTGGTATTCAATAACTAATTTGAAAATAGTTATACATAATTTTATTTGCAACATATGTAACAGATACAAGATTGCTGTCCAGACTATATAAAAGACTCTTAGGAGTCAACAAGTAGAAAACCAATAGACCAAGAGGAAAATGATCTCACTCAGAAGAGAGAGGAAACACCAGTCATTATACTTTTTAAGGCACCCTGGTGGCACAGTGGTTAAGAGCTCGGCTGCTAACTAAAAGGTCAGCTGTTCAAACCCACCAGCCACTCCTTGGAAACCCTATGGGGCGTTCTACTCTGTCCTACAGCGTTGCTGTGAGTTGGAATTGACTTGAGGGCAACAGTACTAAATAAACTTAGTTTCACTAGCAACTAGGGAAATCAATACTAAAACAATATTTTTTTCTTTTGCCTATTATGTTGACACAATTTTTAAAAACTGATTTGGTAGTTATGGGAAATTGGGTAGGCTCATAAACTTAGGGGAAGTGTAATTGGATATAACTTTTTTTCAAGCGTCCACATTGTACTCCATAAATGTTATCTGAAATATTTACTATAAGCATGTATCCATATATAACTTGTTTAATTTAAAAAAAATAGAGAATCTGTGGATTTTGAAGTGCACTTGGGGAAACGCAAGCTGTGGGTGACAAAAATAGCTTTAATAAGATGTCTTTGAATGCATATTCGGCCAGGATAGTCGCGACCCAAGTCAAAAGATGACCAACTCATACTAACTGCACTTTTTTTGAAGGTCATTTGGTCTCACCGTTTTCAGTGCTGACAGCCAGAGTCAAGAGTTAGTAAATAACCTTTCCTTTAAAACACCAGTACCTCCAGACGGATCACTAAGAGGCACTCCTACACAAATGTACAAATCCAGTCAAGTTGCTTTTCCATTTCCTCAGGTTGGCTCCACTGAAGGACTGGACATTTTGATCCACAGAAGAGTTGTAGTCATTCTGGAGTACTTTAGAGGATGAGGAAGTTGTGTCTAGAGAGAACTACAGAAAGGGAAGTGGGAGGGCCGGATACCAAAGACGGGCTTGCCTTACTTTAAATGTGTCCCTTAGGACTTTCCTGACCACTTCAGAGGTTCTGTGAGAAAATGAACCCTGACCCTCTAGCCCTGGGTGTGCAAGCAGACTTGTGGAACAGGCCAGCTCTAAGTCAGAGGTCATCTGTGCCTGCCTGTCCAGTTCTGGGGACCAGAATGTTAAAGGGTGTTGTTGAGAAACTAAGAGACGCTTCTCGGAGCCCCATCAAGGTTGGTGAGAAATCTGGAAATCATGTTATTTGAGCTAACAGAGTACATTGAAGAGGGACACAGTGACTTTAAATATTTGAAGTTCTGTCATTTAGATTTTGTTTGTTGTCACAGTTTGAGAGCCTAGGGATCAGGTAGAAGCTAGAAAGAGGCGCATTTCAGCACACTGTAAGGATTGGCTTCTCATTCTTGGAGCAATACACTAATGGAATGGGCTGCTCTCCAAGGCTGTGGGCTCCTGCTGGCCCTAGAAATGAGTTGGAATCAACTCGGCGGCAACGGGTTTGGTTTGGTAGTTGGAAAACCTACAAGCCAACCCATATAGGAGTCAGATACACAAGGGGTATGCTTAAAGGGTTTTGTTTTGCCGAGTAGGGGCCAGAGCTGACGTCCACTCTAGAGGCTTGGCTGAATGAGCTTCCAGTCTCCCTTATCTGTCCTCTGCACACAGTGCTCACCCTCTGCTCTGAATAAAGTGCAACAAACATTTGAAGAATGTTAGTCTGATCGGGAGCCAGATTATTAACCTACTCAAGGCCCTGTGCCTCTGCCAGGCCTTACGTTCGCCGTGAGCGTCATATAACCTATTACGTCTCTTTTTTTTTTCTGTCTATTTCTATAGTGTCCATGGACAACATTGGCGAACAAGGTAAAATACATTTTATTATTGTCGTAGATGTAAATGTTAGAAATAGTTTAAAAAATTAAATATGATTAATTTATATTTGGTTGGAATTAATAAATTATTCTCTGAGAATGTAGAGATAAAATGAGAATTCAGTCCTTAGTCTGAATTCTATCAGGCATTTGGCAAAGAACCTTACCCCGAAATGGCCAAAATTGTGCCAAAAATTCTTGTGGCTTTGAGATACAGAAATCTCAACAATCTTCTGTTCCAGCTTAGGGTATTACCCCATACTTGAGTCACCTACCTAATTCATGGAAAATATCGTTGGTTCTCGCCGTCTCACACCGACTGACGTGCCAATGAGGATGACTCATTGTTTGTATGTGTTTATATTTAATGGTTCTGTAAATACGAATAGTATAGTTATTCTTTAGAAAAATTAAAAATTGCTATTAAAACTTTAAAATACCAAATACGTTATATTTCATATTAGCATATTTTATTCAGCTGTATCTTACAGAATTAAGTTGTACATTAATGTATTAAATAGTCAGGATCACATTATCTAAACTTAATATTTTATATTTGTGATTAGTACTTCAAGATTTAAAATACCACACAAACTGCATTTCTGTACATTACCTGAAAAAAAGGATCTGGAATGCTTTTTAACAACTGGCCCGTGTGATAGCTCAGACACTTGAACTCCCACTGGAGGAAATCTGTCTTTGTCCAGATGGTCTCTGTTCAAATATGTTGTTGTTCAAATAGATGAGGGCCACTAGCTTTGACTAGGGCTAAGCAAATCAACAAACGGCTTCTCCAATAGGAACTGCTTTTTTGCCATTCTCCATCAGTAAACAGAGTTCTTAAAGCCTGCATGTTAACATTTATTTAATGCTGTGTTTATTCTTTAAAGTTTCAGGTATAACTACTTAATTTTACAATTTCGTAAAGGTCCCTGTTTGCCATTTTGCCAGTAGGTAGACCTGTCTAAATCAGATGGGAGGGTTCCATACCCAGGCATGTATTTAATTATGCATTGCTAGGGATTATTTTTTTTAAATGTTAGCTTTATGTATAACAATTAATTCTTTGCATTGTGCTTATTCCAGTATGATGTGAAAGGACTTTTATAGTTTATTATAATTGGTAGTTTGACTATTTGAGAACAAGCAGCTCTGTTACGGAGAGCATGATTTTAGAACGTGTTTGCATACTGCAGTGGTAACTGTGTTTCTTTTATTTTAGT
Organism: Trichechus manatus latirostris; assembly: GCF_000243295.1. Classification (NCBI taxonomy): domain Eukaryota; kingdom Metazoa; phylum Chordata; class Mammalia; order Sirenia; family Trichechidae; genus Trichechus; species Trichechus manatus. The sequence goes on along the minus strand of NW_004444035.1, from coordinate 5,387,119 downwards.
CTTGTGCCTGATTGCTTACCATCTACTTTTTGCAATGTTCGTCTGGTCATACTGGAGAACTATCTTTACGTTACCAATGAATCCTTCAAAAGAAGTAAGTTAAAATATCAGTAAAGTTATTCTAAAGAGGGAAAGGTTTTTATTAATGTTGTGAAGGTCGCTGGGTGGTATAAACAGTTTGTGCCTGTCCGCTAACTAAAAGGTTGGCGGTTCGAACCAACTCAGTGGAAGAAACCTGACGATCTGCTTCTATAAAGATTATCGCCAAGAAAACCCTCTGGAAATCAGTTTTATTCTGTAACACATGGGGTTTTGGTTTATTACTGTTGTAAACTTACTGAATGTGGTGATTCTTTGGATTTTATTTTTTTTTAATTAATGTGTCTGTTAGTAAGTAATTGAATTTTCACTTGGCAAATAGTATTTTTATACTGGATGAGTATTATGTTTCTAGAATTAAATCTGTTATGGGTTCCATTTCTACTTTAAAGTTAGACATCAGGATGGATGGATGGATGGATGAGTAGATGGATGATGGATAGATAAATATGTAAATAGATAGAACTGGAAGGTTGATATACTTCTGTTAGAATTATCACACTAAAGGTGTATTACACCATCGCCGGGTGACACAAACAGTTAAGCGCTCGACTAGTAGCCGAAAGGCTGGCAGTTCAAGCCCACCCACAGGCGCCTTGGAATACAGGCCTGGCAGTCTGCTGCTGAAAGGTCACAGCCTCGGAAACCCTTTGGAGCAGTTCTACTCTGCACACACGGGGCCACCGTGAGTTGAAATTGTCAGCTGACAACATCATTAAAGGTGTGTTAGTTGGCTGACAGGCACTAGAAACAGCTACAGAATAAAGGCTTAACTAATCTTCTAGTCATTCAAAAAGGCTATAGAGAGTCCACAGCTGCCAGGTACCCGGGCTTCTTCTGTCTTGTTCTTTGCTATGTGTAGCCTTCATTCCTAAGGTCACCTCTTAGCCTAAAATGGCTACTCTCGTTCCAGCCATCATGACTACATTCCAGCCAGCAGGCTAAAGAAAGTAGGTAAGAGGAGAAGTAAATATCTTTTTGCTGATGCCATTTCCACTTACATTTAGAACTTAGTTATATGGCTACATCTACTTGCATGGAAGTCTTCATCCTTGACGGCCATGTTACCCACTATAGAAGAAGGGAAGAAGGGTACTGGTGGACAACTGGCAGTCTCTGATAGAGAACTGATTAAATTTTCATGCTGTAAAGACCATTCTGGTTATCTGTTTGTTTCTGGTCTCTTATCCTGGTGAATTGTTATAGGAGCAAAGGACTGTGTCTTACTCATTGTTTTATTCTTGGCACTTCGTCCAGTATATGTTTGTTGAATAGCAATAAATTTTGCTACCAGTAATAGTAGTGTCGTTTTCGTAAGCCAAGTTAAAAAAAAAACGAGTTCAAGCTGCAACACAGTAGATTATTTTCTGAAGTCATCAGTTTGAAATGTAGCTGTGGTCAAAAAGGCCAATAAATATGCCATATGAGCTTAGAAAGAACGTTAAAAACAAAATGTTTGCACAGAATTAATGGTATGCCTGGCCTAGAATTGCTTCAGATACAGCCTTGTTCCTTCTTCTCCTCACTTCTTTTTCTTTACCTCCCCCTTTTTGCTCCCTCAAGCCATATTTGCTTCTTTCTACCATCTCTCTTACCTCCATCCTGGCGTCAGTTATAGGTTTGAAGGAAAATGTTGAATTCTTCCGTCGGTGATTTTATCCACTCTTGTGGTTTAACTAAAACCTCTGTGGGGATAACTCCCAAATCTATTTCCAGCTCTGAGTTCTCTGCTGAACTTCAAATGTATCCATCTACCTGACAGACATAGCTTCTTGATCATTCCCTGACACCTCAAATGCAACACATCCAAAAACTGAAATCGTCTTCTTTCCCACATTGTGACTCATCTGTTGCTTCTACCAGTTAATACCACTGCCGTCCACCTCATCATTCAAGATGAATGTCTGGTAGCCATGCTTGAATTCTCTCTTTTCCTCACATTTCCCCCAACATCCACAACCTACTGATGTTTACGTTTCTAATTTTTCCTTCTTAAATCCAGCCCTTCTTTTCATCCTTGCCCTCAGCCAGGCTCTCAGTGATCTCTCGTGTCTGAGACATTGTAGTTGTCACCTCTGTGGTGTTGATGTGTCCAGTCTTGCCATTCTCTTCATAGACCAAACAACCAAACCCATTGCTGTCGAGTCAATTCCAACTCATAGCAACCCTATAGGACAGAGTAGAACTGCCCTATAGGATTTCCAAGGAATGGCTGGTGGATTGGAACTGTCAACCTTTTGGTGAGCAGCCGAGCTCTTAACCACTGCGCCACCAGGGCTCCTCTCTTTATAGATTCCCAGCCCCAATGCATCCTCCACCCTGAAGCTAGAGTGAGCCATCTAAAAAGAAATTTAAAAATTTCACTCTACTGCTGGTTTTTATCCAGAGACTCCACATATCCCACAGGATAAAGGCCAGTCTCCCTAATTTGACAATAATGATTCTTGTCTAAATTTCCGACTTACCACTACATACTCGAGTAGTTCTTAACTACATGTAGTTTTCTGTGTTGTTGTTAGGTGCCGTCGAGTCTGTTCCAACTCACAGCGACCCTGTCTACACACAACAGAATGAAACACTGCCTGGTCCTGTGCCATCCTCACAATCATTGTTATGCTTGAGCCCATTGTTGATCTCATCCACCCTTATCGCTTTAATATTATTCCATTGCTACAGCCTTCAAATCAATATTTTTAGCTTGGTCTTCTCTCCTGAACTCCAAACTCATTTCCAGCTACCAATTTGGCATCTATTAGGCATTTCAGAGAGCACTGGTGGTGCAGTGGTTAAGAGTTTGGCTGCTGACCAAAAGGTTGGCAATTCAAATCCACCAGCTGCTCCTTGGAAACTCTATGGGGGCAGTTCTACTCTGTTCTATAGGGTTGCTATGAGTCAGAATCAGCTCAATGGCAATGAGTTTTTTTTCTTTAGGCATTTCAACTTTAACATATCTGAAAACCAACTTCTGATTTCCCCAGCCATTCCACAGTCCTCCTGTCCTATAGTTTTTCCCATCTCAATAATGGCAACTCCAATCTTCCAGTTGTTCAGGCCAAAAACTTTGGAGGCATCCCTGACTACTCTTGCTCTCACACCTCACGTGCAGTCAGTCAGCCAGTTCTATGGACTGTCCCCTCAGGATATGTCCACAGCGTAAGCTCATGCCGCCTCCACTGCTGCCCCCATGGTCCAAACCACCTTTAGCTCCACTTGCACATTTGCAGTCGCCGACTGACGAGTTCCCTCGCTTTTGTCCTTGCCCTCTTCCATGTGTTTTCACCTCAGTGGCCAGAGTGATCCTTCCAAAACACAAAACAGATCATAGCATTCTTTTGCTCGGAACTGTCCAATGACGTCTGAGCTTGCGCAGAGTGAAATCCTAATTCCCTACTATGATTTGAAAGACTCCAGGTGGCCTGGCCCTCTGTGACTACCTCTGACTCACTTTTCCCTCTTTAATGCTGTTTTTGTCACATTGGCTTCTTTGCTGTTCCATCAACCTGCTAAGCATATTCTACCTCTGAGGCTTGAAACCTACTCTTCCCTGAAAACCTGGAATACAGTTCCCACAGATAACTGCATGACCAGGTCCCTTAATGTCTTCATATCTCTGCTCAACTGTTACCTCGTCATTGTGGCCTTCCATGACCAGGTCCCTTAATGTCTTCATATCTCTGCTCAACTGTTACCTCGTCATTGCGGCCTTCCATAATCAGGTCCCTTAATGTCTTCATAATTCAATAATGACTTCTAATTTTCCAAAAAAATTATACATGAGATCATCTGGTAAGAGTGATGAGGGAGATGGGGTGATTGAGTTTTGGGAGAGTAGAGAAGGTTTGAAATAGTGCTTGGAGAGAGTGGAAAAGTAAAATGATAACATATTTATATTAATTGAATCATTCTATATGTGTTCTGTTAGATGATTTTTTGGTTCAACATTATGTTGATATGATTTCCTTTGTGCACAGCTGTAGTTCATTCATTGTTAGATGCCATATAAACAAAACAATTAGGGACAGTAAGAAATTAACCACAATAACCAATAATAAAATAGAACAATCATAACAATATACTGTAGTAAAAGTTATGTGAATGTGGTCTGTCTCTCTTTCTCGCACTTCAAGGTCATTATTAAGTAAAATAAGGGTATTTTGGGACCGCAGTTGACCACGGGTAACCGAAACCGTGGAAAGCAAAACCGTGGATAAGGGAGGACTCGGGAGACTACTGAATAGGAGTTCAGATAGGCTTTTTAAAGTGATGTTTGTGATTGTCAAGTTGGAACCCAAACAAATCTTTATTTTTCTCAAGTAAACATTTTTACTTTTAATTTTTTTGGCCTAATTGGAACTATAAGGAGGAAAATTAATAATTAGTACTTTGAGTACTGGAGGAGAAGTAATGTAATGATTATCACTAAGTTAAAACTCAAATGAGGAAACATGCTTGACAGATTCACTTCTGTTTTTGTTCTTACTGTAATCCAAGTGAAAAGCTTATCCATTAGAGCCGGATTTATTTGGTCATTTTGTCTATTGATATAACTAATATTTGGATAGAAATTTACAGTTTATAAAGTACTTTTACATATTCTATTCCTTTTGAGTTTCAAAAACATCTGGGAAAGTGGGTATTATTTTGATTACAATTATTATTCCCCTTTTCTAGACGCATAAACTAATGAATGATCAGTGAGGTTAAGAGACTTACCCAGATTCCAAACTCCATTACGTCTCTGACTATACAAATACATATAAAATAAACTATTAATATTTCATATATGCGTTTTTCTAGGAATAGTAGAATAGACTAATATATTATTTCTTTGCAAATACTGATTAAAATTTAAATGTATTCCACAGTTCCATCTCTCTTATGCAGAGAAAGAGCTGCTGGAGAGAGAACCAAGAGGAGAAGCCCATCAAGAAATTCTCAGGCGAGCAGGCAAAGATCTTCCCATCTACACCAGGACCATGTCTGGAGGTAAACGCCGATACTGAGCCCTTTGCAACAGTATCAGAATGATGTACTTTAGTGACTATTAGAAAGCACAGCTATATACTCGAAACTGTTGAACTCTCATTTGAAAATACTGTCTTGTATCTTGGAATTGCTAGTAAATCTTCCCCTGTATAATTCCATAAAGAGGATGGAGACGTGAGTAACACTCTGGTACAGAGATTTCAACTTTAGGTCTCTTCTGCCTACTTCACTGTATTCCATGGAGATGTTGGAGCTGTTGCAGTCTTCCTCTGTAGCAGAATTTATTTTAAAGTTTAAACTTTAGACCCTTCTTTTCTCCTTTAACTTAAGAGAACAATATCTATTATGAGTATAAAATTATTATTTTACATGTGGTTTTCACAAATATGGAGCCCTGGTGGCTCAGTGGTTAAGAGCTTGGCTGCTAACCAAAAGGTCAGCAGTTCGAATCCACTAGCTGCTCCTTGAAAACCCTATGGGGCAGTTCTACTCAGTCCTATAGGGTCACTATGAGTTAGAATTGACTCAATAGCAATGGGTTTGGTTTTTTGTTTGTTTGTTTTTCTTTAATAAATGACTGCTTGAATTTCCAAAGCTGGTTAGTGACAGTACAAGATCACAAACCTGGTCTCCTCATTCCTGGTCCAGTGCTTTTCCACTCTGCCCCCACGATACCACTGAATTAGAAAAAGGGGAAAGCATACATAATATCAGAACAAATTGTTTTCATTAATAATAACAACTACACTTTGGATTTACAAGTCACCTCCTTTATATTTACATAATGTTAAAGATGTCGCCTCTCATTTCTCTCAGGTATTTTATGCCTGTTTCCTGAGGTGGACTTACGATTCCCATTTTTTGTGACAGTCTGGAATAGAATCTGGGTTTCTAATAGAATTTTTATTTATATTTCTAATGCAAACATCCTGGATGCCTACTAAAATCAATACTGTATTTTTACTCAAATAACCTGCACCTTCTGCACTTGTTTGCTGGCTGCGCCCTGCCGCCATGAGGTATTTGATAAGCGCGCTATGCTGATTTTTTTACAGCAACATGTGGAAGAGGATTAGCATGGTGGTGCTCGTGAGGGTGCCTCATGTGGGGGGAAGGCACAGCCGGCAAACAACATAGAGGGCGTGTGTTATTTGCGTAAAGATATGGCATTAGCTGGCGAGAGGCATTGACTAAGTTAAATGACACCAAGTATAATAAATATATTATAATGCCGTGATGCTTTTCTGGAAAATGTAGAATGTTAAGGTAAGCATCATTCGGAACAGATTTTCAGTGGAGTGTCTACAGAGGCACTAAGGCAGGAGGTGTGAGAAGGTCCTTTTTATCCCCCAGCCACACCCTTCTCAGATCCCTTGGGTTGTATGGATAACTTCCTTCTTCCCACTGGGAAAGTTTGTGAACTAAAGCAACTGAAAGATTCGTTTGGTGTTCAACCTCTTTATACCGTATTTTTACACAAATAATGTGCAACTTATACATTTGTTTACCAACTACACCCTCTCCCCGCGAGGTATTTTCGTAAGCGCCGGTATACCATTTTTTTTCACACCAACATGTTAAAAAAAAACAAATGACATAGCAGTGCTTACAAAAGTACCTAGCAGGGGGAGGGCACAAAAACAGAAGGTGCACGTTATTTGCAAAAAATACGGTACTTGATAGAGAATTGAAGAAAGTAAGTGATAATGTAATTTAGGGTTTTACCATCCATTCTAAGCCCATAGTAATTCCTCCATACTCAAAAGAGAGAAATGTCAGCTGCCTGGTTTACATGGACTGCTATACAGAGAGAGGTGCGAACCCACCCAGCAGCTCTGCAGGAGAAAGACCTGGCAATCTGCTCCCGAAAAGATTACAGCCTAGAAAACCCTATGGGGCAGTTCTGCTCCGTCCCGTGGGGTCTCTATGAGTGGGAATCAACTCGATGACACAGAACAGCAAGATAGAGAGAACAAAGGAAACCACTCACAGACTTGGATACGGAGTGTGGTAAAGCAGTACATTAAGAAAACTGCTGATCTTCTGCTTGTCCTACGCTTTCTTCTGACACATCCATCCTCTACTTTTTTACAATGCTTTCCAAACTTTATTATTACTCATGAGGACTATTTGCATTTTAGTTCTCATCTGCCCTCATTCCTTTTCTCCAAAAAAAAAAAGTATGTACTTTGGCTGGGAAGACAATAGTTAGAGGGGATGTAGTGAATCTTCAACACTTATCTAAGAGTTTTTAAAATTGCATAATTAATATACATAGGCATAATTTAAGAAAAAATTTTCCGAAATCCAGCAAGATGATTAAAATAAAATCCCACCTTGACTGTTAGTAGTTTTTAAATGATAATCAGGTTATTCATTTTAAATTACAGTGCGATGATTTTAGCTGAGCATAATATGATACTTAAAGTTTTTTTATTAAAAGATTAAATATGATTAGGAAAGACTGTCAACCAAAAACTCCTAAGTTGTTTTGATTTCCTATGAGTTATTGCCCCATTGCGGTTTGATTTGAAAGTTTTTTGCCTAGTGTATTTTCAGTTAGAGATAAACCGATTGTCTTCGAGTCAATGCCGACTCATAGTGACCCTATAGGACAGAGTGGAACTGCCCCATAGGGTTTCCAAGGAGCGGCTGGTGGATTCGAACTGCCAGCCTTTTGGTTAGGAGCCAAGCTGTTGACCAGTGTGCCACCAGGGCTACAAATTAGAGATAGCCACCCATTCTGAGAGAATCTAGCACTGACTACCAAAACCCCATGGAAATTGGGTGACTTGAGACCCACCTGCTCACTCTGGTAGCCACTAGCCCCACGTGACTATTGAACACTTAAAACGCAAGCTAGTCTAAATTATGTAAAACACGTGGTGGGTTTCGGGGACTTTAGAACCAAAAAAAAAAAAAAAGATATCTCATTAATATTTTTATCCTGATTATATGTTGAAGTGATAATATTTTGGAGTCGTGAGGGGATGATGAAAAACTGATTTCAACATTAAAAGCAGCCCTACATCGGCGTTAATGTCTAAAGAGAGCCTGTTGTGTTCTTAGCTTATTGCAGAGGTTTCCTGTTACAGGGATAGTAGCGTTAGCTGACATATTATTGGTGGTTATGTGTTGCAAGTAATTTTTCCAAACTTTAATTCATTCGTTTGGTTTTCCTGATCCTAGTGGACTGCCTGTTTAACTGTTGCTTTCCTGTAGTTCTGGTAGACTTTGCATCCTGTAAGACGCTGGTGTACTGAAATCATTGTTTCTGATACCGGTAGGGAGAGGGATGGATCAGGGCTTCAGTTACATGAGTTAAAATTATTTTTTGGAAGTACTTCTTCCAACACTCACTTCTAATCTTGTCCCTCGCCCAACAGAGAAGATGTGTGATTTTTTTCCCCAATGTAAGCAACTAACGGAGTTTAGTCCTAAATTTCTAATGTGTGATTCTGTGGTTGTAGCTTCACGTAGTCATCCCAGCGGAGTACAGGAAATTAATTAATTTACTTAAGGGGGACACTGTGTTAACGTTGATGGACATGGACATATCTGTAACCTTTGTGAACCCACTGACAATTGAGAGTGCCTTAGAATAATTTCCCCAAGAGGTTCTCAGTTCTTGGAAACATCTCCTGAGAACCGTGGCTACAGGCACGTCATTCCACGTTTGCAGTTAGAGTCCAACAGCTCGTTTTTGTCACGTTTAACCTCAGTATGCTGTTTGGGATAGACGATAAAATCTTTTAACGGTAGATTCACTGCTCTGTTAAATCTGAGGCTAAGTAGAGCTTTTTGTTCCCAGCAATCCGATACTGTGACAGATGCCAACTCATAAAACCAGATCGCTGTCATCACTGTTCCGTCTGTGATAAGTAAGAAAACCTTTCACTGCTTTTCTCACCGCTGTCTGGAGTATCTCCTTTTCTTCTTATTTATGCTTCTCAGACGTTTAGTCAGGAAGTAGGATGCATGTCATCACTTGCATTAAAGAGAGTACGGCTGAGGGCCACCGTCAGTTACCTCGTGTTCCCCGGAGTCACGCTGATGTGAAGTGCACAATGTTTAGCCGTTCTGACTGGGCTGGTTCAACTTAGCAAATACTTCTTCTAGGGCTGTTTTCCACCTTTATAAAGGTAACTTCATTGACTTCATGCTAGTCAGACGTCAGTGTATATTTAATATACTACAAGGACAGTATGCTTGGCTTAAGGATTGATATTCAACGAAAAGTTCGGTCTAGAATTTTTGCAAATCTGATGATGTTTTACACTTTCTTTAGTGTAAAATAGTTGTATATTACTATATTTTCTTGCTTTTAGAAAATGAGTTATTTGATTTGCCTTTTAAAACTTGCATATTTTATTGCCTAAAGCACAATAAAAATTTTTAAAAAGGATATTTTAAGTGTAAGGTTCTATTATTATACCATCACTAGGGTTGGTTATACATAGTGTTTATTTTAGATGAGAACTTTTGCTATTACTCAGTTTTTAGGTAAGTTAATATTTTTGCAATATTTTAGTTGCTACACCTCTTGAAATAGCTATGTTTTATATTTTTTTAAAAAATTTAATCTGATTAAAATTTTGAGGGGTATTGGATTTTGTTTTGTTTCGTTTTTTAGATGTATTTTGAAGATGGATCATCATTGTCCGTGGTGAGTGTGGCTCTGTACTTAAACAAGATTCTGGACCTTACAGATTTTAATAAATTGAATCACTTATCTGTTTAAACCTTTTTGTAAATGAAACGTTGCAAAAACTGACCTAGCTGCTGTTTTCACATTTAATTTCTAGTATTTGTTTAATTAGCCCAAAAGGGCCTTTCTTCAGGAGAATTTCCATGAAATAATTTTAAGACCAGTTGGTTACTCACATAAAGGTTAATTTTTCATGTTTGCTCAAAACAAAAATTTTTTTATGTATGAACATGCATGAACATAGAGATTCTAAAACACTTCCCAGCAGCGTACACAAATATGTGTACATAAATTATACCGTGCCTCCGTAGGAGTTTGGAATGAATTAAGTTATCTAAAGCTTTAACAATTTTTTTTTAATCTTGATATTAAGAAGTAGAATAGCAAATACAGAAATACACAGATGATATGTTTAAACAAGTTCTGCTTAGAATTCATTCATGTTATGTAATATTTTTAAGTCATGAAATTAGGTAACTTAATAGAGGAATATTTGACCGTTCTAATTAACTAATAGGAGCCCTGGTGGTGCAAGGGTTAAGCTCTTGGCTGCTAAGTGAAAGGTTGGCAGTTTGAACCCACCTGGCAGCTCCAAGGGAGAACAACCTAGCAATCTGCTGTAAAGAATACAGCCAAGAAAATCCTATGGGGCAGTTCTACTCTGTCGCATGTACTGTTTCAGATATCAATGGGTGTGTGCGTGTGTGTGTGTGTGTGTGTGTGTGTGTGTGTGTGTGTGTTTGTATGCCTTCTCCCCTTTTTTTCAAAAGTGACTATCTTATGGACTTGGTCTGTGTCTTTTTTTTTTCCTTCACTTAATTTATCCTGGAGATTTTCCATATCAATACACAAAGGACTTCCTTGTTCTTTTTTACAGCCATGTGTGAATGTAACAGTCACTTATTAAAGCCCTGTTAGGATGTCCCCAGAGTGTAGCGTAGCCTTTTCATACAGGTCTTGTATAGGGTTTTGAAGTTCAGTATCTACAACTTTGAGCATTTGAAAGATTAGGTAAGCAGTGCCTCTCGGTTGTCATGATCTCAGCCTATCTGCTGTGGCCCGTTAAGGTTACCCATCAAGGTGCAGGGATTCACCTCACACTTGTGTTTGAACTAAAATAGAGATTCTGTAGTATTTG
>NW_004444035.1:5374779-5376029 GCF_000243295.1 Trichechus manatus latirostris | reverse complement strand
ATCCATACGAAGTCACTCCCTTTCTGGATGGAGGAAGCAGACTCACAACAGTTTCTCCTCCTTTTCAAATTGAGTCTGCAAAGCAGTTGGCCGTTAAAATGTCTAACCAAAATCTGTTTTGAAGAGTGTGGGGTTATTATTCAAAATAAATATTACTGTATTTCCTCTAGTATGCAATACATATCAAATGCTAAAATACTTGCTCTTTGTTTACTGAGTCTCTCCAAAGTTTCCTGGCTCTGGCTCCGCAAAGTAAATCATGCTCTTGACCAGAAGTTAAAGTAAGCGACCAAAAACCAAAACCAAACCCTTTGTCGTTGAGTCGATTCCAACTCATGGCAACCCTATAGGACAGAGTAGAACTGCCCCATAGGGTTTCCAAGCAGCGGCTGGTGGATTGGAACTGCTGACGTTTTGGTTAGCAGCTGAGCTGTTAACCACTGCGCCACCAGAGCTCCATATTAAGCTGAACTAGATGTGGCTCAGTGGTTAAGAGCTCGGCTGCTAACCAAAAGGTTGACAGTTCCAGTCCACCAGCCTCTGCTTGGAAATCCCTTTGGGGCAGTTCTCCTCTGTCCTGTAGGGTGGCTATGAGTCAGAATCAACTGAACAGCAAACGGTTTGCTTTTGGTTTTCTTGGTTTAGATGTTATAAAATCTATAACCAAAATCATTTTACTTTCTATAAAAATGCTAGTTATCAATTAATATGAAACCTGCATCTTACATTCCTATAGGATTGTATCCCTTCCAATTTTCCCTAGTCCACAAAAGATTTGTTGTCTGCACCCACATTGTTCAAAGTCTTACAGCACCCTAGCCTTGTCTACCCATTCTCTCCTCTTGAAATTGACACAAGGAAGCCAAGGGAATATCCTCTAGCCTTTGAGACAGAATACAGTAACACTAGGCTTACAGAGAACCATGTCCAGTATTTTTTCTGGCCATTATTTCACTGCAGGCGCCATAAATGGCAATTGCAGTAATTGGTTTGCTATTCATGTTGGAATCTCTAGAGCTGCAAATGCAACTGTTTTCATTCAATGTGTATCCATAGTTTTTGACTTCTTTATGAATTTGTCTGCCATATAGAAGACCCTTACAATCCAAAATTAGTGACTCTAATGCTATTCCCTTTACCTGATATTTTTTATAGTAGAAAATGTAAACATTTTTCATGTGAACAGAGTTTCATTAAAAAAATCTAGAAAGGGGAGGTCCGGCAAAATGGCGCTCTAGGCAGAAGCACCA
>NW_004444035.1:5316922-5366548 GCF_000243295.1 Trichechus manatus latirostris | reverse complement strand
AATATGTGTACTACTGTTTCATGAGAAACTATTTGTTCTGTAAGCCTTCACCTGAAGTACAATAAAAAAAAAAAAATAGGAAAAAAAATCTAGAAGGAAAAATGTTTAGGTTTATTAGCAAAGTTAATGAGGGTAAAATGATGTTACCAGCATCAGAGAGGGAACAAAGACGTTTGAAGAGAGGAAAGCATTATGTGTATGTTTTATGCAATATGTTCATTAAACCAGTTAAGGAAGGGTTATTTCAACCAGTGAAGATGTCAGCCAGTTCCCACTTAGGTTTACACAGGATCATCCAGTGATTGCCCTGTTTTTATGGGGAAAAAAAGCAAGTTTTGATTGAACGTGTGGCTATAAAATGAGTTGTATTTGTGTTTATTAATATGATAGTTTGAATTCTTGCCCCCCCCCCAACAATATGATTTTAGAGTAAGGACTGAGAATTTGTAGAGCTCCATATTGGGAATCATAGAATGTAGTGCTAGCTCTCGGAATGCTTCTTTTACAGATAAGGAAAATGAAAACCTGATAGACTGTTTCACTTCCTCAAGGCCACGTAATTATTTAGTGTCAAATGTGCATGACAACCCTAGCTGTATGGCTCCCTGTCCTCTGTTTTTTTTTTTCCCAACTTCCCATTTAATGTGCTTTGACCGCCTGGTTGCTTCAGTTGTATGCTGACCACGTGCAAGGTGTAGTTTGTGAAGCTGTTTCATCTTATGTGGGGACACTTGAGAGATCTTAAATTAGTTTAGCGTAATTGGAAATCAAACCCAAAGATAGCATAGAGGAAGAGCTTAGTAGATTCCTCTGATCAGCATGACTTTATTAGGTTTCTCACCGGTTGTGTGCTTTTAGACATGTACTTATTTGTATTTTGTATTTGGACATGAGATACAGTGAGAAATTTCATGACTGATGAAAGCAATATTAAATATCAAATTTTAAAAACCTAGACATAGAAATTCCCTTAGTGAAATGGATTTTTTTTAATGCTTGTTTCTGTGTGTAAAGACATTGTATAAGCTATACTTTTAAAGAAATGCAAATAAATTTAAAATGCTATCTGTCCAGACACTATGTTCGACTTGAGCATAAGCATAGCTCTGGGGAAGATGTAAAATTCATTGGTAATGTTGTTTTTGCTTTGTTCACAGGGTGAACAATTGTGTTGGATTTTCAAATTACAAATTTTTCCTTCTTTTCTTGGCTTATTCTCTGCTATACTGCCTTTTTATTGCTGCTACGGATTTACAGTATTTTATCAAATTTTGGACAGTAAGTCATTACCTTGGAGACTCTTTTGGTAACCAAAAATATGGGGTATATGGACTTTTAGTAGTGAATTATTTCAGACATTGATTGCATAGATTAGAGATAATTTATACATAAAGTATAAGAAGATTTTTTTCAATATTTAAAAAAGTGTTTTCTTTATGTAAAATTATTTTAAAACTTTTCCTCTATAATAGCTTGAATTTTTATTAGATATTTATTGATTAGGCTCTAGGCAACTCATTTGTTTTCTGCACTTATAGATTTTACATGTAGGCAAAACCAAATTAAAACTGAGTACTTTAAATATCCAGAAATACTCCTCGTGAACGCCAAATGATGGTAAAAAAACAATCCATCCTCTGCTTGAACTGCCTTGTTATTTCTGTATTAAATTATCCTTTATTATGGTAAGGCTTTCCGAACTGCTGGATCATTTATGTGAGATTTGAACTCAATTCAATGCCAAAGGTTTGTTGAGTGCCTACTATGTGCCAGCTACATCGTTCAGCACTAGGAAGGTACGCGTGAATGGACAAGCTCCCAGCATTCGAGGATGCTTCCAGCATCCGGCTTGAAGAATGATCCCTAGTGAACATCTGAGAGAACATCACTGCTCCCCCTTTCCGTGGGTGGTGTCAGTTCCAAACTATGTGAAACAGCTTGACGCATTATTGTGGGTGTGTTGTTGTTTGTGTTCTTGTAGCTGATGCTGTTGTTTGTGGTAATGTAAAATGGCAATGAAAATAGTGGCTAAATTGTGCCGATTAATCTCCATTTTCCGGCATTATCATAAGACTATGTAAACGTTTGTGAATCTGTAACATATTAACAGAATGTGTTCAGGTAGTGAATTAAAATTGTATCTTATAGTTCCTTTTATTTTGATCCTCACTGTTATAACTTAGACACATAACTACTGCTAGTACCATAGTTTTTCTGTTTTGGTTATTCAAAACAAAATAAATTTCCCAAATATTAATATCTTTTCCAGATATATATTTACATTGCAGTAAACATTTATTTTAATTTCATGACATGTAATGTGTGTGGATATATATGTATATTTATCCACACACACAAATACATATCATCAGATTGAAATAAATACATATATATTTATAAGTATAAATATATATTTTTCTATATATGTTCCCCCAAGTGTTAACATAAAGTCATGTATCTGTCTCCATATCTAAATTTAAGAAAAAAAAAACCAAGCAAAACAAAACCTTACTAATTTACTTACAAAAGTAGGGAGAATACTTATCCCTTTGACAAAATATTTTATTTTCTTCCTTTCTTTGTAGAATGGCCTACCTGATACTCAAGCCAAGTTCCATATTATGTTTTTATTCTTTGCTGCAGCTATGTTTTCTGTCAGCTTGTCTTCTCTGTTTGGCTATCATTGTTGGCTAGTCAGCAAAAATAAATCTACATTAGGTGAGTATCTAATTTTGTAGTTCACAGAACTTTATTCACCAATACTTACCATACGATTAAATGCCAACCTGTCCTGACGTGGTAAGACTCATTCTCATTTCCCACATTTTTCAGTGGGCTGTGACTTGGTGACGTACAGATTCACCCATTCCATACGTGTATTGACTGTCCATTATGTATAAAGCATCGTGTATACACAGTGGTGAGCAAAGGCAAAAGAGTCTAGTGGGAGACACAGAAATAACCATACAGTAAATCCATGGAAACAGAAAGCAAGTTGGTGGTTGCCAAGGTCTGGGGATGGGGGAAATGCAGAATGCCCGCTTCAGTGGGTATGGGATTCCTTTCGGAATGGTGAAAATGTTTTGTAACTCGATACAGGTGATAGTTGCACAGCATTGTGAATGTACAACTGCCACCGAACTGTCTGCTTTTAAGTGGTTAACTCCACGTTATGTGAATTTCACCTCGATTTTTTTTTTTTTAAAGCCCTACAGGGAGAGAGCTAGGAGTCTCTGAGAAACTATACACATGACTTATAGCGATCCCACAGAACAGGGCAGAACTGCCCCATAGGATTTCAAGGCTGTAAATCTTTACCGAAGCAGACCGCCCCATCTTTCTCCCCCAGAGCAACAACTGGTGGGTTCCAACCACTGACCTTTCAGTTAGTAGCTGAGAGCTTTAACCACTGCGCCACCATGGCTCGGAATCAACTCAACGGCAGTGGGTATACATGTGACTGGAGCATAGTAAACTAAAGAACAGTAATATACAATGAAGTTGGAGAAGGAACTAGACCATATGGAGCCTTCTAGGTTAAGATTAGGATTTTGGGAATGCATCCAGAGTTTGTAAATCCTTATGATCTCCAGGAGCCCCTAGGTGGTGCAGACGGTTAACGTGCTCACTGCTAACCAAAAGGTTGGAGGCTAAAATCCATCCAGAGGCATCTCAGAAGGAACGCGAGGCAATCCACTTCCGAAAAATCAGCCACTGAAAACCCTGTAGAGCAAAGTTCTACTGTGACACGCATGGGGTCACTATGAGTAGGAGTCAGCTGGACAACAGCGGTAGTTTTTTGTTTTTATCTCAAAGGATACATCAAGCTGAGATCTCATTACTATAATATTCAGTGAAGACTA
This sequence comes from Trichechus manatus latirostris, assembly GCF_000243295.1. Classification (NCBI taxonomy): domain Eukaryota; kingdom Metazoa; phylum Chordata; class Mammalia; order Sirenia; family Trichechidae; genus Trichechus; species Trichechus manatus. The sequence continues at coordinate 5,362,685 of NW_004444035.1, read as the reverse complement.
GTTGTAGTAGACGGTCAGCAAAGTGTTAATTTTTAATATTCAAGTGAAATCTTATTACAGCCAATACTGTTAAAGTGAAAATATTAGTATAAGAAAGTATTTTTTAGCAAGGTATCTTATTTCAAAGTATATGTAGAGCAATTAAATTATAATTCATCAAAGTAATTGTTTCTAGAAGTTAACTTCTATAAATGTCTAGATATACCTTAAAGCACTGAAAGACTTCCTTCAGACAATATGGTCCTATCATTAAAAAAAAGTTTTATAAAAAGCCATATAACATCGGGTGACAAATGCTAGGGATCTTGCAAATCACCCCCCCTTTTTTTTAATAGTTCCCTGACTCTAGCTAGATTTAATTTTTCCTTTTTAAATTATGGATAAAAATCATACACTTCTCTGTTTGTTCATATTCCAAAAATGAAATTTTAGATTTTGCATTACAGCATTATTCAAGAAGAAAATGTAGCATAAAGGAAGGGGTATTGGAGATCTGGTTCAAGTCTCATCCTATCATTTATATGTTATCTGAGCAAGTCCCACAACCTCTCTGGACATCAACTTCCATATCCAAAGTAGACATAAGGAGATGCAATGTATGGTGCTGGATTTGATCCCCATTTGAACAAACCAGCTTTTAAGTATATACTTGAAAAAAAAATTATGAATAGATAAAATTCTTTATTGGAAATCAGGATTTACTGGTTGAAAAAAGCAAGTTGGAGAATTATGTAAAGTATAGCCTCATTTTGGTTAAAAATACTATGTAGATTTGTATTAACAAATTAACATCCTGCCATATGCAGATGACACAACCTTGCTTGCTAAAGTAAATAGGACTTCAAGCACTTACTGATGAAAGTCAGGGACTGCAGCCTTCAGTATGGATTGCACCTTAAAAAAAAAAAAAAACAAGGATCCTTACAGCTGGACTAGTGAACAACATCATGATCATGATAAATGGAGAAAAGATTGACGTTCTCAAGGATTTCATTTTACTTGGATCCACAGTCAACACCCATGGAAGCAGCAGTCAAGAAATCAAATGACGCATTGCACTGGGCACATCTGCTGCAAAAGACCTCTTTAAAGCATTAAAAAGCAAAGATGTCATCTTGAGGACTAAGATGCACCTGACCCAAGCCATGGTGTTTTCAGTTGCTTCATATGCATTTGAAAGCTGAACAATGAATAAGGAAGAGTAAAGAAGAACTGATAACTTTGAATTACGGTGTTGGCAAAGAATATTGAACATACCATGGATTTCCAGAAGAACGAACAAATCTGTCTTGGAAGAAGTACAGCCAGAATGTTCATTAGAAACAAGGATAGTGAAACTTCATCTTGCTTACTTTGGACATGTTATCAGGAGCGACAGACCCTGGAAAAGGGCATCATCCTTGGTAAAGTAGAGGGTCAGCAAAAGACAGGAAGACCTTCAACTAGATGGACTGACACAATGGCTGTAACAGTGGGCTCAACCACAGCAGCAACTGTGAGGACGGCACAGGACCAGGCAGTGTTTGGTTCTGTTGTGCATGGGGTCGCTATGAGCTGGAACTGACTCGACAGCCCTTAACAACAACAACGTATCTAGCTACTATCAAAAGATTCAGATTAAAGTTTTCATTTTTTTTGCTTGCTTGTATTTTGTACAGTGCACATGTGCTGCTGTAGTAATAAAAGGATTCCTTAAAAATTAAAACAGACATAATCATATCTTACAATTATTTAAAAACATAGAACAGACAACCTATTTTGCAGGGCTCTTGATTGGCATGTAAGTATTCACAGGAAGCTGGCCATTGATTTTGAGAGCTTTACTCATTAATTCGATCATTTCTAAATATTATAGGTTACTAGTAGGCATGTTCTTTATCGTATGATTTCTCTACCATCTTTTCTAGAAGCATTCAGAAATCCAGTATTTCGTCATGGAACAGATAAGAATGGATTCAGCCTGGGTTTCAGCAAAAATATGCGACAAGTTTTTGGTGATGAGAAGAAGTACTGGTTGCTACCCATTTTCTCAAGGTACTTTATGAAAAAGTAATTATGAAAATATTCAGGTTTTAAACTAATAAAAGTTATCCAACAAAAGATAATTTCAGGAAAAGCCTCTAGTTCCGTTGGTCTGTAGTTAGATAATTCTGTATAGGTATGCCTCTTTTTTAAAGCACTGTTTTATGATTCACTCTTCCATCAATGTGGAAACCAGTCGACTCTTCATCTCCCTAAACATAAACACTGTATTGAACCCAGTGTCTGATGGACACATTTAGACTGCAATATAGCATATTCTCTCTCAGACATGAGCATTTTAACAGAGTTTCACTCTATTGTCTTCTTCATGGTTCAGTTATAAGTTTTTATTTTTACTACAGTCTAGGTGATGGCTGTTCTTTTCCAACCTGCCTTGTTAACCAGGATCCTGAGCAACCATCCACTCCTGCAGGACTGAATTCAACAGCTAAAAAGTAACCTCATATAATTTTTTTTTTCATTTTGTTTTCAAATAATGTATTTTATCCTCATGTGTCCTTTGGTTATACATTCCTTTGAGAAAAATTTTTTAAAGAACGTAAGATAATTTACTACAATGGCTGCCACTTGGAGCGAGGGAGGGATTACATGACTGGGGAGGGGTATACAGGAAGCTTTGATTATACATGTAAAACTCTGTTTATTAATCCAGGTGGTGGATAAACAGGTGTGTCTTCTCTATACATTTTGGTTAACTGAATAATTTCATGATTTTTTAAATGTAGTGATTAAAAGAAAAAAAAAGTAAGTCAAAATTAGCTCCCCCAGTGGGCAGGTGAGCAGGCAGGTAAGATTTCCCTTGAACTCTCAATGTCTTGTGGAGTCAGTTCCTCCTCATAGCGACCCCACTGTTGTAGAGTAGAACTATGCCCTGTGGTTTTCAAGGCTGTGACCTTTTGGAAGCACATCACTAGGCTTTTCTTCCAAGGTGCCTGTGGGTTGGTTCGAACCGCCAATCTTTTGGTTAACAGCTAAGCACTTAACTGTTTGCGCCACCCAGGGCCCAGTTTTCCCTGATTAGCCCATACAGAATTTCTATCGCTAGTCCTGGCCTCTCCTCTGTCCTCCAGAGGCGTATATCTGTCTACCTCCTCGACATACCCACCTGTCAAAAAGTCGTCTACAGCCGGGAACAGGTAAAAACAGAGCTCAGGATTTCCCACCCATCTCCAGCCTCCAGTGATTCTCCCCTGTCCTTCCTGTATTAGTAACTGGTGACCCCCATTTTCCCAGGTACTCATACCAGAAACCCTGGAGGCATCCTAGATCCGCTCTTCGGGTTACTTTGTGTTTACCCCATTTGCAAATCCTGTCGGGTGCCCCCATGAAACATGTTATAATCTCAACACTTTCTCTCTCCCTCCATGGCTGCTTCCCCGGTCCAAGCCATCATCATTTCTTACATGGGTTATTTCAACAGCTTCCCAACTGATCTTCCTGGTTCTGGGTTTGTCCCACTCTGTTCTCTTCTCCATTCAGAAGCTAGAGTGATCCTTTTAAGACAAACCAGATTGTGTCGTTCTTCTACTCCAAACCCTCTACGGGTCTCCCACTTCACCCACAATAAAAGCCAATGAATGTCCTACCAGGATGTATAAGGCTCTGTCTGATCCCTGGCCCCCGACGCCTTTCTAACCCACAGTCCTCATGCATACACACCAACTTCCCCTTCCTCAAATATACCAAGCATACCCCTTAGCGCCTTTTTACTCGCCAGCTCCTCTTCCTACCTGTTCTCCCTCCAGATACCTGAACGGTCTGTGTCTTCTCTTCACTCTCTGCTCAGGTGTAATCATCACAGCAGAGGCCATCTTTGAAAACTCTTTCTAGAATCGTAACTTCCTCCTGCACATCCCTTTACCCTGTCTGATTTATTGTCATAACTCATACTGTCACCTGACTTATTATATATGTTTGTTTATTCTTCTTCCTGAATTATAGTGAAATTTCCATCAGATCAAGGACTTTGTTCATTGATGAAATAGGTATTCAATAAATATTGTTGGATGAATGAATCCTCACCGAGTGTCAGAACCTTATTAGCAGCGGTGAATCTGCAGGAAGTCCCTAACCTGGGACCTAATTAGTATGCTGTACCTCTTAAAGGATCCCTTTCTAGAGGACCAATAAAAATTAGAGATTTTCATCTGAATAGATAGAAACCTGAGCAGAGACCCACTGAGGGTTTTTGTTTTTGTTATTTTGAAGATTTCACCTCTAGATTTTTCATAAGAGGATGTTAAAGGGCCACAAAGTAGAAATATCCTCAAATTCTAGATGAGGTAATTATTAAGGAGTAAAAACATATCCTTTAAAAAATAGAACAGTTACATTCAACTAAAATATATTAAAATTAGTTCTTGGAAAATTTTTAAGTGTTTTCCTTTTGGACATTTTGGTAATTACCATTTCAGCTGCTCTAAAAATACACTACTAGTTTCTATGCCAATAATTTTTCCTGCCTTTACTATAAGGGAAATGTTATTTTAACGTATGTGTATTTTGTCATACTATGCAACGTATTCATATGTACCATGTCTGTCTAAATTTTAAAACATAAAGTTTAAAGAGATTATTCTTTCAAAACTCCCTGCCTGCCAAGGTGAATGTTGGATTTGTAAAACCTGGTGAACATCAGATCTTCTCAGCATTCCTGCAAGACAGTACTCACATTGTTCTTTCCGTTTCATAAATGAAGACAGAGAATTCTTTGTCAAGACCAGCTAGGCCACTTTAGACTAGACCAGTTTTTCTGAAACTTGTCTTTCTACTATCACCTACGTATTTTTTTTCCATATCCACATACCACTTACAAAATTAGTATTTTTCTTTCATACATGTCTTTTAATTGGCATTTGAATTCATTTTTTAAACAGAACTTTGTATCACTGTTATAAATGAGAAACCAGCACGACTTGCCATAAATAGAATGTAACTGTAAAAAATAAAATTGCTAATAAAATACTATTATTAGGTTCTAACTAGATTCCATTGCCTATTAAAGTCTTAAGCGGAAACCATTTTCTCTGTATTAAAAATGGAGATTTACCAGAGTTAGATATCATCATCTTCTTATTGTAATCAGAAGAATAGAAAGAGAACTGAAGAGAGAATACTTTTCACATCATGAGTCAGTGTTATTTAATACCTTCTCCCTGTATGCCCCAACTTATCTTGGGTACCTCTATAATCATATTACATCACAAGTAGTTTGAGTTCTGTTCTTTGGGAAACACTCAATGATACTATCAAGAGCTGACTTATTTTTATTATTTCGCAGTCCTGAAAACCACCAATTTCCTGCCAAAATGTTGCGAGAGTCCCAGAGCCACCTTCTTACTGATTCTCAATCTTGGACAGAGAGCGGCATAAACCCAGGAAAGGGTAAAGCTGGTAAAGGGTGTGCTTGTTTTTACAAGGGTTTCAGAAGGTGAAAAGTGGCGAAACAGTTCATTTATAAATCTACAGAATTTTTCTTGGTTTAGACTTGGACTGCTATTGTAAAATTAGAATTAGTTTCAAAGAACTTCCATTTGTGAGGTACTTTGACTAATGTGTGCTAAAAAAAAAAAAACAAACCCCATTGCCGTCGAGTCGATTCCAACTCATAGTCGGAATGATAGCGACCCTGTAGGGCAGAGTAGAACTGCTCCTTAGGGTTTCCAAGGAGCTGCTGGTGGATCTGAACCGCCAGCCTTTTGGTGAGCAGCTGAGCTCTTAACCACTGCACCACCAGGGCTCCCGTGTGTACTAGCAGTAGAATATCATGGTAGTGAGTTGAAATGGGTCCTCCAAAAATTCATGTCCACTCAGAATCTCAGAGTGTGACCTCATTTGGAAATAGGGTCTTTGCAGATGTAATTAATTAAGATGAGGTTCATACAGGATTAGAGCGGGCCTAATCCAATGACTGGGGCCCTGGTGGTGCAGTGGTTAAGAACTCGGCTGCTAACCAAAAGGTTGACAGTTCAAATCCACCAGCTGTTCCTTGGAAACCCTATGGGGCAGTTCTGCTCTGTCCTGTAGGGTCACTGTCAGTTGGCATCGACTGGATGGCAACAGATTTGGTTTTTTTACAAGGAGAGAGGGCACACAGAGATGCACACAGAAAAGAAGGGTATGTGAGGACAGAGGCAGAGATTGGAGAGAGGCAGCTACAAACCAGACAACACCGATGACTGCTGGGAGCCACCAGAAGCTAGGAAGAGGCGAGGGAGGATTCTTCCCTAGGACCCTCAAAAGGAGCATGGCTCTGCCAACACCTTGATTTCAGACTTCTAGTTTCCAGAACTGAGAGAGAATATATTTCTGGTGTTGTAAGCCACTCGGTTTGTGGTGATTTTCAATACTTGAAGAATTAGGAAACCTGGTTAAGATGATGTGAATAGTGCCAAGTTCAACGTATCTTTCATTATTTTGTTCCCCTACTTGCTCGGCTGTGTATCTGTAACTGTTTTTAAAGTGTTTTGTGACACTGGCTGTGGATGACACTTCATCAGTTGTGTGTGTGCGTTTCTGTATAACCATCTTGTAAACACCCGTACTATGTACGAGGCACCCTTAGAAGTATAGTGGGAGAATTCCTGGATAAATAAACAAATCTCTGCCTATTTTTTCAACACTAACAAAAAATGCCAATTTATGTTCTTTAGGTATGAGCAACCCTGCGTTGACCATGGAGAATGAGACTTAACTCTTCAAGCAAAGTAAGTTCATACTTTCTAAAAGTAAGACACATTTTCCTTGGTTGGTATGCTTTATATTTTTAACAGTTTTCCAGTTCTCTTAGGGCAAACTGTTTCTATAAATATTATTACTATTTTTGAGTGACTGAAATTATGTCTTATCTGACCTGTAGTATCACATCAGTCATGCTGAGGCCTCTGGTCATGAGGCTATCTTAGAATTAACTAGTATGTAGGTTACCTCGATAGTTATAGAAATCGGTTGATGAACAAAATTCATTTTTCTAGTCATGCATTAAATGGCAGGGATTGATCCTAAAACGTTCAGCTGTACATGAAAATTATCTTGTCATTTCATAGGATAAAGCAGTTTTTTATGTTTCTCTATCCTTCAGGACATATACCAGTCATACCCTTGACTGTATGTTAGCAGAATTTCACTGGGTCCAAGTGCAAGATAATTACATCTTGTTAGCAAAAATTTCCATCATCGCCATATTTTGGTCATATTAGGACGCCATAGCCTGAGCTATTCTTAAAGTGCTAGGTGTTCCAAATCATTGTTTTTAGACCACAATTATTTTTCAGACCTGTAGTTTTAAATAAATGTCTTTATAACATAATCTATTTATAAACTTTCTGTCAATAAAAAAACCACAATAAGGATCCCCTTTGGAAAAAAGCCATAAACAACAAAATAAACCACTATATGCACTGTCAGTCACATTAAACATAAAATAAAGAGTCGAACATGGAAGTTGTCAAGACAACTCTCTATTGCAAAATTGCAACCTGAAATCCTAAAGTCTAAGAGAAGCAAGAAAGTGGCATTGAGCACAAAATGATTTGTGTAAAAATATTTCACGGACATATGGTTTCTTTGTTTGGTTTGGTTTGGTTCTGATGAATAGCTATGTAATAAGAGCAAAACACTGATCCTGCGGTTTTCCAGCTGACTAGTGTTTTGATTTTGGACCACCAGGATCAGCTGTGGATACATGATGGTACAGTAGGTCAGATTAATCATAACTGTGGTTAAACCTGTTGGCATCAAGTCAATTCCAACTCACAGGGACCCTGTAGGACAGAGTAGAACTCCCCCATAGGGTTTCCAAGGCTGTAATCTTTACCGAAGCAGACTGCCACATCTTGCAGAGTGGCTGGTAGGTTTAAACCGCCAACCTCTCGGTTAGTAGTCGAGTGTTTAACAACTGCACCACCAGGGCTTCTTATAACTATGATTACCCAAAACCCAAACCCATTGCTGTCGAACTGATTTCGATTCATAGAAACTCTATAGGGCAGCGTAGAACTGCCCCATAGGGTTTCCAAGGAGTGGCTAGTAGATTTGAACGGCCAATATTTTAGTTAGCAGCCAAGCTTTTTAGAATAGTGAAAATATGATTGTCTTAATTTGATTAAATAGCATAAGAGATCATTTTTTAATTTCTGGAAATAATTATTATAACTATAAATGTAAAAATATGAATCACTAGCCAATACCACAAATAATAAATTTTACAGAACACAGGAAAATATAAAGTTTCAGAGAATTTTTTTCCATTAGTTTGGATCATTAGTTTCAAATCATCAGTACCATTGTTTGTGAGGTCAGTGTTATCACAGATTTTTCTATATGTTAAAAGTTTTACATGTTTGGATAGTAATGTCACATGTAAGCTATCTAGATTTTCCTGTATTTGGGCACAAGACTAGTATCTCTTTCATTCATTGCTCTAGCCCCAACATCTTGCACAGTATGAGACACATAGTAGGTTCTCAATAAATATTTGATAAATAAATAATAAGCACAATGTTGAAGTAAAAAATTTCACAAAACTTGATTTTACATTTTAATATAGGACATCAGTGGTCACACCAACCAAGTGGCAACGTGAATCAGCTGCATAGACGTGAAAAAAACAAGTGATCTTCTGATGTAATGTTTTTCCTTCTCTTGACATAACCAGTGGCAATAGCATTTTTTAAAATTTTTATCTAAGATAGCTAATGGATACCAGACTTTTTATAAATATTTTCTTTATTTCCTGGAACTCAGAGTCGCAATTCACTCGGTACACACTTATATTCAATAATATTGTGTGGTATTGATATGTCTAATTTAAATACATTCCTAAATAATACCTTCATTTTTTTTTTTCTCCTTTTATTGAACTACACTGGAGCCCCAGTGGCACGGTGGTTAAGAGCTTGGCTGTTAACCAAAGGTTTGGCAGTCTGAATCCACCAGTCGCTCCTTGGAAACCCTATGGAGTAGTTCTTCTCTATCCTGCAGGGTTGCTGTGAGTCGGAACCAACTCAACAGCACCTAACAACGATAACAGCAACAACAATTTAAATATATTCCTAAATACCTTCATTTTTTTTTTTCTCCTCTTTTTGAACTACATTAGTAAATGATCTGTGGGCTTTTTATAAAATATTTCCTAGTTCAGCAGTTTCCAGATAGTTATAATGAGCCTAACCCCATAGCAGTGCTAAAGAGTAGATTGTTGGTGTTATTTGCTGTCAAGTCGGTACCAACTCATGGTGACCCCATGTGTGCAGTGTAGAACTATTCATAGGGTTTTCAAGGCTGTGACCTTTCAGAAGTAGATTGCTGGGCCAGGTGCTTCTTGGTGGGTTCCAACTGCCGGCTTTTGGGCTAGTTGTGGGGCGCTTCACCATTTGCACCACCCGTACCAAAAAAAAAATCCAAATCTGTTGCCACTGAGTCGATTCTGACTCATAGAGATCCTATGGGACAGAGTAGAACTGTCCCACATGGTTTCCAAGGAGCAGCTAGTGGATTTGAACTGCCAGCCTTTTGGTTAATAGCCATAGCTCTTAACCACTAGGCCACCAAGGTTTCCTTGCACCACCAGGAACTCCAAAGAGTAGATTAGAGATTTAGCCTGCCCAACCTTCTCCCTTATACAGTCTCGATTTAAACACACACACGCTGTGCTTCTATGCCAATGAAGTTTCAAAATTATTTCCTTAAGTCCCCCTTCCAACCTGTGATGCCTGAACTACTAGCTTCAGACTACTGCAGAATTAATATCCTAGAACCCTGCCACTCAAATTCTGGTCCACGGACCAGCAACATTGGCATCACCTGGGAGCTTGTTAGAAATGCAGGATGTCAGGCAGTACCCTAGACCTACAGAACCAGAACCTCATCTTCAGCATTTTAACAAGATCTTCATCTTGCATCCTCTATATGAACATTAAAGTTTGAGAAGCATTGATCTTAAAGTCTACATTCAAGAACTGATCTACTGAGACTTCTAGCACAGAAAACATCGTATTTAATGTTGAGCAAGGGATGTTATGGCAACAAACAACGAATGAGTTGGTAAGTTTTTTTTATTTATAGTTAACAATAGTTTCATGTTTTCTGTTTCGTTTCAAGGTATCAGTGTTGCAGGCGGATGGAAGAGGCTTCCTGCAGAAAGGCGCGCTAGCCAGTTATTCCTATTTCCTGTTGGCTAGATTTGCAGAGCGTGAATGATTGGTTCTGTCTGAGCCATGGCTTAAAACGTAACACATTTTTTATACAGTATACAGATCGTTTCAACTATCACAAATTCCTGTCAAATATTAACACTACTTATGGTTTCTGAATCGAGAGGGGGAATACCTTCTATTATAAAACCTTGGAATAAATTCATGGGCTAGTTTCACCCAGATATTTGGGCAGCACAATGTATCACATAAAATCTGATTTTCAGATTCAGGAAATGGAGAAGATTAAGATAGTGTTTGAGATTTAAGAGATTTCAAGCCAGATGACAACGGTAAGCTTTATTTGTGAAACCTGCTAGTTACCTGTGAGAAGGTGGATGTAGCAAACCAGACTCCTTTGTTTGTTCCTTCTGATGTAAACCCAGCCTCAGACTGAGTGAATTGTTGCAACTCCAAATTCATTACAAAGTCCCAGTGGCCTGCAGGTGAAGATCACCCTCCGTTTTCACCAGACTTAATCCAATCTTAGCCTTGTTCCCTGCTGGAAACGAAGTATGGACATTGAAGCTGAAGCTCACTGATAAAGCCATTAGCTAGAAAACTCTTGTCAGAACTAATTACAATACACCGGAAATATATTTTTCCTCTCTTCCAGTCTTCTTAAATTGAGGGGAAAAATCTGTAACAACAATTACAAAGCGTGGCTTATGACATTCTTTTGTCAATTTGGTTTAAAAAATATCTTTTTAGGTTATTTCTCCTATGGGATGTAGCAAAAATACTAAATTTCTATTAAGAATTCCTGATGGGTCACTAGATGAATCCTTCAGCGATATCTGTGTTATTTCTATGCCTCTCAGCAAAACTACCTATTTAGATTAAATTATGCAAATTATCAAACAACATCTGGTCTTCTGGAAATTTAGTTCAACATGAACTAAAGCAGCATGCTGTTTGGAGATATAGTTCAAGATAGACTAAGGTGGTTTGTTTGTTGATACCAGAATGTTCAGCTTCAGTAAACATACTGAGAAGCTCTTGTGCCTTGTATGTGCTATTTAAAAAAAAAAAAGTTTTGTTCCTTTTTTTTTTTAATTTGAATGAAGTGTATGTAAGTTTTGTAATTGTAATTAGCAAATGGAATAACAGGCTGCATGCTTTTTGGTACTGACTTTGAGAGTTTAAAGCAGATTACCTTTTAAAACTACACAGCTGAAGAACTCACATTTAATCAAAGAGAAAATGATGTTAAACTTTTCAAAGTCTTTGTTAGACAAAAATTCAACACAAGGAAACTAGAAGGCCAGAGGATAATGGAATAAAAGATCTTGGCAATTAGTCCTTGCTAACCATATAATATAAGGAGTTTTACAGTAAATGCGTTAAGGAAAGAGTCAGCATCAGCCAAATGCATTTTATGGTTATTTGAGTGCAGTTCTTTGAACAATAGGATCGCCGTCTTTTTCAGACTTTTTTTTTAAGAGCTAAAGATTTTAACCTGATAATCTGCTTTAAGAAATCTCAGAAGATATGATACATTTTTACTTTTATCTTAACTTAGCATTTTTTTGGTCCCATTTTTCACTACCTAAAGTGCCAGATTGGAACCGATAGCTACTGCTAGAAGTCTTAATGGCAACAGCAGCGCGTGCTATATTAAGAGTTTAATGCAGCCAATTTTTTTTCAAAGCGCAGTACTAGATCTCTTTTCCTAGACAAGATTCTGTTAGGAGTTCCCTCATTTATCACTATTTTTTTTTTTAATTTGAGTAAACTTGTCAAACTGAAAGCAAAGAAAAAAGGAGGGATTTTTCTCCTTTTCTCACTAGAGAACTGTTAATTTTTTCCCCTTTAAATCTTTTATGTAATTATTCAAAAGCATGAAAACATTTTCATTAAGTTGTAATGGTTCCCTTTCTGTTTTTATACTATGGACAACTGTTAAAGAATTTTTGGTTTTGTTTGTTTCAGTTCTAGGGGATGATAATTTTTTTGGAAATGATCGCATATCTCATTAAATATGAAGTATATATTATACCTGAGAGAAGAAAGCAACAAATAAACCTACGTTTTGTACATAGCTATAAAATTTACTTTTAAATTATTTTAAACATTTTACTTTAAAAAAAGTTATTGGCTTAACTCAAAGTCGAAAACAAGTTTACACTTCAACTGTCCTGATTATCCATTAAACTGATAATCTTTATTTTTCCTGTGTTTGGAAATTCTACTATACACACATTAGGATATAAGAAGTTTTTCATTTAAAAACTATTGTACAAACTGCCTCTTATACATTAGTTAACTTTTTGCTATTGCGCAATGGAATAGGTTTTGCTTTTTCAAAGATAAATTAAAGAAAAATATTTCATCTAAATATAAATGACCAGACATTCGAGGAAGTGCGTTTCCACCAATTCCCTCCTGTTATGTCCGAATAAAGTCTGGTTGATCACGAAGTTGAAATTGCCTTTGCGCTGACAATCGAAATTGCTTTGAATATATACTTTTCTTAATCGTCTACTAGGGCTACTCATGGCAAAATTCATGTCTACAGCCTGGCTGTTACATAGGGTTTTGTTTTTCTTTTTTTAAAGGGAGGAGGGAGGATGGGTGAATGAAGTAATTGCTCATTAGTAGTAATTAAATGATTCTCAGGACAGTCAGTGACAGACTATGAAATTCGTGTACACTGCAATCAGCAGAGAACTATTGGAAATATGGCATATGTTTGACAAGAAAAAAACTATATTCACTAGGGAAATCAAATGCAAAAGATTTATAAACGTGTATAAAAAATTACTCTAGAAATACTGTTGTTCATGCTTCAAGGAAGAAAACACGTGAAAACCTGTTACGCCATTATATAATGAACTAGAAATTCTTCCCTATTTTGAATTACATGTAAACTTGCTGCGCTGGCTCAGAGGTCAGTCAGCCGTAGACTCTGGTGTATACTCATCACATGATCGCGTACTTACCTGTGAAAGGGATGGCTCTGATACTCCTATGAGTTACAAAATAAAAGTATGAACCTACGCAAACCACAGAAAATGGTCAATGCAAGCCCACTTCCATTGTAAACCACGTAAACCACGCGGGAGATACCCCAGTACGACCGTTCCCTCCATGGATTTTTCACAAATAACATATATCTGTACGTAAGATCCGCCTGCAGAAACCTGTTTTTCCCCAGTAGACAACCACCTGACTTAATCCAACATGTTTTCGCAGCCTACACTCCTTTTTCCACATACTGAGCCTACTTAGATGTGGAAGAGGACCCTGTTATACACCTTACGTATTTGTTACTCTTGTACAAAAGATACCACTGGAATTTTTTAACCTTGTCTTGGTAAAAAAATTATAGATTCTAATTTTTATTGAAATATTAGCAATTTGAATATGTAACTAATTATTCAAAGCATTAAATAAATGCCAACATTAAAGCCTTCTGGATTTAAAAATTGAGCAATCTCTTCTCCACTGGACTTCCTTTAGAATTCATTACCAAAAGATCTTACTTGGTTCCTTGACACAGGAAATGGTTGTTATACACGCTAATGGCCCTTTCCTTTTCTCTTTGCTGTGGTGGATTTGCTCTTCTTCAATAGAAGTATCCTGATTCGTGAACACTGGACATCACTGAGGGGGTGAATTCAAGGAGGCTTGTTTCAAAGACGATCCCTGGATGACGCAAACGGTTTGTGCTCAAGTACTAACCTAAAGCAGCCCCGGTGACGCAGTGGTTAAGAGCTTGGCTGCTAACCAAAAGGTCGGCAGTTCGAATCTACCAGCCCCTCCTTGGAAATTCCACGGGGCAGTTGTACTCTGTCCTGGAGGGTCGCTATGAGTCAGGATGGACTTGAAGGCAATGGGTTTGGTTTTTGTTTTTAGTTCTGGTACCAACCTACCCTACGGAGCAGTTCTACTCCGTAACACACAGGGTCGCCATGGGTTGGAATCGACTTGACAGCAACGGGTTTTGTTTGAAAGAAACTCCTGTAGAGCAAAAGCCGTGAACATAAAGACTCCCTCAGTGTAGTCCAGTGGAGCAGGAGGCTCTGAAATGGGATATGTTTTTTTTCCCTTCCTCAAAATCCCCTTAAAATGTGATTAAAGAGGCTGCTCTACCACAGTGCAGCCTAGGCTGCTAATAATGCCTCTTGCACCGTTAACTGTTCTTAGACCAACAAAAAGCTCGAATATGATAACACTGCGCAGTGCCAAAGAGACAAGTTTAAATCACTTGCAGCCCTTTCTGGTTACAGGAAAGTGACAGTGAAAACAAATCTGTTGATAATGCCCAAAGACAGATCTTTCTCTGGTGGTCTTGCTTATAGGCAGTATGCAGGATTTCTGGAGTGTTCACTGACAGCTGAGGGAAAATGTCTATAAAATTATTTGTTAAGTTGGCTTATTTCTGAGTAGAAACTAAACCAAAGGGGAAACTTTTAGTAATTGATTTTAAGCTCTTATACTGTGTAAGGGGGCTCCTTGCTGCTGAGAAAGGACAGTATTATTTTAGTTTTAATCTTACCTGAAAAACACAAGCTCTGATTTATGTTGCAGCTTCCAGGGAACGTTTAACAGTGTAAGGAGCTCAAACCTGACCTGAATTTATTAATATTGAATAGTTCTTATCTGATGGATAAAGATGCTTAACCAAACTGAGAAAAACATAATACTTCAAAGTAGAATTCTGTTGGTACCGAATTGAAGAACTGATAGCATGGAATGTTTCTGTTCTTCTGTTTCTTACTCAACTATGAAAGCAAGGCTACTATTGTCAGAGTTTAGCTTGCATGTCTTTTTCCTGCCAGGATGATGGTCCTCTAACGCCTAGTGTGAAAAGCATCCTAAATGACCTAATCAAACATTTATTGTGTGAATGTTAAATACGAAAAACAACCAACCTTAATTACACACTGATCTTAGAGTAAAATGCAAACCTGTTTTAAAGTTCTTCAGAAAGTGTATTTAGGCAAAAAGTAGAGAATTTGGATGAGCCCCAGAATAGCAATTGAGAATCCACTGAAGGAAAGTCGGTATACACGTGAGCCGCTCAAGGACAGCTGTTGGCTTGTCTTTCATGCTGACTCTCTTTATACACAGGCTTTGCAGGGATATTTAGTATCTCGAAGTTTATGATCTCCAAACCCAGGCGCTTCAGGGACAGGTTGTTAGCTGAGCGACAGTGCTGATTCCACTTGTCCATAGATGGCTCCGTCCCTGGGGTTCTTCTAACCCCTTTGCAACAAAGGCATGTTTTAAACTAGTAACCGCCAATGACTGCTTTGTGTATTCCAGAGTATCTTCTTAACACCAGTTAAACTTGTTGCCGTCAAGCTGATTCCAATTCATAGTGACCCTGTAGGACAGACTAAAACTGTCCCATAGGGTTTCCAAGGAGTGGCGGTGGATTCGAACTGCCGACCTTATGGTTAGCAGCTGAGCTCTTAAACCACTGCACCACCAGGGCTCCAGTTAGTGTATCATTAAATGGCAGAGTCTGTACTGCCAAAGAGAATTTAGCTTTATCTGCAAGGGAAGGAAACAGAACCCTAAGTTTACCAAAAGGACACTAACAATAAGCAATGCTAATTCTGGTCTAGAAAAAAGAAAACCAAACAGGTGTATGACACCACAGATGAAACGGTCCCCATCAAGACCCTTCAGGCCTGTGACATAAGAAGGAGAATGAGATGTAGAAGGTAAGTTCCTCTGGGCTTTTCAAACTGGAACTTCATAACGACTTGGAAGCCAAATGACGATGTTCAGTCTGAGGCTGAAGGAACCCCAGCTTCTCAGCATGCTGCTGGATAAAGTTATCTTTGTCTTTGGGAGAAAGAGGAGCCAACAGAACTGTGTGAAAGCAGCCATTTTTCCCTGCCGTGGCAGTAAAGTCAGGGGGAAGATGATACTCCTGAACGCCTCTGTCATGCCGTGAAGGCCTGGGTGCAAAGACAGTATTGGCCAGGCTATCTTCACAAAGAAAATTAACAGGAATTTTGGAGGAAAGTGGCTTGGTTCACTCAATAACTATGAGCTATGGCTGTAGGGCCACTGAGTTGGAATCAACTCGACCGCAACGTGTTTGGTTTGGTTTGGGTTGGTGGCTGTGAAGCAAAGAAATGGATTTATGCAAGTGACACATTGCTTATTTGAATTGGGAGGATGGTGGGCCTCACAGCTCCCATCCAGGCAGCCTAAACACAAGCCGTGGGCCCAGAGCATTCTCCGATAGGCAGGCTGGGAGCTGGGTCTCTCTCCTGATTTCTTCTCCTTATCAGGGAAGCCTTTCCCCGTTCTGGGCGCATGGTAACTTTCTCCGCTCTGTTCATGCGCGGGTACCACATGGCACCTGGCCAGCCCCACTGCTATCTGTTCTGGCAGGAAGGGAACAGGTCTCTCTCACTGGGTCACAGAAGGGTGGCGCACACCTGCTCTCCCAGCAGCGGGAGGGAACTCACTGGCCTTGGGAGACTAGTGCCCATGATCGAGGCTGAGCTGGCTCTGTCTCTTCTTTGTGTGAGTTAAGCATTGCTGTGCAATGAATATGGCCCTTCAAGCCATAGTCTTTGTAATTCCCACCAAACGATCAGGTGGGACCATAAGGTCTATGAAACCCTAACAAGGGGGTTGGTCAGTTTTGCCAACCTGCTAGGTTTAAAATGAGCCATCCCAGAGGTGGGAGGAGGGGCTCTCACCACCACCAAGGAAGAAGAGCCAGGAGTGGAGCATGCCCTCTGGACCTGGGATCCCTGTGCTGAGACCCTCCTAGACCCAGGAGACAGGCAGTGAGCTGTAACACCAAAGACGGCAAGACCAGGAGAAGCAGCGGCAGAGACAGCAGAACCACGAGCCCGGCAGAAGGTGCAGTGGGATTCCTGACCCACAGAGCGAGAAAGCTGAGTGCCTTTGGGCAGGAGGCTTGCTGGGGAGTAGGGTGCCTCCAGGCACTCGGTGGAGCCAGGTTTGCCCACCAACTCGAAGCTAGAGCTGAGTGCCTTTGCGGAGGCTTATTGGCGGAGTGGGGTACCTCGGGGCGCTTGCTGACAGAGCTAAAAGAGCTTTGTGACACTTGCCCAGTCAGGGCAGAAGCCGAGGGGCTACAAGAGCTTTGTAACACTTGCCTGAGCAGGCGGAGGCCGAGGGCCAGAGAGAGACCCGCCTTGGAGCAGGGCTGGGAAGAGGCCGTCCTGATGGAAGAACTGTATCCTGCGCGTTCCTGAACCTGAACTGGAACCTGTTACTTCCCTAATAAGCCCCGTAACCGTGAGTATTATCTGTGAGCTCCGTGTGGCCATTACAACCAATTACCGCGCCCACAGAGGAGCAGAGAGTGCGTGGGAGGGACGGTGGGTGTCAGAGTTGGTCAAGATGGCGGAGGGAGGCGGCGCGTCTGCTCCCGCCTCGTGGGAATCGGCCGGGGCTGTGGATCTTGCTCCTCCTTCCCCTGGTGAAGTTAGAGGAGGTCAGGGGCAAGCACCACGCCATTTTTACAGCATTATTCCAGGCACTGTATGTGATTTGTGCCCTCTGTCGGTGAACTCGAACCTTGACAGGACAGATTGCTTGCTTTTACACTATTCCTTAAATGTAACTGTTTAATGCCGTGAAAATAATTTAAACGCGTTAGGATTAATGGGAACTCTCCTGAGAAAGCACGTGAATGTCTTCTATTTTCCCAGAATTGATGCTCCGTTGTGCTGATTTTCATTTAAGCTCTTTCCTACTACAGTAATTTTTTTTTTTTTAACTTTTAAATTCTAAAATGATGGGGAATTCTGCAGGACTTTGATGATTTATATATAATCCCATAGTTCTACAGTGTTTTACATAATTAAAAGGCAACGTTGTGTTATATACGAAACATCAACCCTCATACAAATTACATGCTCCCCCAACACAGCAAATGGCATGTGTGAATGTGCCTTAACTCACTATAAAATGCCTACATTTTGAAGAAACCATTTAATCGATCTTATTTTTTTCCTACTCCTTTCAAGTTAAAAATTATAGGTTCTAACACATAGGTTCATTCTATGGAAGTGAAATCATGTCTAAATATTCGTAACTTGATTTTACCTTTGGTTGTTTACCCAAAGGAGCCATTGCATTTGTCACTTCGGATGACATGGCAAACAGGATAGGGTCCCTTGAACTTCCTGTAGTAGAGGGGTAGGCAAACCTTTCTGTAAAAGGCCAGATAGTAAATGTTTTAAGCTTTGCAAGCCAAGAAGCAAAACAGATATAGGTACTTATATAACAAGAGACAACATTTCTGTTGAAATTAAAAATTGAGTATTTTGTTTCTTTTTTGGTATACAGGCTTACTAATGAGAGGAATGGAATTTTGGGAGAAGGGAATAACATTTTGGTTAATTGGGGCTCTATGTTAGTGTCCCTATCCTTCAAATTGATTGCAAATGTTCATCTGTGGATGCTGATATGTAATGAGATTTTGGTTTTCATCTTTGAAAATGTCATTTCACACAGAAAGGTACTGCCAAGTAGACATCAACCCACGAGCGTATGATTTTGACCACATTCGTCACTTGGAAGGCGTTTATAGGGCTCTATCAAGTCCCTTCTTGGTAGTTATCTTTTAGCATGTCACCCCATTGCAGATTAATCACTTCCAATTAATGATTAGATGGGAACTCCTCAATTGTAGTTAAATCGACTTTGAAATTATGAAACTTTTCTTTGCATTTACATCCAGACTAAAAAAAAAACTGCTGGAGCTGTACTTGGGCTTGGAAAATACAGCTGCTGCATATTTACTGGGGGTGGAGACCTCGCTTGTTTTGATTTTTAACAGCACGCAAAGTGTAGAAAGCAGCCGGACATTCTTCATTCAAATATTTTTGTTGAAATGACTTTAATGTAACTTTCCCACGTAAGCACCGTTTACCTTGTAATTTTAGGCTCAATTCATTAAGAAACATGATCAAGTCTGCAGCAAAAGCCAATTTCCTAAGCTACTCAGTGATTGAAAATAAGTAGGTGAGGATGGTTCTTCTCCTTCAGAAAAACTTCAGTCTCAGCCCCGAGTGCAAAAAAAATTGCAGGAAAACTACCACTAAGCCATCGCACTACTGTATGGGAGCCTAGTCAGAGTATCGGTTTCTATTTCTCACAAAAATCCAGGACCTGACCATGGTTAAGTCCATGAGTGAATGAAGCTCACCATTGACGCTACTAGTTCATAACACAGGATACCAGTATTTTCTGCAACGTACCTGCTGATAATAAAATGAATAACCACAGTCAGAATCAACTACATTTTCACAAGCTTTGTATATTTAACCAGCTAAACCTTCTTCTGCTCCGTGTACATTTTTACCACCAGTTGTATCACATCTTAGATTCCACACTTCAGGTTGTAATGAATTACTGTTTTCTCAACTTGTTTGAAAATATTTTCACCTGTAGGTGTTCTGCAGAGTCTGTTAATAGGGACCAGTCCTTCAGTCACTCCAAACTCAGCATTCCTTTGGCCGAATAAAATAACAGTTGAGCAATATTGATAGCACCTGTCAACTCAAGTCAGATAACCACTTAAAATAATTCTTTAATTGACTATTGACGTTATTCCCAATGTCATTCTTCGAGCGACTCTAACCAAAAGTGTAGTAGTCTTAAGTTTATTTTCTCTGGACACAATCCTTTAGGTTACTGCAATCAGACATGATTTAAGTAACTCACCATCAGTAAACGGCGCTCCTTGCTTGGCTGACAAATGGGCAAACGGCCAACAAAATAAACTTGGCTTGCAGCCTCATTTCCGGGTTTTATTTTTGGGAAGAAACTACGCTGCAATGAGATACTATACTTGACATTTTCTAATTCTTTTGATTTGTTGTTCTGTGAGTTGGGCATATTGGGATGAGTATCGTCTGGTAACGTCAACATGTTGTATTCCTTTAGCACAGCTAAGGCACAGTGAACAGAATGCTTTACCATGTAAGTAGATAAAATACCCACACTTCACTCCGTCTTAAAAGCACAACTTTCCAAGTATACTTCTCTTGTTTTGACGTGATGGGGATGAACTGGTAATAGAAAAAATAAAACGTTGAGGTGCGGCAATACACACGACACTCGAAATGCTGCCGTCAGGGCCCATCTGTGTCCCTGTGATTTGTAGCATGCAAAGCAGCAGTGCGAAATAATGAGCAACACAGGCAGTTTCTGTAGCAACTACTCAGCTCTGTCATTGTACTGCGAGGAAAGTTTTATGTAAATGAACATGGATGCATTCCAATAAAACTTTATTTACGGACACTGAAATTAGAACTTCATATAATTTTCGAGTGTCAGGATATATTATTATTCTTTTGATCTCCCCCACCCCCAACCATTTAAAAACAAATTCTCAGCTCATGGCCCTTCTAAAAACAGGCAGCAGGCTGATTTTGTCCCCCAGGTCGTAGTCTGCATATCCCTGCTCTAGTGGATTTAATACAGTTGAGTCCAGAATAAATGGCTAAGGAACATTAAGAAACTGCCAGCCAAATACATCCAAAAGCTAGACTTAGTAAAGATCTCAATGTTCCTCTTATGGAAGTTGTAAATATTATTACTTCTTAGGGATAGAAACCCAAATTGATATAAGCTATAAAATTCAGCAACTGCATGGCCACTAAGAAGCAATCTTAACACTTCCTATTTTTTAAGAAACTGAAGATCAGAATTACAAGAAACCAATTAGAGGTTTGCTATAGCGTGCCAGCTTTAAAAAGAAGCCATACGTAGTTATACAAAATGCATTTACTCTGTCAGTCTTTCAGAATAAATGCATTCTTGGAAAGGAGATACATACCAATTCTTAACACCTTGTTGAGGTATTCCTAAGGGGCAAGAGGCAGCCAACACTGTTGAAATGCCAAAGGCTCAGACTTGTTTTTCAGTTAAGACTAAATATCAGCTAGTTAATGAAGGAAGTTACTGAGTCCTATTCAGTTGCACAAATACAAACAGAATATCCCCCAAATAAATATTGCTAAACAAAATCACCAGTCATCAACATACATATAAGAAAACATTTCTGAAGCCTTTATTTACAAAAACTTTAAAAACAAATACCCTCTATTTTGCAAATAATATTTTGTTTAAAAAGGACCACCCAGTTACAGCATTGTAATATCATGACTCAAGAATGTACAAGGGGAACGAACCAATGTGGCTGGCATTTGGAGGTCTGCTAATATTACTGATCGAGGTGTAGAGAACACACATCACAGCCTGCAGTCCATCATTTCAGGGTAGTTAATGGCTACCAAAACATCTTCCTACACATGCTCTGGTCTGGTCACATTTTCTGCATGTCTAAATAGTTCACAGTCTCTTTTGTCAATATATATAAAATAGATTGCAAAGATATACACAAAAAAAATAAACAAGCATTACACTCCTCAGGTAATTTTATTAGCGCTCTCTCTCTCTCTCTATATATATATATACTTTGTATTTTGTTGTTTTGCACCAAATCTCACCGTTATTTATCTTTGTAGCAACCAGGAAAGTACAATGTTTGTCTTCTAATTTAATTTGGTACAAGATACCTAAAGGCTTCCTATCTTTGGACTTTAATGAAATTGATTTGTGGAATCAACAAATCAAGAGCATCATAAGTATGGCTATAAAATAAAAAAATAAGGGTAAACAGTGATGGAATAAACGAGGCAGATCAAGGGGTGTGTGCTATCATAAAATAACCGTGGCTTCAACGTCTTGGCTACCAGTTTCCTGGCAGGAACTCAAACTCCAATCACGAGGGATTTTTCCTGAAGGGTGTAAAGCTGGTTTGAAAAGTCTTCAGTCACAGAGCAGCCTACACATGCCAAGGAGAAACTGACAGACGGTAGGTGTGCGTGCAAGAGTCAACACTACACACAGAAACAGCAGTTACTAAGTTCCTCAGTAGTTTCTTTTGTCTTTTTTGTTAGTCTTGATGGATCAACAGTTTGCACAATGAATGTGCTATATTCCGTGGGACAAAAACAAGTAAATACTGTGTGAAGTGGGCAGATGGTCATTTTTTTCCAGCTAAGAGCAAGGGAAACCGAAATTTCTGATAAAACAGAGGATGTGAGTCAGAGTCACTCTCTAAAGTGCAAAATTGATGGTCCACAATCTCCAACAGCTAAAACTCCTGTAGGATGGCAGGGAGAGATACGGAACAGGGAAATAAATTACAGTCAGTGCTAGTTAATTTAGGAGAGGGGAAAACAAACCAAGCCCAAGTCAGTCAAGTTTATCGAAATAGTCAATACGACGGAGCTTTCCCCACTTTCTGTCACACACGCTTGCTACCAAGTGTATTAAGGCAGGGCCACATCAGCCTGAATGCTCTTCTATTTATTCAGATCTGAGATAGGAAAGGTCATACTGAGTACTGAAAGGCAGAAAATGAAACGGGCTACGGAAGGGAAAATTAAGGTACTGTCTCTTGTCTGAGGGGTTCAACCAGAGATAAAACCTATATACAAGCATGTGTGAAGCTCAAGTAAAATAAAATCCAAACAGAAGGGCTAGTCCGTGTCATGACTGCGTGTGGGCTTCCTCTTCGTAGGCATTCCCAGTGCCGTTCTGCACATAGGAGGAACCAGAACCAAGGCCATACAAGTGACCACAGTATTTGGCATCATCAATGTGATCTTCAAAGAACATCTAAAAAGGAATTTTTTGGGGAAAAAGAAAGATAATTTTAACCAAAAGAAACCACTTATAGTAACTTACACTCCAGCAATGTTACGTTCTGACAGTTCATTAACCATGATACGGCTCTTGTTGGGGGCGTTCCTCTGAGCTCACACATTTAAGGTCAAGGAGTAAGACTGACGTCTTCAAGTAGAGAGCTCAAAAGAAATTAAAAAACAAAAGACTACGAAAAAAATGTATAGACCAGTTTTATGAGAATTTGTAATCACGGAAAAATGGCATTTTTATCCCAACAGTTCAACAATATTCAACAGTTTTAAGAGTAAATGACAATAGCCAAGGATGGCAGGAAAAACAAAGTTTAGGTTTATAAGTTGCCTTGAATCTATGTGCGAGGCTCCTTGGCTAAAAATAACCAAACCATTCAATATGTTCTGGGCGGTAAAATCTGAACATTTATGCTAGGTTAGTCCTTGAAGAAGCCAAGAAAAATGAAGATAACAAAACAATGCCAGAGAATTTACCATTAACTGAACAATTAAGGCATTTTAAGAGATGCAAAGCTAAAAATTCAAAAGGTGGTTTTAATTCTCTAATGCAGCACTGGGAAGTACCAAAAAAAAAAAAACTTGTCATGAAGGTACAGTCTGAATCACTTCTGAACTAATTAATACCACTTGGTAAAAGTACTATTTATGCTTTCTATTATTTCATAATCTAAATTTTTGATTCTATAAAGAGCTTAGTCTTTCATTTCTTTCTAAACTGCATTTTAAGATGATTTATTTTTTAACAAGTTCTGGGGGGTGCAAACAGTTAACACTGAATAACAGAAAGGTTGGAGGTATGACTCCACCCAGAGGCGCCTCAGAAGAAAGATCTGGTGATCTACTTCCCAAAAATTCAACCAGTGAAAACCTATGGAGCACAGTTCTACTGACACACGAGGTCGCCGTGAGTCAGAATCAACATGACAACTGGCATTTTGGATGTTTAATTTCTGAACACCTTCATTCAGGTGTGGTGGATATGACCTATCTGGCACCTCTAATTATAGTTCACTTAGTATGTATTTACTGTCCAGAAACTTCTGCTAGAGATAAAATTTCTAATGTTCTAAAGACATAACTGAAAAAAAGGCACTGATGTCTTCATACTTCTCTCATTTTGAAAAAAGCCATTCCTGTGAGCAGTGAATCCGATCCCGCCTGATGCTGCGGTCCTATCCGTTCCAGCTCCAGCTGCTCAGCAACCTCCTGTAACCCACCCTGGAAGAAACAAAACCTGCCATCAGGACAGACAGAGAGAGAGAGTGCCATCCCTGAATCCACAAATCACACAACTCACCAATACATAAACAGGCCTTAGTACATAAAGATAGGCCTTATGAAGACGGGGAAAGACCAGAGAATGTGTATCACTGATGGATTTGTTGAATGTGGGAAAAGTCTGTAATGTAACAGAAAATGAGATTTTAACTGGGCAAATTCAATCTTCATCATATGTTTAAGGGATGTAACAGGCAAATTACTTTCCTACTAACCTAAAGATACGGGGGCAACAAATTATATCATACACAAGGTAACATTCATCAAGTACATTCATGGTCTATACACCCATTAATCGGTTTTGCAGTTTCTAAACTTAAACTTCCCACCAATCCAACTATTTTACATCTAAATAATTTTTATAAAACAAAGCCATTATGAGTAAGCAAATCATTAAGAATTCACTAACTGCTTAACTATGGTTTTGTTACTTAAAAAAACCCATACAACTCTTCAGAAGGTTCTGCTAAAATCTGCCTATGTTAACAGCACTAGGATTAAAAAAGAAAGAGACAGTGAAGGAAAGAGAAAAAGAATTGAGAGAGGAAAAAAGAAGGAAAGGAGGAGGGAACAGAGAGAAAAAGGAGGGCAGAACAAAGAAGAAAAATACACAAAACAAATTCTCCAAACGGTTACAGCCTCTACTAGCGAGCTAACCCTTCTACATAGCAGCTTGAAATACTGCTTTGCACAGCAGTGGCTTCTGTGCTAAAAATAGCAGGAGGCTTAGGTCTCATTAGCAACTGCTTAGGAGAGCAGAATAGGGTCATACGGTATGGTTGACTACTGGCTAAAAAGCACCTTTATCATTGACCTAAATTTTAACACAGCAATGCACTTTGAGCATATTCAGAATATCTGATATACCTAGAAATTTCCCAATAATACACATCTAAACCAAACCTACTGCCATCGAGTCTATTCCAACTTATAGTCATAGCGACCCTAAAGGACAGAGTAGAACTGCCACATAGGGTTCCCAAGGCCATAATCTTTACAAGAGCAGGCTGTCACATCTTTCTCCTGCAGAGTGGCTGGTGGGCTCGAACTGCCGACCTTTTGGTCAGCAGCCAAGTGCTTTAACCACTACACCACCAGGGCTCCTCAGTATACATACAATGAGCAATAACTTGGTTCTTTGTTCCTGAAAACTGTTGTTATAAGGACATGTCCATTCTAAAAAGCATGTCCAAAGCCAGGTTACAACATGCTGGCCCCGGGTCCTCAGCGTGCACTACTCTCATTGACTGGGCTGAGTTTCTGGAGCGGTAAGGACATCCTACTCATGTTTACTTGAGTCACAGCTGCAAGAGTCTCCTCAACCTGCACACGATTCTGCTGCTCTTAGCTGCTACAAACACAAAGAAACCTTCCTTTAAATTCCCCTGGTTCCATGCTGACCAGGTTGGATGAGAGGCAAACAAACGTTGGCCAAAAGATCACTTCTCTTATGATTTTCGGTTCAGCTGTTAAAAGCAAGTTTCCTTATTCAAGTCCTAAGTTGTTTATTTCTGCTTAAAGGCAAAGCTCTTGAAGTCCCTGCCATCTCCTAAAAGTACAACCTTATCTGCACTTCTGAAACCTGGTAAGGAAAAAGTAGACCAACCCTGGTTTCAATGGAAAAAGAACTGGCAATGTAGGTCTATGAAACAACCATTTTGCTAAAATATTTTGTTGTTGTTGCTATATTTTAAATACACACAGAGCTGAAAACAACAACAAAACACACTTGTATTCCCTCTCTGAAGGAGTACTTTTCCCTATTAAGAGACCTTCCTTTGGCAAGAATTAGTATTTAGAAGTAAAGAACTATCACACCCGCCAAGCAGCGGCAGAAGGTCAGCCACTGTCTGGGCAGGGCCTACACTTACTGCTTACCACAAACAAGCCGACTCTGTTAAGCCGGGGGAATCCAGTTAGCTGTGCGATTTAATCCTGGAAACACTCTTCTGTAACCAAAGCCAACAAAACAGCCTCTAGTGAAGGGAAGCTGAAGGGAAAACGCTCTTCAGCACACTAACTAAAAACAGCTGCCGCCCCGGCCTCCTCAGATCTGATCTGGTGGAGACAGACCACGTGTTTACTGGGAGAGAGAGAACCCACACTTTTGTGCAGGTCCATCTCACTAACGCTCCCAGTTCTGTCCTGGTTCATGGTTTTCAGTCTGGAAAATTTGACCCTTGGTTTGAATTTTGTGGAAAACTTATCCTGGCAATATATACTGAAGCTTTGAAAAAAGGATGTTGTTTTCTTATGCATGAAAAAGAATCAAAAGACCAGCTACTGTAACTGCATTTAATATTAAACTAAAAAATGGGGTTTGAAACAGCATTCCATTCTAGGATCTCACGTCAGTCACTCAGTCTGAATAGTGTGCTGATGACAGAAAATGCCACTCGGAACCTTACTTTGAGATTTTTGCAGCTCTTCATGAGGTACTTCACATCATAAATCACAGGAAAAAACAACCGAAGGATCTCAAAGAAGTCAAGTTCTTCTTCAGGCAAGTTAGAGTTGGTCAGGATTTTTATTAAATAGCCAAAGTCATAACCACTGCAAAAGGAGAGGAACACATAAATATTATAAAGACAAAAAAAAAAAAAAAAATTCTGATACAAATTCTGAGCGAGTCATGCCAGGAGATCAACCACAACACCAATACAAGAACAGAACAGGACAAAAATGCTTCGTTGTAATGGAAAATGACATCCTACAGACAGTGCTAAGAACTTGTTACTTTAATTTCATCATTCAGAGACAGCGATATACAGATCTATTCTACCATCCCAAGCCTGCAGGAACGAAAATACCAATCTGCTGGTCCTTTAACAGAGAACACCTTCAGAAGAATATCAAATTTCCCATAAATGGAAATGGAGAAATAAAGATGAATGCAAAGTGTCAAAAATCTCAAAAAACAGCAAAAGAATTGGCATTCTG
The DNA here is from genome assembly GCF_000243295.1 of Trichechus manatus latirostris. Taxonomy (NCBI): domain Eukaryota; kingdom Metazoa; phylum Chordata; class Mammalia; order Sirenia; family Trichechidae; genus Trichechus; species Trichechus manatus. Next base: position 5,335,549 of record NW_004444035.1, on the reverse strand, counting down.
AAAACAAAAATTATGCAAATTTTCTCATCTTTACATAAAGTGATCGTATACTTCAAAAGTCCAAAGATTAAATTCCCTAACAAAGTTTTTTCACTTCCCCTAAGTGACTTTCTTAGTAAGTTCTCTCTTCCCTGGCTAATCTTCCCACCTCAGCATGGCTCCCCAAAGTGTATCAGGGATAAGAACGCTGCGCACGAAAGAAGGGAAGGTAGTAAACGCCGAGAACCGCCGTCCTAGAAAACAGAATACAAACCCCACGCTCTCAGCATCTCCTACCTCTACCACCTGGCCTCTCCACAATCTTACATCCCACCCCCGTGCTACAATTACACATCATTTTCTCCATCCACCTCTTCTTCTAGGACCTCTTCCAGGAAGCCTTCCGTGGAGAGCCCAGCTCCCAGGGATTTCTTCCGTGGCACAAGCTGTTTTCTTGTACTACCTTTTAAAGTGTACAGCTTTCTCCATTAGTTTAAAGGGCAGCGATCACATTTTAAAAATATATTTTCTTCCGTAAAAGTACTTGGAACTGATATTTTATAACAGATGCTATTAACATATGTTTTGGGGGATACAAAATGAAATTTGTGTTTAACGTTCAGGATATTTACTTTTAGTAGACCAAAATCTTATAGCTTGACAAACATTCACACATACAGGTTGGACTTAAGACTCTAAGCTGTAAGAAGACATGAACCCTGCCTGTTTTTGTTCATCTTAATACCCCCAGTGCCTACCACACCGTATTTGTTGAGTGCATTTTTCGACTGAAAGAACATGCCATATATAATAAAAGCACAGGAAAATGTTTTCCAGTTCTTTTGTATCTACTTTTGAGTAAAAATAACCCAAACATTTTTCTCAGATTAACGGACTTAAGTCTCATCTCTTGAGGTACTGGCTCAAGGGGAGAGCAGGGAGAAAAGATGGTTGGTGAGAATCAGTACACTCAGTACCTCCCACGCACAGTGCCTGCTCAGCGTTGCAGGAGAGTTTACACCACCCACAGTCCTGCACTATCATCGCTCCACAGACCAGAGGTGGGGACTCACATGTAAAATAAATTTGAAGTAAATTTAAAATAGATGTGAGTACGAGAGCATTAACACCTGTGTAATACGATGCTTTAATATAACGTAACAAAAGGCCAAATAAAATCATGCCCAAGGCCACTCTTAGCCCCTGCTCTGCTGGCTTAGTTCAGTTCACTTAAGAAAAGTCCTTCTCTCAGCTTGGAAGTGATTTCCTTTCTAGAAAAAATCTATTTTAGAATAATAATAATTAAAAATCTACCACTTATTAATAACTTACTGTGAGCAAAGCATTTTCCTAGATGCTTTCAATGTATCAGTGATCATTACAACCAGCCTGTAAAATACCTGCTGTAAGTGATGCTTCCCGAACACCCTGTTACAGGAAAGAACCCGCCTCCACACACCCACCCCCAGCATTTCTCACCTACCTTGGCTGTTTTATTTTTCTCCATAGTATGGATATCACTAGCTAACAAAGCACAATACAACATTTATCATTTTTAAAAACTGGCTTGCCCCAACCTGCCAAAATGTAAATTCCCGGAGGACAAAGACTGTAGTCTTTCTCGACAGTTCAGTCCTTAACACAGTGCCTGGTATGTGGTGGACACGTAATAAGATCTTTTAAATGAATGGTTTCCCTTCCAAAAAATATTTAAAAAAGAAAAAGGAAAAAGCTAAGGCTTAGAGATGTTAAATAACTCTAGGTATTACCAATTCCAAATGGCACTGCCAGATTTAAACCTAGGGCATTCTCTTTCTCCAGCCTGTACTCGTTCCACTATGCAACACTGCCTGTGACAGGCCAGGATGGATCCCAAATCATTCAGTTAACCTTCAAGTAGACAAACGTTGGCCTTGCAGAATTAGAAAAGCTATACTGCAGCCAGTTCCTTCTAGAACCGGACTGCTGCCGCGGTGACACAGGCAAGTATGAAGCAGGTACGAGACGGTGACACAGAGGCACTTCCATGTGGCCTTTTTACCTATGAAATGACAACCACTTGACCCCTTCACAGAGGACCACTCCCGACGTCATGAGGAGTTCTGCAAAGTACTGGGTCTCAATTCCTTCCTCCTCGTGCTTTTTAAACTGGATACCGGATGTTGTCAGCAGCTCTATAGAGTCTTGGGCATACATGTCCTCCCTGGCAGGAGAGAGAGAGAGACAGCATTCAGAAGTGCCCAACTTCAAACAGACTGTGCTTCCCACTTCCACCCACAACGACAGTGCCAGAGACAACAAGACACAGGATCTCTTCCAAAGACTTACATATATGCAAAGAATATATGATTTCAATATCAAGGCCATTTTTTCAGGAAAGTATTCAATCCTTAAATTATCATTCAAAGAAGTCCAATGATGAGATTTTGAAGATTAGCCGTTCACATGTTAAATAAGCTGGGTTTGAAAAAAGGGTCTTCTGCTCACCAGGCACTACCGCCAGAGTGACAGACCAGTTCTTTCCTGGGCTCTGAGGCTCAGCAGCCACTTGAACGCTGCCGGACGGCACCGCAGAGCCAGCTGTGAGGGCCTGTATCACCCGCCGTGCTCTCTGCAGCACCAGGAAGAGACTAAATGGAAGCGTTGGATGTGGCCTAGTAAAACTACATTCCATCTTATAGGAAAAGGAGACGCCTCCTCTGACAAATGAGGAGCCTTTCAGATGGCTCCAATCAGAAGTGCTTAAAATTAAGGACTCCGCTGTGATGGCTATAATTTCTCCTTCCAACAATCCTAATCCTAAAAGATTACCTCCCGAAATCAAGCCAGGAAATCTAGGTACCACCAATCCTTCAAGATTTCCCTGAAGTCAAAAAGAAAGCCACATCTAATTTCCAAGCACAAATACACAAGTATCCAAAATATTAAATTTAAAAAAAGTTATCAAAATGCAAGTTATGTTTCTGAGAATGAAAAAACACTCTGTGATTGGCCATTGGATTTAACTTATTTACTTTTTTAAATTGTAAGATTTACCAGTTTCACCATGGAACAAATAACAAAATTCTATTAAAAGCCTTAACAAGACTAATTAAACCAAAACGTACATTTTATTTGGGCCAAAAATTACTCCTACGGCGTATTCCCTGGAAATCAGTTTACTTTTAAATGTCTTAAAAAAACTGCAAAGCTGGTAACTGAAGTACTAAAAACAGAGGAAAACTGCAACAATCACTTTCAGTCAAATTCTGCCCTGGAAAACCCTTTAAGATGCCACACTGGGATACCTGAATGACTTCAATAAAAGTTTCCTCTGTTAAACAACACACTTTTGGCCTTACTGTACCAAAAACATGTACCTTTAACAACTAGATCTCACTCAGCAGGTCCAGAGGCTCCCATTGAGAAGCATGCTTTAGCAACAACCAACCAAGTAAAGGCTCAACAGAGTATGTCTCCGGTATCACATTACTTCTGGGCCATATGTCACTTTAGCGTATTTTCACTCTCCCAATCAGAATGGAAGCTTCAAGAGAGCAGTGATTTTTGTTTTGCTGAATGTTATGTCACTAGATCAAAATATATATATATAGAATGAACTAAGTGGAATAGTGAAGTGCTGCACTTTTTAAGTCAGTATTCCCCAAACCTTCCCTCTGATAACAAATACCCGGACAGCTTACCAAAAACACCAGCTCCCAGGTTCCATACCCAAACCTACTGGATCACAATCTACATGAGAGATTAGGCAGCATACTCCAGGGGTTTTACAATCAAGGAAGTTTGGTAAACAAAGATATGTGTGTATATAAACTCTTACTTCTTTCTCTTTTTCTCCTATATACTTCACGTTGCTCCATTCAGACACGTTAATGTACTCACAGTTAAATTTCACTGGACTGAATGTTTTACAATTTGGAACCAAGCCCATGCTTTACAATACCCACCTCACTAGCTTTCTACTCTGCCTCCCCACCCTCAAAAATACTAGCAAATGTAGAAAAACAATGTTAAAATACGCTAGCCCCAAAAAGGAATCTAAATACTGTTTAGTTAAAATTTAACAATAGCTGCAGGTGCTGGGTTGGTTTATGGATTGTAAGATTAATTTGTTTAAAACAGTAATGAACAATAATCTCTCCCAACACTAAAGATCAACTATTTAAGGTAGCAAAATGTCCAGTTACGATAAGTGAACATGAATGAACATCATGTACAAACCTCTACAAGAGGGTTTAAAAAAAAGGCAGAGACTCATACTATCCTTCTCAGGTAATGTGAGGACACTGATTTAGCCAGATATGCTAAATCAGTAAAGGTACTGAAAGTACCTCTATCTACAAATATAAACCTACTCTACACAAACTCACACTTCTAAACATGAAGTTTAAAGATTTTACAAAATCTGGAAACGTTTTCAACCAAAACCAAACCTGTTGCTCAAATCATTCCTGGCTCAATACAAAGAAAAAAAAAAAAAACCCAAAACAAAAAACCTAAATTCATTGCCATCGCATCCATTCAGACTCACGGTGACCCCATGTGTCACAGAGTAGATTACAGAGTTAATTGGCTGTAACCTTTACGGAAGCAAATCGCCAGGGCCTTTCTTGTGTGGCACCTCTGGGTAGGTTCAAACCACCAACCTTTAGGTTAGTAGTCAAGCGTAAACCATTTATGCCACCTGGGAACCTCAGCTCATCACACAGACACCACCAATTGTAACTATTCTTTCAACAAGCTGCCTACTCTCACACGCTTATGTTTGTAAATAAAATTAGTCTTCTTAAGAATGTAAACTCCTGCATATTTTAAGTTATGCTGAAAACCACTGATAAAGGCAAATAAGCCTCTATACGGATTATCATAAATACACAGATGTTTACTAAACTTAGTATTTATTTTTATTCTACTTTAGATGAAGGTTTACAGATCAGTTAGTACACATATTGTTTTGTGACACTGGTTAACAACCCCATGACATGTCAACACTCTCCCCTTCTGGACCCTGGGTTCCCTGTTACCAGATTTCCTGTCCCCTCCTGCCTTCTCGTCCTTGCCCCTGGGCTGGTGTGCCTCTTTAGTCTTGTTTTGTTTTATGGGCCTGTCTAATCTTTGGCCAAAGGGTGAACCTCAGGAGTGACTTCATTACTGAGCTAAAAGAGTGTCTGGGGGCCATACTCTCAGGGTTTCCCCAGTCTGTCAGGCCAGTAAGTGTGGTCTTTTTTTGTGAATTAGAAATTTGTTCTACATTCTTCTCCAGCTCTGTCTGGGACCCTTTATTATGATCCCTGTCAGAGCAGTCAGTGGTGATAGCTGGGCACCATCTAGTTGTACTGGACTCAGTCTGGTGGAGGCCGTTAAACTTAATATTTAATAAACTCAAACAGACAAGAAAAATACAAAGATGTTCAAGAAATATGCAAAGGTTACGAAAAACAAAACCTATTGCTGTCGAGTCGATTCTGACTCACAGCGACCCGACAGGTTAACGAGAGAAAAATGATTCATAAACTTAAAAAAAATTTACTAGGTATCAGGAAAGCAAATCAAAATGGAATATTCTCACAAGTCAAAATAGCAAACTTTTGAAAACATGCTAGTATTTGGTATTTATACGGGTGAACAAGAGATAGCCATTTTCAATCTGTAAAGAGCATGTTTCAGAAAGAAATGTCAACCTCATTTCCCTCATCTCCTTCCTCCTTTCCTCCATCTCGATATGTCTGTATATAACATATCAAGAACCTCAAAAATACCCGTATCCTTTGAATAAATAAGATAAATAAAGCCTAAAAATATTTCACATCTTTGATTTAGATCTCCGCTTCTAATAACATAAATGGTGGACGGAGATTTATATCAAGAGGCGCCCGTTATTTTAAGAGCAAAAGTAATAAAACTAAATTTAAAAAGCAGACAGCCTAAATGTCCAACCACATTAAACAGTCAAGAATGTGCTGGTCTATCCAGGAGCACAAAGTATAGATATTCATTACCAAGAGCTGTTCATAACATGCTCACCATGTAACACGTAAATGGTATATTCATAATGCAAACAAAAGAATATATAGTTAAAAAACTACGAGAAGTGCTAGGAAACTGTAATAAGGCATCTGTTTAGATTTTTCTGTATTTTCTACAAGAATCATGCCACTTTTATAAACAGGAAAAAAAAAAGAAAAACTGTGAAATGTTTTCTATGTGACAATCTCAGGCTATTATGGTCTTAACTTTCTTGTCATTTCTTGTTCAAAATTCACAGACCTTGAGTTGGTATTTGGTTCTTTGATGAGTCCAAACTGGCTAACTGGACAGTGTTTAACTCACCAATAACCCTTAGGAGCCAAATGGATGATGAGCTAGAGGAAATACAGAGCAATAGAATTATACCAGCATTCTTGAGAACATGCAGCATAGCTGCAGCCATACCAAAACATCTAGCAACAGTGGACTGATTTCAGTCTTAGAACAGGTCATGTAAAGGAATACTAAGTAATAATTAGAAATAAGACTATACGACATATGGAAAGATTTTAGAAATGCACTAAATTTGTGTGAAAAAAGCTCAATATAAAATAACAGATAATACGAAAATATGATTTTATTTTTACACAAAAAGGTATAGGACTATAACTAATTTTACAATAAGATAAAAAATCACAGAGATTGTAAAAATGGCATGACAGCATCCTCAGACCTTCTCTAAGTTCACAAGGGGGGGGTGGGGATCACCAATTCTTATGAGGTGGAAGTCAGACACGCCTCCTCTCTCCTACCCTTCTACCAATTCTGACACCAGCCGTCCCTCCTAGGGCGCACTCCACTCTGCTGGTTCGATTAAGTTGTTGCAATGGCCACACAGAGCTCACAGACCATACTCACAGATACGGGGGTTACCAGGGAAGTAACAGATTACAATTCAGGATCAGCAATGACTCAGGATACAGTTCTTCAATCAGAACAGCTTTCCAGCTGTGCCTGCAGGTAGGCCTCTCCCCTTAGCCCCTCAGCCTGACCTCTGCCCTGTTCTGTCAAGAGTTACAAAGCTCTTTAGCTCCACCAGTAAGTGCCTGGGAACACCCCACTCCGGTGTTTGCTATGTCTTGTTAGGTCCACTACGTCCCGTTCTCTGATGGGGATTTCTGAACTCTTTGTTGTAACCTTATGGCACCACAGACATATGCCACTGATGTTGCCCAAACAGACACTGTGCGGCGCATGACTGAATTTGGAAGATAATCCGTTAAAAAAGCTCTAGCATTAAAAACGCGTTTTCAAACACAATCCAAAATTAAACTAACTTTAAAAACTTCAAATAGCATTTTACACGCTCCAATTTATACTGGATATCTTAGGTTAACAAGCATAAAACTAAAATTTATTAAGAGAAGAAAACTGGTTGCCTGGAACTCAAACCCAGGATACATAACAGTACACCTACTTTCCCCTAATACTATCCGACAACGGAGCCCTGGTGGTGCAGTGGTTAAGAGCTCAGGCTGCTAACCAAATGGTCCGCAGTTGGAATCCACCAGTGGCTCCTTGGAAACCCTACGGGGTGGTTCTACTGTCCTATAGGGTCACTATGAGTCAGAGTCAACTCGAGGGCACACAATAAGGTGACAACAGCATTACAATAGTACCTTGTCCTATGGGCACACCCTCCCCGTGGGCGGCCCCCGCCTGGAACCTGCAGCCCCTCCCTTCACTCCCCCTCTTGCTTTGAAGGCACCCAGGTGGTGGGCAAGTGGCACTTGCGTCAGCGGAGCCACCCCCGGCCCAGCCGGTGTACCGCCCTATTTCTGAGGACGACCAGCCAGCAGCCCACGGAATGGCTCTGTACTCCTTCGAGCAGAGCGAGGGCGAGCGTGTGACCCCTGCCCAACCGAAAGGGCTGGGGCCGGGGAGGTTGGGGCAAGAAATCTCAAGTATTTCGCATAGTCGATTTTCACAAAACGACCTAGTCTCTGGAACCTAACTACGTCAATAAGTGAAGAGTGGGTGTACTTAAAAAGAAAGCAAGTAAGAAAGCCTTCCACTAAAGTTCTCTTATAAATTAATGAAGTAAAAAGTTTCAAGATGAGCGGAGGAAACGGCTGTAGAAGAGGTGCCCACCAAAAGCTATGAAAAGTGGTGCACCATCCGTATTTCCTGATATGCACTGCTCGGGGATAAGCTGTGTCACGACAGGCAAGGCCCGAAGGAGGTGCTGAAAACCCAGGGGTATGTCACTACCTACCCACTAGTTCATCCCACCTACATTCTACATTTAGCTATTACTGCAAAGGGTTATGTGCTCTAAAATATTGTTTTAAGCTATTTATGTAAAATACCTTTGTTTGCCATTTACCACAAGGAATTTTAACATGTGCCTTCCTATACAAAGGTAGGTACTAACCTACCATCAGTATTTACTAAGTTACTGTTCTACTAAAAGCACCACATCATTTCCAAGTTGTTTTCTAGTGTTTAGCAATCCAAATAGGCTGTTTTTCTACTGGATATTGTCCTACAACAATTGGATAAGCCAGTCAGGTGGTCAAGCAATACTCAGAATCCGGGGATCAGAATATCTGTTCATCCTTCTCTTCATCAATTAATCGTCCATTCCACAGGAAGCAAAATTCCAATTTATCAGTGCAAACTTATTTTAACTTCCATCTCCTCACCTAAAGAGTAAACTGCCTCTCCTAGAGCCTTATTCCCATCTGTCTTTCCCTACGGAAGTACCATTTTTCATTTTTCAAATTCAAAAACAGAAGAATGATAAATAAGACAGAAAATTTACAATTCTTTTTAGGCCTGGTACTCCACAAAATCTTTTCTCTAATGCTTACAGTTTGAAGTTCCAAACCACTCGTCTGTAATTACCAATTGTCTACTCTACAAATTCTAACTTTCTGCATGGTTAAAAAACTCAGATAATCTTTCCCCCTTTCTGTGTGGTCTCTTAATTACCATCCTCAGCAACTCCATTTCACACCCAGGAAAGTATCTCACCATTTATAGCTTCACACTCATCTCCAACAGTCAGCAAGCACCAAAACAGTCACTTCCTGAATTCTGTCAAGAAAATCAACCGATGACAGGACATTCTGCCAAATCCAAGATTTCTCACTTGGAACCTTTCTTCTGACACCACAAGTTCTTTACCAGTCACCTCTGCCTCTAGTTATTACACGCAGACATTCTTGTTTTAATTAGTCTAGCCTTTCTCTTCCCGTAGCACACTATGTTTTCTTTTCTCACCTTAGAGTTCTTTTATACAAATAACATTCCTGAAATAGCAGCTCACTCCCTTATTACCAACTCCACTGCTTCAATTCTGTTCTAGTATCGCTCTTCCACAAGTTCTGCTCTTGCTCTTAAGCATAGCTGGAGAAACTTACATTAAAATAGCAAAGATCTGACTGATGATAAATTCAGATGTTCAGTTACCACCCGGGCCTCATCTTGATTTGGCTTATCATTTCTAGCTCAAGGGTGATAGCTGCAGACCTCTTCCTTTAAGCCTCAGATAATGTTCTTCTCCTCTGTTCACTTTCAGCAGATGGCCTCACCCTATGTTTGCTTTACAAAGAAATACCAGATCATCAACACGCCTGCCTTTAGATCTACTCATCCCTCTTAAGTTCTTCTTTTAATCTCAAAGACAGCTCTCCTGATCACCAAAGCTAATCTCTACCAATGCTTTAGATGCTATTTCATGCCATTTTTTTTCAAAGGACTCCTGGAGGGTAAAGTCACATCATCTTCAATAATTCATTAACCGACAACTGTAATCTTTACAGAAGCAGACTCTACATCTTCCTCTTGGGGAGCAGCTGGTGGGTTCGAACCAAGGACCTTTCGTTTAGCAGCCAAGCGCTTAGCCACCGCCACCAGGGCTTTTAACCTTCCAATATGCCTGTACAAAACTACCGCAATCACCGTATTTGAGAGCCTCTTGATTTTTTTGTTAGTTCTCATCCTCTTCAACTTGTCAGTGGAATTCTGTCCATAGCTTCCTTTTCTTCTTCAATATTCTCGTCAATATTCTACTTCAATTTTCACGGACCTATCAACTCCAAATTCACTTTGGAGAAAATCCCCGTACACTAAGGCAGTGTCTAACAATTCTAATTCTTGGACTTTAGACCACAGACAGCAGATAGAAAAGTTCTGGGAACACTAAGATGTAACAACCACGACCAACTTTGCACACCACTACGTCCCCAGTGCCTAACACAGCGGCTGCCATACTCTAGGCACCCAGGAAGAAAATCAATATTCAACTTTCTTCAAAATTTCCAAAGTTCTGGAAACTTCCTGTCGTACACTCTCTCTCTCTCCACATCAGACAGTACCAGTTCTATCTTCCAACTGACTTTTTCTATTTAATGTTTTTTCACTATATCCTTCTCCCTTGGTAATAAAACTAGAGGAGTCCTCTATGTATAAGAAAAAATAAACATGTTTCAAAGATTGTACTAGCCCAACAGTTGTCACCAGGACAAAAATGTTTCAGAAAAGGAAACGGTTAATTTCACAAAAGCTGAGACACTAGCTGGTCACCCCCTCCTTCATGTGCTGAGATCACAACAGCGTCTTAGTTAAAACATTTATATACTCTAATGATTAGCTTGAAGAAAGGAACACAGAACAAGTGAAATGGTAAAGAACTCGTTAAGCAAAGGGTTGTCTTTTGGAAAAGGACAGAAGGAGACTTTCACTGTTACAGGGCTGTAGTACTTATTTGAACGGACAGGAGTACGTTTAACCCTGTACAAGGCTGAGGGGGTAAGATACTAAACCCAACAGAGTAACTGGAGTCAGGATAAACACAATGCAGTTACAAGCCACACTGCTGCACCACTGACCCCACAATCCTCTGACGTCATCAGTCCTGCTTTTCATTCGATCTTATATGCTACACAGCATACAATCAACACAAAAACGGCAGGTTCTTTGGTTTCACTAACATTACTTATCCTATAGCTTGGTTTACTATTTTTCAAACCAGACATTATATACCACACAACACATACGCACAGGTTACCAAGTAGGACGCTGTAATATTGTAACTTACAACATATTAAATATCTTACTTCCCCAACATAAGTCTGTCCTTGTCCCCAAACACCCTAAACCTCCCTCAGCTATTAGACCACTCCTACCATTGACAGAGAAGAATTACAACTAAGGAAACTGGGTTTTTGCTCAGGGTTAGGGTTAAAATTCTGATTTGTGCAGAGAGGTAAAAGGAACAGAAGACTTAAAGACACTATTACTTCTCCCACATCTAAGAGGTTTGTGGACTGACCTGGGAACACACCAATACATAACGCTGCTTCAAAAGGAAAAGTACACCCAAGTTTCCAAGAAATGAGAAACGTCTTAGCACCTGAAAATATCATCTACTCATAAAATAGAGTGTGACTGTAATGATAAGCTCTTCACAAGACGGATATACATAAAAAAGTATACATTTTAAGTTACAATACAAAATTTGAAAGTAAAACTAATGCCGTAAAATTGTTTTTCTATCAGAGTATTTTAAATACCGCAAATTTTCCAAATTTCTAAAAAAAGTGGTAGCTATATTCTAAAACACCTCTAAAATTCAAAAAGTATATGATTTTAAGACAGTCTTCCTTTATTCTAATTTTTATTGATCCATAATAAAAAAGAAACGAAACCTTCTAAAATTTTTGGTTTGATACATATTCCTAGGATATCTACACCAAACTAAACTATAGGATCATACTTTAGAGAAATAAACTCCTGAAATTAAACTGAAAAAACAAAGTTTGGGCTGTATTTATTTTCCACTTACGTCAAATTAAATTTAAAATTAAACTGCCACGTTGAAGTTCCTGGAGGGTATTCTCCTTGCTCATTCATGAATGTCAGTCCTAGCTGAATTATCTTTAACAAGTCTACATTACACCGCAATAGCTGGTACTGATAGTCGGCGTTGCTCCTGAACTCGCCAATGGGCCTTGCAACCACACCTGGAAACTCCGTGTCCTGTAAAATAGTTTTAAGACTCATTATTTACTAAACAGGAACAACCACAATTCACAAATTCCTAGAATAATTCATTTTTGGTGCAAGTCAAAGAATCTTGTTACAAGTGATATTGTACACATTTATATTCAAGTGCCTCCTAAAAAATTGCAACTAGGAAAAGAACTGCTTTTTAGAATCATAAAACTCTTTCAATATGAATAACTTTATTTTACTTTAAATACTATATCAATAAAATTATCTATTTATAAGACACAGCTGATGATGTAATAGTCTATACCCAGGAAGGGAAAAGAATTATAACTCATTTCTCCCGAGGCCTATGTTCAACTACGTTCATATTACTCCAGTGCTAAAACCCAGGTTTATTATTAAAAGGAACTGGTTAAAAAGCAGAGTAGAAAATCCACTGTACTTTCCAACTGCATTTCTGAGATAAGGTCTATTAAACAACAAAACCTTCCAAGAAAAGTATCACTAGCCTCCTAAATTCTTCAGCCAAGACAATACTCTCTGTATCCTCCAAAGAATGCATGCTGTCAAGAATTTCATGCCACCCACTCATTCCACAGGACATTACCACTTCTCCAATGTTGCCACTGCTTATTATCTAAGAAATAAATGACCACTACGAATGTCCCATGGATAAGAAAATAACTTCAAATTCTAATTATGAATAAGTATACCTTTATTAAAGAGCCCTGGTGGTGCAGTGGCTAAGTGCTCGGCTGCTAATCAAAAGGTTGGTGGTTCGAACCTATCAGCTGTTCCACAGGAGAAAAGACTTGGTGATGTCCCCCCTTCAAAGATTTACAGCCTAGGAAACACTACGGGGCAGTTTCACTTGACAGGACACAACGCAACCCTTATTAAGTAGAACATCAGTTACATACACACAAATCTTCAAATTTCAACCATTCAACTTGCTCCTCCACAAAGAAAAGGGATTTATTTTTATTTACCTATTTCTACTAAAACTATTGAAAAAATGATATATCAGCTCAATATCAGAATTCAAACTAGGGCTAAGAACAGAAAATATGAAGTCACTATCAAAAAGTTAAGAAATTAAAACTTCTCCAAATTCGGTCCAATTAAAAAACCACTTTGTGTATGCTGTATGTGCTTTGCTAGATGTTGGGGGGAAGGATGACTAAGCCATTAACCTCGAAGCTTCATGCAGCGAATGATCCACTGAAGACAAAAAACAGTGCAGTATCTACCACAGATATACACGGTTCAATAGTACCAAAGAAAAACAACAGGGCAGGAGACAGTCTAGGCAAACGGACTAGCATGCACAACAACAGAGAATCTTAACAGCACAGTGTGTTCATGGAGCTCCAGTGATAATTAAAAAAAAAACCTAGACCAATTAATGTTTCACTGGGAGATCTGACTTGTTTGTTTGAAAAAGACATTGGGGAGCTCCCTGGCTTCTGAAAGCTGCTCTGTGCGATCAGCTAGGCCTTTGTGTTGCTAAGGGCAGACCTAGTATGTGGGTAGGCCCTAATAATCTCCTGTTGAATTTAAACAATTTTATAGAACTGCAGCATCAGACAAGGACACTCTGTAATCAAGTCTGAGCACAGACAAAAACACAGACATTGCTCAGACCACAAAAATGACCAGTCCTGGGTAATACGAATAACTGCCGCTTCTTTACAGCTTTAGTCTCACTCTCGTCTTCCTGGTTCTAGGTAAGCTTTATTAAGATACCCAGAATAGAATTACCCCCGCCTCCTGACAGCATCCAATCCAGGGCAAAGCCCTATTTCCTTAAACTGTCCCTAAAACCACCTACCACACTCTGGAATCCTAAAAGTCCTTTCTAACACCTTCTTAGGTAAACGCCTCAGGGTTTTCTATGGTATGTATTTTCCCTCACTGCAGGGAGTAATAAACCCAACTTGTCAAACTGTGTTCCTGGTGGTCTCTGGCTGGAGGGCATTAACAAATTTTTCTTCTCATGGTTAAATTAGTCCCTAAAACGCAACCAGAAGAGTTGAATTCAAGACGTTTTCAAAGCTCTCTTCTCCCTTTTATAAGAAGCGTTTTAAAGATTTGGTCACGGGCATACCATCGCAACGTAATTATATTTTCGGATAACTTGACGAATTTTCTTCATCTCTTCATCCAAGTTGCAAGCCCAAACTTCACAGATTCTTTGGCTATGATCTACAGTTGCTGCTGGCATAGTGAGGACACAGGGGGTCTAGACGCCAAGCATCAAAATGTTATACTTGATTGAAGATTTGTTTCATAAAATACTTTATCCTTTATTTGTGAACCTGTCAAAAGAAAAATCAAAGTGAAAAACCAGTTATATTAAAAACTGGACTCACAGAATAAGAGTTGGTAGAGACCTGACAGACTGTTTACTCAAAGCCTCGGATTCATAAGAAAGTCAAAGTTTAGCAAGTGACTTATCTAAGATCACACAGCTAATCTGTGGAAAAGCCAGGGCTATGACACAGGTTTCCTGGTTCTAATTTCAGTGATTTTTAAAAAGTTTTATATATACTGATCATTTTAAAAAAAAAATCCCCTAATTAAAGACTGCTCTAAATTTAACTCGCTTTCTAAATAAAACCTTATGAAGTGATCCATTTTCAGATAAAAATGAAAAGTTAAATACTGACAGACTGACAAGATAACATGTTATAAGGGCAAAGATACTGTCTGTTTCTATTCTTAACATTCAGAATTTGACTTGATTACAGAACTGGCATTTATTCATGCCAGACTGTAGGAGGAAGAAATTTAAAAGTTTCAAAGCCTGTTCTTTTTGAGAAATAAGTAACAGATAGCCACGGAAACTGTCCAAATGTCTGTAACTGCTAATAAAGGCAAAAGTGTGCATTTAAAATTGTGTCTCTAATTTCCTAAAAACTGGTGCATTTGCCCCAGTTACCAATTACACATCTCACGTTTCTGAACCGTAAACACAGGTTCATGGTATATAACAATTAATTGGATAGACAGACCAACTTTTTGATTTTTGGGCAAGGAAATTCCAAATGCGCCTATATTTTTCACGCAAAAACAAGGATAAAAGAGGAAGGTCTTGTGACCCCTTCTGAACTCTGCAGAGTCACAAAAGTAATCTCAAGCGCCCTAAGAACAGAAACCCAAAGAGATCTAGCTAGAAGACCTCTCCTTTATCACTTCCCTTCCCCATCCCGCTAAACACACACAGACACTTTGGAAAGACCCCTTAGTTTAACATTCTTCCATCTCTCTCTATAGCAGTTCCAGAATCCCCGAAGAAACAGCAGAGGACTTCTCATGACTGGAGATAGCATCCTGACTCCAGAGAAACAGGACTGCACCGAGGCATTCCAGTCATAGATAACTCTCTTCCCCAGCAGAGAACTAGTGCAAAGGTGATGATAATCATTTACTAGCGCCAGACTGACTCCCAAGCATTGCTGTGGGAGGGGATAAGAGGAGCTGCGAACCCAGGCCACCGCCCTCCACTCCCAATTTCCGCCCCACAACATCGAAGCCCCAGGTACAGTACAAAGCCTTTACGTCATCATTCAGCGCTACCACCGTGACATACCCCAACCCCACTTACCCTCCCCACTACACATACACCCGCCGCCAAGCTCTTTCCTCCGCCAGCCTCGCTCCAGCTGGCGCCATCGCGCACCCTCTCCGGATCCTCATCGTTCCCGCCCCCTTTCTACTTCCCCAACCTGCCCCTCCCCCCGGTCTGCGGCAGACGCAAAAACTACTTGTGTCGCTGAGCTCGCGCTCCTCCTCCTCCTCCTCGCCATAGAGACAGCACCCGGCGGCGGTGGCGGTCGCGGTAGCGGCGGCGGCAGCGGGTGCCCCATAGACACCTCTCGCCCAGCAAGGGGAAAAGGGGAGCCGGAGCTGCGCCGCACCGCCCTGCGCCGTCGCTTCTTGCACGTCCTGAGGGGGGCGCTGGATGATGACGTGACACGCAGAGTGGGCGGAGCGCGCACGAGGGGGCGGGGCACGCAGGAGCCGGCGGCTGGGGCGGCCGAGCCTCTGGCGGTCGGACTTCCTGAGTCGCTCACGGGACGACTGGGTCCGGACACCGGAGCTGCGGGTTTCTGGCGGCGAACTCCCTCTTCCATCCGCACGCAGGCACAGCGTGCCCCGCAGGTGCCGGGACCCCGAGGCGTGTGCTTAGACAAGACGCGGCCTCAGCGTTTGGGCCCTGGGCTCCCGCCCGCGCCGCAGTCGGCGGAGAACGGCCGGGCTGAGCAGCTGCGAGAAGCAGCCGGAGCCTTCTAGAAAGGCCCTCGGGCCCGGGGACCCGAGGAGGATGAGCTGGCTCTTCCCGCTGACCAAGAGCGCTTCCTCCTCCGCGGCTGGGTCCCCCGGTGGCCTCACCAGCCTGCAGCAGCAGAAGCAGCGCCTGATCGAGTCCCTTCGGAGCTCCCACTCCAGGTGACTGGCGGCCGCCTGTCGGTCCCGAGGAGGACGTGGGCGGGGGGCGGGCTGTCCTGACCACCCTCGGCTCCTCCGGCCGCTCTGGCGGGCCTCCCTTCGTCCCGGCCCCCGGCTCAGTCTCCTGTCCTGAGCCCTGTTTACTCCCTGCGTCCCACCCTCCCTTTCCGCTGCCCCAGCTCTGCGCAGCTCTTCTGACGGTGACTCATCGCTGCCCACTGCCTTCGCTCGCCGTCCCTTTCCCGTTTCACTTGCCTTTCCCCCGCTTCCCCGCTAACCTTCCCTTTGCCCGCCTGATTGCTGCCTCGGCAGAGTTGTTAAATTCTGAACTTGGCTAAAGGCAGTCGTGAAAAGCCATCCCTAGGTTTCACAAAGCGCGGAAGATAAAGTGTTGCACATCAAAGGAAAGGAACGCCAACATTTTCATCTGTCAGTCCTGCTCGTCTGGGAGTGACACACTCAGTTCTCCTTGTCCTGCTCCAGCGACTTCTCCCCATTCGGCGGCGGCGCTGCTGTCTCTACACGTCCCGCTTTATTTTTCTTGTCCCCGCTCAGGTGTTGCTTTCTGTTCAGCTTGATTTTTCGGTGGTCTTCCTGTGGGTTTCTCGTTTTCAGCGTGGTCAGATTAGAGATACTTGACAATTCAGTTTCAACTTTTTACAGTAAACTGGTTTTCTGCAGGCTTGTGTATTGCAAATGTCTGTAGCCCCTAATGGAGCCGTGGTGGTGCAGTGGTTAAGAGCTCTGCTGTTAACCAAAGGCCGACAGTTCGAATCCACCAGCCGCCACTTGGAAACCCTATGGGGCAGTTCTACTCTGTTCTATAGGGTCGCTGTGAGTCGGCATCGACTCGATGGCCACGGGTTTTTACAGGTAGCATCTAATGGTTTTCAGAAGTGAGAACTGCTTCTTTACATTGTGAATTATACAAGCGTATTAAGTTTCACAGCATGTATTTTAATGTAAAGATGTCAACGTCGTTCAACTCTACTCCTCTTTTGAGATATTCTTTTCATACATGTCCTGAGATAATAAAATTGAGTAATTCCTGTTGAGCAAACTTGTTGGTGATGAGCAAACCGTAGGAGCCGTTTTACCTGTTACAGTTTAATAATGCTTTCCCAACGAGTAAATTACAGCCTAGAGTCGTTTTAAATCAGATATGTTGTTAAAAGAAAAACTCATGGCAAAGTTGGTTTGGTTAAAACGAGGCCTGTTGTTGACTGAATTCAGGTGTGTTTTGACTGTCTCGGTTGTGTTGCTTGTTCAGAACTTCCAAAAGGTGAAAATTTGTAGTATTGAACAGAAAAGAGGAGCAGGCTATTTGATTTGCTGGTGGCTTCCTTTTTGTAAAATTAAGTTCACAAAGTTCTTAAAAGTCCATCAGAATTCAAGTTCTGTACTAACCTGTAAAAGCTACTCCTCCAAGATATGCTTAAAAAATAAGAGGACATATTTGTAACCAACATAACAAAAGTATGTCCTCTTAGATGTTATCGCCTTGGAGTATATACGATTAAAACTACTACCAAAACATTTGTCAGAACCACACCTGTGGAGTTAGTTGCTTTAAGCCTTTACAGAGTATTCTGTAGTATATTCTGTTAAATATTGTCAGTGCTGACAAATTTTTGTTCTTTGAGGTTGGAGTTGAATATTTGAAATACCCTTCAAAGTCCCTTGCTACTAAAGCTGGTAAATAAAGAAAGTGATTGATCTGAAATTTATTTTGCTTCCCAGCTAAAAAGAGATTCTAATGTAGGAATTCTTAATCTAGAGAGTCCTGAAATTGGCTTAAGAGGATCCATAAATACCCTGAATCGAATGTAGAAAGGTTCCCATTATATATACGTTGTATTTTGAGCTGGAAATTATGCACATATAATTAGACATGTGACATTGTTTATAAATTTGTAGTGTTATGAACATAAAACTAAGTATTTGATTTCTTTAAGTTCTTTAATAAAAAATACTTGAAGTTTTATTTAGTTTAAATCTTTTGCATTTACAAATTATACTTGGATAATTCTGGTAATATTTAAGTAGTTCGTGAAGTTGAAATGTCTAGGAATGGGGTTGTGCCAGAAAAAAAGTGCCATCCACCCATTCTAGTTAAGTCCACCCTTTTACCTAATGATGTGCATTTGGAGCCTTGATGGTGCAGTGGTTAAGAGCTGCAGCTGCTAATCAAAAGGTCAGCAGTTTGAATAC